>NC_056735.1:1905100240-1905467740 GCF_019279795.1 Protopterus annectens
TTATGATTTACAGGCCGACACATACAACGGTCACTATATAGCATGGAAATTCACTTGCTTGCCTAAATAATATGCTTATTATTGTGGCAATTTCCTTGCTTATTCTGTTTTTTGTGTCATTTAGGTATTTCTGTTACAGAAATAACCAATTCATGCTACCATTACATTAAATACGGGATATCATTGTGTCCTACAATCGTAGCACGTCAGCCATTTCTAATACGTTTTTTCGGGACACAACTGTCCATGGAGTGACTGCCCCAACCAAAGTGGGACAGGTGGTGACCTTAGTCGCTGCTCCTATGTCGGTGCGGCGCTGACATGCGGCTGTACGCCTTCTCTGAGTGTAAACACTGACAGTGCATTGCGGGACGAATGCGGTCTTATGCGTATCCTTTACTCCTTGGACGGGTACAGTTATGCCTTCGTGGCTTCTATTTGCTTCTCCATTAATTTGGGACGGGGACTATGTTGCATACTGTACATGCGTTTCATTCTGCACAGGACCTGGCTGCTGCCATTACTATTGTGGGCGGACCATGGCTGTCAGCACATTAGGTTGCTCACCTCATGCTGGCTTAGACACGCCTCCAGACGCATCCTACCTGGGCTCGCTCACGTACACTACGCACGTGTCTGTGATTCCGGTGCACTCTCATTATTATGTATATGGCGCTACTGCGCCGGATATTCCATGCACCGCCGGCGCAGGCCTTACGCCGGCCTTGCGCCGAGCTTCATGAATCCCGGGGAATGACTTTAAAAAGGAATTCAAAAATTAGATTTCTATGTCAAGAAATGCAATACTGCCATATTTATTGATCTGACTTTTCACAGCAATTATAGGCTTTAGTAGAAACCAAAAAATGAAAATAAATTCAAATTACTTTTTAAAAAATGTAGCTGGAGAAAAAGAAGTTTGCAATATTGCCTTAGGGAAATGATATCATCTTTATCAAATGCAGTTTGTTCTGAAAAAAAATCAGTTAAGAATAATAAGTTTGTAGTGCATGGTTTGTGATGACTATGCTCCGATATTCAGAAAAAGGCAAATCAGTTAAGAGCTGCTATAATGCAAGACCCAACCTTAACAGACATTTTTTGCTTAACTTGTTAAAGTCAGGTCTCTAAGTAGGCAGTCAAAATCTGCCAGTATCGACCATCAAATCACAGTGGCAGAACTGAAAAACAGATTGCCTGCTCTCTGTGACGATAAGGTGGCCCTTCCTCTTATAATCTTAAAATGCTAGAATAGCAGGTTATGCATTCACCTGCATTTTCTAAAGGATACAAAGTCTGAAACTCAAATGTCTGTCATTATTTAGTGACTTCAATCCTCATTGCTTTGTCTCTGACAACTACATTTTTTTGTAAGGGACAGACCAAATGTAAGGCAGAAAATCTGAACATCCTGTGAAACCCTGGATATTTGAGAGGCATGGCAAGGTAAATATAAACATAATGGACTGTGTTACACTGTGTTGCTGACAGCACTTGCTAAAGGCTTTAGGGCTTTGAAAGGTGGCAACACACAACACTTTTCTTTTTTTTTCTGCAACCAGTAGGACATGGAGCCAATAAAGCTCCATGCAGTACAAGGAATTATGATTGGGTTGATGATTGTATCCCTTGATTATGTGCTCTTGGCATCAATGTTTTGAACACATAATAAGCAGGTTATGGTTGGTGACCCAATCAGAATTCTATGGTTGTTAATTATATTGTCATAATAACTTTGCATGCAGATGCCATAGTGGCAGAAATAACAGTTCCTAAATATTTTGTTTACAATTCATGTTATATTTAATTTTTCATATATGGATCCCATGTTGATTAATTAATAAATAATTTGACATAGTATCATTAAACCTAAGGATATAATTTTTTTAATATTTTATGATAAAAAATAAATAGAGTGTTTGAGACTTCATAATAATAATAATAATAATAATAATAGGTTTTCAAAAAATAATGGGTTTAAGCCTTAAGCCAATTTTCTACATCAAACCTCTTAGCATAGCTATTTATGTAATACTATTTACTAATGGCTCCTTAGTCAAAGGAGAGACTAGAGGAGACAAAGAACAAACTTGGCTTGTATTCTTGTTCATTTTTTTCTTTTGATTGAAAAAAATTAACATAAATAAAAAATATGCATAAGTATTTAATCTGGTATGTAAATAATATTAGGAAAGCAAGATATTTCCAGTTTAATAAACATCAAATCAATTTTCAATAATGTGAAGAAAAAAGTTCTTTATTTTCATAACCACCATCAGCAGATTGTTGTATATCACTGTAGGGTGGCTTGTTTTCTGTATACCCTGTTTGCTTATCTGTTTGTTTCATGAAGGTAGAAATACTGCATCTGTGTCTGGGATAACAAACATAAAGATTTTTTTATGGGACATATGTATGGGATGGTAATGCCCATATCGTCTGCACTCATGATGAGATTAAGTTGAGTTTTTCCCAATTAAAGGTGCAATTGTGGCAGCCTTTTCATTTAGGAGGTGCTTATTATGATTTGGGCTTGAGGAGTTGTTTGGAATGGGAAGATAATTAAATTGTTTAGTGTAATCTCTCATGCCAGTGATGACAGACATCAGCTGCAAATTAAGCCATTGTATAATTTGGTAGTTGATAACCCCACCCCAAATTTTACAGCTCTGCTGCTTAAGTGAAATAGTCATAGACATAAACCCCTGACTCTTACTGAATGACAGGACAGTCACAGTCAGAAGTTTGTTTTGACTTGGCCACACTTTGCAAAATTTGTTATGGGAAAAATGTATTACATGTGCAACTATAACCCCAGTCATTTTATATAAACAAGACTGGCATGGTGGTAATCACTGGTGACAATGTGGGTAGAAAGGAGCACAGCATCTTCATTTGATATGCCTGTGCCAAGTTTAGGGCCTATGTGGATGCATACCATAACAAATATGGAATGGAAAAACCAGGATCCAACCAAGAGAAACAATGAGGCACAATGAGCTAGCGCTTTCATCCACTTTTAATGATGTGAACTTCTTCAGAAAAACAAATAATAACCACCTAACCACCTTTTAAATGATTAATTACAGGAAATTATGTCATAGTCTGCACAATGAAATAAATTTAAAGTAATACTATGTAAAATAATTGATATATCTATAAAAATGTATATACATACATATAAATAAATACAATATATCAGTATGTTATTCCATCCTCTATTTATCTATACTTTAAAAAACATTTTATGTTAATGACTTCATTAAGCCCTGGGTATGTATCAGCCCCAAAAAGGAGCTGCCAAAATGCTTCCCTCTGTTCTAATATGTTGTCAATGTCACCACCAAACATTTTTTTCTCTACATAATCTAAAACGAAAAATTCAAATTTCTTAAAATTCATACAAGAAAGGGCATGTCTAGCTAAAGAATTGTTTTTATCTTTTTTCTTTATAGCTAGAACATGCTCATAAATTCTACGTTTTAAAACTCTTTTTGTTTTGCCTATATAATATGTAATTTTTGCATGTGGAACAAGTAGCCATGTAGACTACATTTTCACTATGGCAATTAAAATATTTATTTGCCCAAAATGTTTGTCCCAAATGTTCTATTGTAATGAAGGATGAATTACAAATGAACCTACATTGTTTACAGTCTTTTCATGCAAAAGTACCTTTTTTATTGCTAACTGATCTGTCCTTGTGAGTTTCTGACTTCTGTGAAGTATCTAACTTCTGTCTAATGTTTGTAACTTTTTTATATGTAAACTTTGGTAAATACCCCAAAGATAAACTTAATTCATTGTTACCTAAAATGATTCTTCAGTTCTTCTCAATGATTTCCTTTATACACCAAATTTCATTTACTATTGGCAAAGGAAATGCTATGTTGAATTCTTGATTTTTTCTTGTGTTACTATGATGCAAACTTATAGGAGCTCCCACCATAATGTCCTCAGAAGCCAAAATGGGCTGAGCAACACCTTTTCTTAAAAGTAAAACCTCTTTTTCTATTCCCTTTAACCACCTTCGGTCATAACCTTTTTGGAGAAATAATTCTCTAAGAAAGATAAGCTCATTTAAAAATATATGTTCATCAGAAGTGAGCCTACTGAGTCTGATAATTTGACCCTTGATAACCCCTTTTTTCATGTGTGTTGGGTGCAAACTATCCCTATGCAAATACTGGTTTGCAAAACAGGACTTCCTATAGATTCTACTTCTAAATTTTCTTGTAACATTATCTATGTTAAGTGTCAAATCCAAAAAGTTAATTTGTTCACCATAACCACCTATTTTAAATAATAAAAAATCTGTAGTGCCATTAAGGTCAGATACAAATTCTACAAATTCAGAATGTTCCCCTGACCACAAAAAAAGCAAATCATCTATGTATCTATGGTATAATTCTACCTTGCTGTAACCAGGGTGTAACTTCAGGAACTTATTTTCCCAATTGGCCATGACTATGTTTGCAAAAGCAGGTGCCACTCTTGCTCCCATGGCTACACCTGATATTTGCTTATATAATGTATTATTGAATTTGAAAAAAATATTGTCGAGTACTAATTTCATTAATGTACAAATTGTGTTTACTTTTTCACCTGAAAAATCAGTATGACATGTAAGATACTCTCTCATGAACTCTAAACCTACTTCCTGATTAATGGAAGTATACAAACTCGTGACATCTAGCGTACAAAAATATATGTCTCTGTCAGGCACTTTATATTTGCCTAGGATCTCAAGCAAATGCCAAGAATCTCTTATATAATGTTCAGATTTTTGTACTATTGGATTAAGAACATTGTCTAACCATATTGAAATATTCTCAGTTTTAAATTGTCTGGCAGAGACTATAGGTCTAAAAGATGGACTTAGTTCGTTATTTTGAATTTTTGGAATTCCAAAAAACGTAGCCATTTTAGGATGTTCTACCACTAGAAAATCATAATCAGCTTTGTCAATTTCCCCTTGGCAAAACATATCAAACAACAGGGTATCAATTTTCCTAAAACTGTAGTTGACAAAGTGTAAAGAAACTTTAGAATAAGTGTCTGAATCTTCTAACAATGTACTGAGAGATTTTTCATAAACACAAGTGTCCATGATAACTATTTTCCCCCTTTATCAGCTTTCATAGTTCTAATGTTAGAATTCCTACTTATATTTTCCAAAGCAATGAATTCAGCTTTAGATAAGTTATTTTTAACATTGCCATGTTTGATCTCTCTAAACTCTTTTTCACAAATGTTCTGAAACACTTGCAGTGTGTTCAGCAATGGGGAGTTAAAGACACTTGGTTTAGTAAGCCTAGAATTTCCCTGTTCCACTGTAGTAGTAACATCATGCAGAATGTATTGCAGATTAAGTTTACACAAAAAAAGCCTAAAATAAATCATTAACTTGCCAATGTTCATCCTGTTGGTAGGAATAAAAGAAAAACCTTTTCTTAGCACATTGTTAGTCGCTGCACAAAAGGAAGTACTACTCAAATTAACAATATCTATTGTAAAGTTATCTCTTGGAGATGAAATCACCTCCGTTTGTTCTTCCCCTTTGTCTTCCCTTTCTGCTGTGTTACATTGTACCATTTGGTAGTCCTTTTCATGGAGGGCCCTTGTGTTCGAAAAGGGCCAGTGACATGTCCATTGGAATGTCCACTGCAAGTAGCCACCACTCCAGCAAAACTAGTTCCCACTCTTGCTGTGTTATTTGTAGTACCATTTACATTGACACTCTGTTCATCATTGACCAAATCAACTGGTACTTTATTCACTCTAGGAAAAACCTCCTTATTTCATGTAGTCAACCCCTCTTGGATATTAGCCACCATATTGTCCAAAGAATTGTTATTAGTTGTAGGTACTGTGGTGCCACTCACATCAGTAATACTGATGTAAGCCTGATTCGACCTATATGCTTGAATGTCTCTCTTTAATTTATTTTGTTTTCTAGCTATAATGGTAGCTCTATGTCTGTCCGCCTTTGCTTCAATTCCATTATATAATGTTGAAAAATTATTGAAGCAGATGTAACTTTTTATACTTTCATCCATAGATTTAATACTGTCCTTGAGTTTAACTATTTCTTTTTCATAGTGAGAGACAAGCACTCTCATCATGGCAAAACCAGTCTCATTGTACAATTCTATTAAAACATTGCACAAATCATCACCAGGAGAGACACAGTTTGGGAATTTTGCCGTTCTCAGACCTTGTGGAACTATTTTACGATTAATACTTTCCCCTAAGTATTGTACTTCCAAAGTTAAAGACACATACTTGAAAACAAGTCTCTCCAGTTCAAAAATGCACTTTTTGCATGAATTGGAATCATGTAATTGTTTACTTACAGTTTCATTCATTGGAATCTCTGTCAAATTTGTAAACGGATTCTCATAAGATTTACTGATGTAATTCCAAAATATGGAATGGGTGTTAGGAACATCTCTGTCCCCAACCTCATGTTCCAAATGTTGGCTGTTTGGCATCTGTAACTTAAATATTAAACCAGGCTAACAGAAGTAGCTTGGATTAGAAAAGTGATGGCCATTTGTCTTACACTCACATTTCAATTTCAGAAGTCTCACTTGACTGATTGGACAGCGTAAATGCATAAACTCAGCTACAAGCTTAAAGTCTTAAAGTGGAATGAATATTGGTGTATATTTTTATATCATATTTGATATATGGTTTAATTGTTTAATGTTATTTGCGGTATTTATGTAATTGATATTATAACTGTCTGATATTGCAGTTCTGAGTAGTTCTTATGATTTTCTCTTTTGAAGAGTTTACACCCACCTGTGGGTTTACTTGTTCATTTCAGTCAGATGTTATAAAATATTAGTCCCATGTTAACTCAAAAATTATGTTTGTCTTAACTGCTTGAAGTTTTTAAAATAAATAAAATATACTTATGCCTGTTACAGAGTTCTTAACAAAAGCTATTCTAAATGGGTGAGTTAAATAAAAACAAATTTATACCTCACACCACAAGTTCCAGGCCAGATGAATTCACTCAGTTTAGTACACAGACTGATTTATTAAAATAAAAAAAATAACTTCTGCAGTAAAAGATAACAGCAAAACTTCAAACTCGTATGCCATTAACAGCAAGTAACACTCCTCTGTCACCTCGGCTTTTAGAAAAGTATTTTCGGAGTACATCTTTCTGCTGGTAAGCATATACTTAAATACATGCATTTAATCAATTAAATAATCATCCAATTAAGAATTCACTAAAAAAGCCAACTAAAAAGGTTAACTTTTAATATTCTTTTTAACCTTCTTACATTAAATGCTGCCAAGAGAATTCCCTATTCAAACCTCTTGGAAACGTATCATATTTTAAAATAAATATTGCTTCCTTCCTTCCTTCCTTCTTAAATGTTCCTTATTTTTTCATCAGTACTAAAACTAGTATTTATCTGTTCCAAAACAGTTGCCTGTAACCCCTGTGGGTCTCCATTATGGTGTTCCTTAAAGTGCATAGCTACAGGACTCTGAAATCTTTGCTTCTTGATGTTCCTTATGTGCTCTTTTAATCTTGCAGCAAAACTTTTCTTGCTCTGTCTCCAATACAAAATAATCCACAAGGACATTTTAAACTATATATAAATTTGTCACTATTGCAAGTGAAGTTGCCTCTTCTATCACATTATTTTTCCATTAATGCTTTTAAAACTATCAGCTGTGTTTGCATACTGTGCAATTGTACACGGAAAAGTTTCATTTCTCACTATATTATTATTATATTATTCTACAGTGAGGTGCTTTAAAAACAAATTTATAAACTAACATTTATACACATACAGACTGCAAGGATGCAATTGTCACAGGTGTAGAGTCAGGTTTAGCAGTCATTAATATTCCTGACCCAAATCACTTCACACAAAAACACAAAACAACGAATGATCCAAAGTCTCCAGTTGCTTACTTTTCTGATAGCCAAATATAAGAATGGTAGAAACACATTTATTTGCAGTAACTTGATTTATCTCTTGTCAATGCATTCTGCAGTGGTAGATATGAAATATTTGCGGACAGAGCATTATATACATATATATATATATATATATATATATATATATATATATATATATATATATATATATTATGAAAAACATCAATGACACTGAATACATTTTGAACACATTGGTAAAAATGAGTAGACATTAGTCAATGGGCATATTAATATGCTAGGTTGTAAACTATTTACTTACAAATCATTGCTTTTTCCTAAGTGCAAAACATCTCTCCTATATACACTATGCTAGTGAACAGACAATTATTTGAAACAGCCCAAAGTCCCAGGCAGCTGTTTGACCTTAGCAATAATAATATATTCACATAGCTATGCAATGCTAAGCATGGCATCAGATACCCAGAATTTGTATATTACATTCATCATGGTGTTATTTTGCATTCAAGCAATGGCAAAACTATTTCCTTTCATATTTCTAGACATATAGCTTAATTTCCAGAGATAAGGTGGCTTTTTCTTACATTATGACATGGTATGGTGAGCATGCTCTGATATAGGGAGTCCTTGACACATTGGTTCACATCAGTGATAGGCAAATTCAAGGATCATCTGACCTTGGGGAGATGTTGTTGGAGATGGATATATTGGAGGAAACAGTTAAAGTGATTGCCAAGGTAAATGCCCTTCAGTGGTCTGCAACTTAATGCTGGCACTCTAGAATTACCAAACCAGATGTGGGGTGTCAACTAGGAACACTGCCTCTAAGGTCAGAAGTATAGTGAATACTTTACCTGTACAAATATGGTGAAATACATAAGAAATAATAGTTAATTTACTAATGACACTGGCTGAATAAAACTATCATATTAATCAGGAACTTAAATTAATGCAATAATATACTGAGACATAAAGATGCAGTCTGTCCAAGTATACAAAATCTTGGAATATCACATTTTGGTAGCAACCTGTTGTGCATTATCTGAACTATGCCTCTGTTTGTGCATGTCACAACTGATTCTTTTGCAAACATATATCGATTCAAATTGTAACTGTGCTGGGGCAAAGGTGTTGGTTGCCATGTGCACACACTGTTAGGAGACATTCTTGGCAGGTGCCACTTGTGTGGGAGTGCAGTAGTGGCATCAGTTTATCGAACCACATGGATATTGTGGCTTCATAAATGAATGCCAGTACTGCATTTGCAGTCATGGCTGAAGTTCTGAAGTACTCAATGTGTGGTGTTTAAACATAGCAAACTCCTTGTTACATTTGTAGCAAGAAGTTTGCTACAGGTGTGGAGAACACCTTTTTGGGGGATAATACCCCTCTCAAATTCCCACCACACAATTTCACTACTCCAACCCCAAAATGCCTTCTTCCACCACACCTACCTAATTACCAAGCCCGCACCTCATCTGAATGCAAATTATTCTTAAAATACCACAAGCATTTAACTGCATATATAAAACATATCCTCTGCATTCTCTCTAAACTTACTCTCAGTGGAGACGTGCACCCTAACCCTGGCCCCAATTTCTCCAACCTCTCCACAAAACCCCCTCCAAATAGCTCCCTTATCACCCAAATCACACTTAATAAAAAGCCAACAGACCTCCTCATTATGTCTCTTAACATCAAAAGCATCTGTAACAAAATCCAAGACCTCCAGGCATACATACACCTGTATTCCCCTGACATCCTTATCCTAACCGAATCTTGGCTTAAACCTCACATCAAAAGTGAAGAAATACTCCCACCTGGATATAACATCCTCAGCAAGGACTGAATATCCAGAAAAAGAAGAGTGACACTGATGTATAAACATCACCTCAATATCCAAATTCTCACTAAGTCAGCTCCCCAGCTTGACAAGGAAGAAATCCTGTATGCTACCCTAAAATTAAATCCTAAGAAAGCAATCAACTTAATAGGCTGCTACTTCCCTCCAGGCCAAAATATACCCCCCTTGAAAACCTATTAAACTGGGACAATCTCTCCCTACCCCAAGAAACCATCATACTCGGTGACTTTAACATCAACTGGCTATCCTGCAATAGTAAACCCCAAGCACTCTACCTAGATCTCCATGGCTTCTCACAGCTTATACAGTCCCCAACCAGGATAAATAAAAACCCCAATAATCACACCATTCTTGATTGGGACCTAGTCAACAAAGATTCTCACTCTTACCAGGCAGGCTCCTTACCTGACTCCCTAAGTGACCACTCCCCAACCTTCCTAGTAGAACACCACATAAATAGCAGCAAACCCATTGTCCACCGACACATTTGCTACAAAGCTAAATTCAACTACAGCTCCTTCACCACCTCCCTACAAAAAATAAACTGGTCACCCCTAAAATACCTCAACCTATATGAAGCAGTCCACTACTTTAACAGCACTTTCCTCAACATCCTTAACTCCCATGCCCCCCAATGGTGCACCAAAATCCAAACTAAAAATCCCCTGGCTACAAAAAAACACCAAAGACCTTATGAAATCCAGGGATAAAATATGGGAACAATGGCACACAACCAAAAACCCCTCAGATAGGCAACTATTCCTTGAACTACGTAACAAAGTCAAAAAGCAAGTAAAAGCAGACAAAGCCTTTTTCTATCAAACATCCCTAAACTCCTCCCAAAACAACCCAAAGCAATTCTGGTCCACAGTTAACTCTATCCTCTACCCAGGGAAGGTAAATACCCCCCCCCCACCAACCACCTCTCTCTCCACCTGTAGCATAGCTGACTCTTTCAACAAACATTTTACAGAGACCGTTCTCTCCCTAACTAAAAAACACTTCCCTTCATCAACACCCTCCACACCCAAACCAACTCCTCCCCTCCCTCCCTTCTTCCTTTCCACAGTACCCACCTCCAACATAAAAAAAACAACTGACAAAACTTAAACCCACAAGACTAGCAGCTGACAACCTGCCCACAGAATACCTAAAAATAGTAGCTGATGTTTTAGCTTATCCCATAACCATATTAATTAGCCGCTCCATATCTGAGTCCTATGTGCCAACCTTATGGAAAATATCCCACATCATACCCCTACACAAAGGTGGCCCCTCAACAGACATCTCCAACTACCACCCCATTGCCATCCTCTCGCCTCTCTGCAAGATACTGGAAAAATGTATCAACTCACAGATGTCCAATTATCTCCTAGACAATAATGTCCTCTCCTATACACAGCATGGCTTCAAACCACACCATAGCACCAAAACTGCTCTGCTCTCCTTCACTAGCACCATTCTCCAACATAAAAACAATGGCCTTTTCTCCTCTGCTGTATTTCTTGACCTATCAAAGGTTTTTTGTTATTGCATCACATGATCTTCTACTCTCTGCACTCTCCAACCTCTCCTTTTCCATACCTGCCATCAGTTGGTTCCTATCTATCTACACGGCCGCCAGCAGTCAGTTGTCTGGCACAACGATCTATCCCCTCACCTCCCTGTTACTATCGGGGTTCCCCAAGGCTCCATCCTTGGCCCCTTGCTTTTCTCCATTTTTACCAATGACCTGCACACCGCGACCAAACATGCCTCCCTCATACAGTATGCAGATGATGCCACTCTCATCTGCTCAGCTCCAACTCTAACAGTACTACAACAGATCACTCAAGCATCTTTCTCTTCTGTTGAAAGTTGGCTATTAAATGCTCAACTCCTCCTCAACCCAAATAAGACCAAAGTCCTCATCTTTCAACCCTCAAAATGTACCCTGAACATCCCCCATTTCAACATACTTGCCAAAGACAACACTTCCATCTCACCAACAGCCCACACTAAGCTACTCGGTGCACAGATTGACAACAAACTCAAATGTGACACTCACATATCACTCTCAATAAAAAAAGTCCACAAAAAACTGGGTGCTTTGTATAGAAACCAACAATACCTAACCAAACCAGCCAGAATCTCTACCGCAACTTCCCAACTAATCTCAACCCTACTCTATGCATCACCCATACTCACAAATCTTCGACAATCAGACCTAAAGAAACTCAAAGCCTGCTACAATAAAATTACAAAATTTGCATCAGGGGACTTCCACCGCAGTCACCACTGTGTCTCCCTTAGAAACCTAGACTAGCTTGAGCTCCCTCAACTCCTACACCTAACCCAACTTACCTTTGCTCATAAACTTGTTAACCACCCTCTTAAAATTCGCTCACTTCATACACTTCTCCAACCCTACCAATCCTCCAGACCCCTGCACTCCTGCAACAAAAATCTACTCCAAGTCACCAAATCCAACAACTCTGCAGGGGAAGCGCTATTCTCCTACTCCATATCCAAAATTTGGAACTCACTTCCCACTGCCATAACTACCCTCCCTTCCAGCAATCTCTTCAAAAATGCTCTTAAAGCACACCTAAAATCTCACTGGCTATGTCCTTGTCCATACCCCAACTAACCCCCTTTCTCCTGTACCACTAATTAGCTGCCAGCTCTACTATTAGCTGTCAACAGGTTATCAGTATTTCATATCCTTTAACTAGCAGATGATTGCAGTACGATGTTTACTCTTTTCTCTATGTGAGAAATTAATACTACTAGGCAAATGTCTTGCACCTTGTATTGTTATTATACTCTGACATATGCGGTTGGGTGGGCATTCGAAAGACATGTGTAAAGGGCATGCCTTCGTTGAAGGTTGGATGTCGAGCTGGCACCTTGGCGTTCATGAAAATCTACTGCCAATCATTAGTGGACCGGAGTTCCGCTGTGGCGACACCTAACCGGGAAAAAGCCAAAAGGCAACAACAACAGCTCTGACATATGTCATTACCTGTCAGACTGTGTCTCTGCTATAAATACGCTGTGTTTTTTTTTCCTCTGAAATGCTAGATTATACACTTATATTATGTGAAATTTTGCTTGTATGAATATATGGAGCCTTCCTTGTGATATTATACTCTGACATATAGGTCATTTCTCCTGTTGAACTGTGTCTTTATTATAATTATACTGTTTATTTTTTCATCTGATATGCTTGATTGTACTCTTATATTATGTAAATCTCAAATGTCTGAATATATGGAGCTTTTCTCCCCAGGCCTCCGCTGCGAATGGGCATATACCCAGTCGAACTTTCCCGGTCAACAAATGTAAAATAAATAAATAAAAATACTTTTTTTTTAATTTTTAGGTCCTGTACATTTTGTTGAAAGGGTGTCAGTTTTGGGAACTGTACAGGGAACTAGATGATATAACTACATTTCTGTACTGGTCAGCCAACAGCATGCAAATGATAATCATGGGTGGGATTCCTTACATTACATTACTCCAAAGTTAGTCTCATTTCATAGCTATATACTTCTAGGTTAATGACTCTCTAAGCCTTTATAAGCCTAGCTGTGCAACCCAATCTAACTGAGTTCCCATGTATCTTGGGTGTCTGTTAGGAGGGCATGTTAGTTTGGAGTTGGATAAGGGCTTTGTGTAGAGGTATGTTAGTTAGGGAGTATTTTATTTGCTGTCTGCCTCAGTCTGTTAGAGACATGGGGGCCAGACCAGGGGTAAACTTATGATTTTCCATCCAATGATTAAGGTCATATTTGAATAAAGTAAGGGATGTGCTCTGCTTCACATGGCTGGGTAGCATATTCCATAGCACGGGGATTCTTTGCGACACATATTTGTCTTGCCAGCATGTTCTATTTATTTTACAGGCAGTTTAAATCCTTGGAGCTAGTGTTTCTAGTGCTGTCTTTTTTATGGAAATCTTTGTAGGACAGTGTGTTAATAACCCGGATTCTCCTAGTCAGGAACCTCTTTTGGCAATCCAACTTTTGCAAATGCTTAGTAAGGTACATGGTGAAAGGGGCATTGTACTCAATGATGGGTTTGATAACAGCTGAGTAAAGTGGTACTATAACTTTCTTGTGTCTGGATGCTATACATTTACTTATAAGTTGGACAACATAAAATTACTTTCTTACTATCTTGGCTATATGTTGTTTGTTGGTCAAAGACAAGATTACTATCTGCATATGTTCCCAGATCCCTAACTACCAGGTCAACTCTTAGGGTATTTTGTCAATGGAGTATTTGGCTTCTGTGGATTTCTTTCCTAAGGGCACAATAATGTACTTCTTAACATTGAGTTTTAAACTGTGGCTTTGGTACTAGTCATTTATCTGTGTTAGTTCCTCATGCAGGATGTTAGTGTCATGGGGGGAATCTGTGGTAGCTCCCATATTATAGTCATTTATGAACTTGGTGTGCCAAAGATCCTTGACGTTAGCTTTGACTTCCCAAGAAGTAGATGCCAAACAGCAACAACCCAGCATGGATCCCTGAGATACTCCAGTGGTGAACAGTCTCTTGTTTGAGTGGTCTCACTAATTTTGACTTCTTGGTCCTATATGTGAACCAGCTGGCAATCCAGTGAGTTATGTAGGGATTTATGCCTAGTTTGGTGAGTTTGTCAACAATGCCTGAGGGAGGATCATATTGAATGCCTTTGCCATTTCAAGGTAGGCAGTATGCACTGTCTTCCTTTATCCATTGCCTTGGTGACCCTCTCAAAGAAGTCTACCAGGTTAAGGAGCACTGCACCATGTTGGTGAGTACCAGGTCCTGTATGCTTGAACATCTGGCTGCAGCATGCACTATCTGTGTTAATAAAGTCCAGGAAATGTTGTGCCTTAAAGCTGCTTTGAATTTTTTTATTTTTTTGCTGTGTTGGAAAGTTTGTCATATTGGCATTACTTAATAAGGGCTCTAACTGGGTGGCTAAAGTTTTAGCCAATATCCAAAACACCAGTGGAGACAGCTGCAGGCCACCCTTAGCCATACAATGTGGTCATTAATCATGTCCTTTCATGATGACAGATGTTGAATCCCCCAGAATGACACCAGAAACTAAGCTAATTGTTACAATCAACCATTTTTTGCTCATAGTGCGACATCATCCTTGGTGAAGGTAGAAAGCTGCTCAATGAAAGGCACTTATCTATCTGTGACACATATTCAGAGGGACTTATGACATCTCTTACACATAAGAAAACAAACTGTAAGCACCACCAACCAAGTCCACGAACTCCCGTAAATCCTTTAATGTATAAAACAATAAAAACAGTTAAGCACTTTCACCCAGGAATCTCCAGAGCTGTTCTGAGGAAGCTCGAGAGATTCCTGGGTGAAAGCGCCTAATTGTTTTTATTGTTTTAAACATTAAAGGATGTATGCGAGTTTGTGGACTCAACTGGTGGTGCTTACAGTTTGTTTTCTTCTGGTTTTACTACTTATCAGCTTATTCTTGATCTCTTACACAGTCTATTCAGCTATATCTCTAACCATTTACATCCACATGGACTATGATAAAATCATATTTGTACCTGTGGTGCAGTGACTTGCATGTGCATGATATTGCAAACCTGGCTCCAGATAAGCAGCTGACCATTGTCCTCTCCTTGTCTAGCATGGTGATTGGGGCATCTGTGTGTCATACAATGGAATCCACTATGACAAGATTGCTAGGTAAAGTGTCTGCTTGCCTTATGGGCTTCGATCCTGGGGGACTATTAGGTGTAGGCTTACCTGCAGCGTTTGTTGTTGCTTTTGGTATTGCTTAGAGATTACTGAGGATAGGCATTGCCATTTGTAGGCATAGGAGGTTTTTGAGATTTAGGAAGGTTTCTTTTAAGAGCCTTACCATAAGATGGGCTTATGTGTGTGGTGCACATTGTGTGGAGATTACAGTATTTGTGTGCTCTTGACAATCTTATTTGTAAGCAAGACTTTTGCCTCCAGTGAAGTTGTGTATGTACATCTCTTGCATACTCTATTAGTTTGTTTAAGAATTAAACTATTGTCTGAGAAAGTTAGGCCATTTCTTCTTTGTCTGAGAATGCTCATATCTACTAAGCTGACTACAGAGACATTTTGAAACTGCATATCCATGTTGTCCAGACTTGTATTAGGATAGTCTATTATGGCTTAAGGAATGGATTTTACAGAGGTTTTCTGAGGTGGCTTCATGGGTTGAAGGCAAATGTTAGACAGGGTTTACTATCATATTACCGTATATAACATTTCTGAGAACCAGATAAATGAACTACATAACATAAAGCAAACTATATAAAAGATCGAGCAATTACAACATTGACTGCACCATATAATTCGAGCATATGTGTTCCGCAATTCTGTACACGAACAAGTGCAGATCGAATTAGTATAAAACGACCTAGCAATGTAAACCAGAGCACAACATAACAACAAATGACCAAAATAGTTTTTATGTAACTGCCGGTAACCTAGGAGTGTCAGCAACTGTACTGCCAGCTCGTGACTAATACATTCAAGTAATATATGCATAAATCACGCCTAACATACAGGAATGACATTAACTAGAGTACAACAGCAATACAATTTTGTAACTGTAAACGGCCTCATCATACGTCAGATTAAGACAAATGGACAGGGATTAGTGGAAGTGTACCTGGCATAGTTAGCCATCCCTTGTTCTTCTGCAGAGTGTCCAGAGAAATGCATGCATGCAGTAACGTACTTTATAAATGCGTTAATTAGCATTCCTCGTACCTTAGACCCCATCCATACATATTGATGTGACAGCATCGTC
The DNA here is from genome assembly GCF_019279795.1 of Protopterus annectens. Taxonomy (NCBI): domain Eukaryota; kingdom Metazoa; phylum Chordata; order Ceratodontiformes; family Protopteridae; genus Protopterus; species Protopterus annectens. The sequence continues at coordinate 1,905,116,834 of NC_056735.1, forward strand.
AACGCTGATTGATGCACAGCTGAATTAAATGTTTAACTGTATGTCATGGAGGTAAATTTAAAAGGCCAGTAGATTTGCTTCACCCTTGCTACACTGCTGTAATGCTATCAACGGTATATCCCTGATAGTACTGTGTATAGTGGACTGGTAAGGATACATGCCTATTTCTGACTCACTTATATTTGTTCATGTTAAAAGGCTACAAATGTGGTATTATTGTTATTTTCAGAATAAAATGGATGTAGATACCGAAGTGTATATACCGGGTGCAATTGGTGTTGCTTATGAAACCATTAAATCACAGAAAGGAAAGGATGTGTTATATGTAGGAGGATACCGTTATTACATGGAAAAGACACATGATAGTAAAATGTATTAGTGTTGTGTACATAAGGCTCTACATAGATGCAAAGGACGTTGTATAACAGAGTTAACTGTAGATGGACACAAGCTATTGAAGTCCAATGGACATTTCCATGCACCAGATATTATGAAAGTGGAAGAATGTAAGGTGCATGCTACAATTAAAAGAAGGGCAGAGTCCTCGGTTGAGGATCCATGTAAAATTGTGTCTGAAGTACTACCTAGTACTTCTACTTGTGTTGTGAGCACCTTACCTAATACAGTAGCATTGAAACAGACAGTGAACATGGTACGTCAAACAAAATGTAAAAGCATGTTCAATGACATTCAGTCACTGAAAGATCTGAGACCTGAGCATTTGTTGATAAAAAATGGTGAATTTATTGTTGAGCATACAGATGTAGAGGAAGGTAGGTATGCTGCAGTGCTACTGTCTACTGAAAGGAATCTATGCATGTTGTGTGACTCTGAGTACATATTGGTGGATGGAACTTTTCCAATTAGTACAACAGAATGCAAACAAGTGAATAGCACACATTGCTGTTTGCAAATGCATGAAACAAAATTCACAGTACCGGCTATCTTTGGCATTATACCTAGTAAGTGTGAGGAATGCTAATACCACTTCTGGGAAGGGGGTCTACGGTTATGCAACCAATTTGGTTTATCCTTTGCACGCCGCATGGTTCTATGTGATTTTGAAAAGGGCACCCTAAACGCTATTAGACGGCATTTACCAGATAGTACAGCCAAAGGCTGTTGGTTACATCTATGCCAGATAGTGCAGCATCAGGTACAGAAATTACACCTGTCATCTGAATTTGGTAGTAGTATGCAATTTGCATTACTGTGCAAATAAATCCCAGCCCTAGCTTTCGTACACCCAGATAAAGTACTTAACACAATGCTTGACATTGAACAGGACATGCCTGACAAAGGGATACTGTTATGCACATTCTTTAAGGAAAACTACATCATTGGAAGGTCCAGGAGATATAGTATGAGGGTAGTGACAGCTGAGAGACTCCCTCCTCTCTTTGATGTTTCCTTCTGGAACCAGTGGGACACTTCCTCATTGGGCTATAACAGAAGTCAGAATGCTGTAAAAGGATGGCATAGGCGACTTAGGAGTCTGCTAGGCAAACAAAAACTGTACATGCTTGATGTGTTGCATGCAATACAACTAGAGCAGAACCACCTGGAGGACTTATATAGCAGGTTAATAAGTTGTTTGCCATCCTCTCCAAAACACAGAAGGTTGATGGATAAGGAGGCTGCATTTGCAAAGTTATTAGCCTGCAGAGAAACATTTACTGACAGGGGTCTGGTTGAATTAGTTGCACGGCATTGATCCTTTTGAACAGTACTGTCCACTCCTAGGGTGTTATTTGCTGTTACTGTGGTATTGCTTGAATTTCCCTACTATTTATCTTTAAAATGTTAAACAAAAAAATTGGGACAAGTGCTTGGTTGATACTTTTCTGGGAAACACTACTATGTGTGGGTTGGAGTATGTGTGTCTCACAGGAGTTCACAAAAAATAGTGTGTTATACATCTTGTTTCACTGCAGTCACTACTTGGAGTTATGGTAGCCTAATCTTCCATGATGGACAGTATTTTAATGTACTGCGTGCGTGCAATACGGACATCTACTGGCTTGTGCACTTGCAATATACATGCTGCAGAAGGTAATTTCTTTGCAGCAACTTGAAGCACTTTAGGACATTCTGTTACTGAAGATGCACGTTACAGACATGGCAGCGTACTATTTACATTGCCCGGGTCAAGTCCTGGAATGATGTTGTATGCAGCTGGTGATTCCCTGTCTGTACGTACTTGTCGGAGGTGTTAAAGGTCAGGCAGAGTGTCAGTAATGCCTATGTAAAACATTGTCTATTGTATTCTCCTAAAACCCTGCCTTCTGATTGCGATTGGTGCATATAACGTTCATCTGCAGTTTAAATGATTGTATTTACATGTTGCACAAGGCATTTATTAATTGCATGTTGAAATGCTTGTTGGTATACTACTGCTATGCTACGTTACAGTGCAATGTCGTCTTGCATGAGTTATACCTGCACTGATATCCTTACAGACAGCTATCGACATTTAGCAACTTCAGGGACATTACATTTATTATTGTTCTGCACGGCTATGGTGCACATCCACCATGGGACGTTTGGATGCTACAGCTTTACTACTTGGGCAGCACAGCTATTCTGAATATCAAAAAATGGGTTCGGTAATTTTGACATTCCAATAGAATGTAAAAAAATACTTTTGTTTATATTTCTCGGTTATTTGAATGTCCAGCCATATTCATAGGTTCATAGGTTCATAGGTTCATACTAGGCTATCTGCCCCGGGGCAATTATAAGCCTAGCCCGATTCTGTATGGCTTACGCCACCCCTTGATTTGAGTATACTGTGCCCTTTTTAAGGTTTAGTTTACTGTGCCTCTGTCTAATAGTGACACGGGAGTAATCCCTGGGACAAACCTACAATCCCCCATCCACTTATCGAGATTCTTCTTGAAGAGATTCAGTGAGGTGCTCTGCCTCACATGAACTGGAATTCTATTCCAGAGCGAAGGGAGCCTCTGGGTTATGAACCTGTCCCTCCAGCAAGTTCTATTTATTTCTGTGCTGAGGTTCAAGTCCCTCGAGCGTGTGGCTCTAAGGGATTTAGATTTACTGAGGTGGAGCATGTCCATTAATTCTGGATCTGACATAGCTTTGTATGTCAGGCATAGATCGTCTCGAAGCAGGCGGTATGCAACTGAGTAGAGCTGGAGTTTTTTTAACTGAGCAGCATATGGCATCTGTTTGAGACCCTTGATCCTCTTGGTGAGATACTTTTGGGGTCTTTCTAATTGCTGCAGGTGTCGGGTAAGGTACATTCCAAAAGGGGCATTGTATTCTATGATGGGCCTGATGAGGGATGAATAAAGGGGCACAATTACCTCTGTTGATCTAGATGTGAAATCCTTCGTGATGAGGTGGGCTATGTAGAAGGTCTTTCTAACCACTTTGGCAATGTGGTTTTCAAAGGAGAGATTGCTATCAACTTGGGCCCCCAGGTCCCTAATAACTTTCTCTGTACTTAATGGGTTTCCGCCTATGTGGTAATTTGTGGGCACATTGTTTTTGCCAAAGGGTATGACTATACATTTTTTGGCATTTAGCTTTAAACCATGGCGCTGGCACCAGTTATCTGTTTCTGTGAGACCTTTTTGAAGGATGTTTGTGTCAGCTGGAGAGTTGATTATGGCGCCCAGTTTGCAGTCATCTGCGAACTTGGTGAGCCATAGTCCTCCCACGTTTGCCTGTACCTCGGAAAAGTATATACCGAACAAGAGTGGTCCCAGGACAGAACCCTGTGGGATGCCACTTGTGACCGGTTTCGAGTCTGACATGGCCCCAGCAACTCTCACTCTGTGGGTTCTGTCTTTGAGCAAGTTTGTGACCCATCTTGTGACATAGGGGTTTATATTTAAGCTGGATAGCTTATCTATGATGTCCGAGTGGGGTATTGTGTCAAATGCCTTTGCAAGGTCCAGATAGGCTGTGTGGACTACCTTCCATTCATCTATGGCTTTGGTGACTGTTTCAAAGAAGTCAACCAGGTTCAAAAGGCAGGATCTGCCCTTGACAAAGCCGAACTGGGTAGGATCTAGTGTCTGTAGGTCCCCAATGTCTTTCTTTATGAGCTCCATGATGATCCTCTCCATAGCCTTGCAGACTAAGCTAGTCAGGTTTATGGGGCGATAGTTTCCAGGGTCCGTAGAGGCTCCACCTTTGTGGAGTGGGACCACTGTTGCTGTACGCCATTCTGTGGGCACATATCCTGTAGTGAGGCTGAGATTGTATAGCTGTTTTATTTGAGGGATTAGTTCCTCTTGTAGTTCATGTAGGACGCAACCTGGGACACCATCTGGTCCCATGGAAGCAGTGTTTTTTGCTTTGGAGAGGGCAGCCTTCACCTGAGCATCTGAGATGTTTGGGAGGCAGCCCTCTGCCGGGATAGATAGTTGCTCTTTTGGGGGGGAAGGGGGGGGGGAGTTTGCACTGAACCTGTCTGCCAGGATATTGGTGATGCCTGTTACTTACGACTTTCTGAGATTAAACCATTAGACAGTGCTAAGATATGATATTAATGCTGTTTGGCCCACAAAACTAGCTGCTTTAAGCTTAACTCCATGTAATGCTTCACTGTGTTACAGGTTGCAGTGCTAATATAGTTTTGTAGGTAAGATTTATTGTCTAAATATTTGATTCTGTACAAGGCAATGAAAACCAATGTTGTGTGGTGAGAAGCTCAGCACAGATGTGACTAATTTTTACCAAGCAAAAAACCTGAAGACTGATACCTGTGCCCGCTGGCCAACAAATGGCTTTAATAAAATGTCGGGATAGATCTGCTAAGCATGTTTGTAACCATCTTTCTTCTTGTTGCCCCATAAGAGTTATCATTTCTGAGGCAATGTTTGCAGTGCTCATGTGTGATGCGCATACTTCAAACAGTTTTATCTTTATCATTTTACATTTTTACCTTTGCTGCCTACCAAACATTCAAAACCTCGCTTGGTCAACTAGGGCATTTTTTGTGTGTACCACTTATTGTCCTGTGTTTAGCTAGCTCTGTTAGCATGGTGGGATAACGTCTTGACAATGGCCAATGTGATTTGAGTTTCATTAATAATTTGGATGCTTTATGGCACTGGTAGGGGTGGATAGGCATACCCATCCTAGATAAGTGGATGGAGAAGAGCAGTTTGCATGCAGCCACAATCCCTCAGAGGAGAGCTGGTATTATGGTACATATCCAGGGGCAGGCCTTTGTCTCGGCATTCCACAGCCTTGTGGTATCCATCACTAATGATTGTACAGGAGTTAGTATGTAAGAAGAAAGCATCGATGGCCCCTATGATGATGATGATGGAGGGACAGCATCACTTCGTCAAGGGGAGTCCATGCAAAACTGCTAGGGAAGCCACAAGAACCCCATGAATGCCTATATGATGCCACCTCTGGACAACTGTTACCCTGTCATCCTGTGCAAATTCCTTTCTATGGAGGAATATACAAGCAGAGTCCCACTTGGTTATACTGGATGGTCAGCAGGCACTGGGACAAGAAGCACAAAGAAAAAAAAAACATTATTGCATAGTGTTTATTTCACATGCCTGGCAAAAGTGATAAGCAATTTGTTCAGCTTTTTACTAGTCTATGCCATTTTGGATTTTTTTCTTACTGGGACTCCATGAATAGTGTGTCACAACCCAGTATGATATCATGATATTTAAAACAAACAAATAGAGGTGGTTATAATGAATCTTGCACAAAACACCATAGAAATTTTCCTGCCACTGAATATCATGGATACAGATAAGAAAATGAATGAATAACAAAATGTTGCAAGCATGTATGTGGACGGCCAAACTAAAAATAGAAACTGGAAGCCATTACCAGAAAGGATAGTGCCTGAACTGACCATTCAGGATAACTAGAGAATGACAATACACACTGCTTAGTAGTGCAGGTATAGCGTGACTTAGTATTAAGGAGGATTTTAACTTTAAATCAGTCTGCAGTATAAAATTACAGAGATAGCTATCTGACATATGTACTGTATGCATTAGAATGCCATTTAATACCCAAACCAAGGTCTCTCTTAAGCAATTATTATCATATACACTCGGTATGCTGCTTTGTATTTGCCTTAGTACAATTTCTTTGGTGTTTCTTTCATATTTTTATCCTCTATTTTTGTTATGCAGCCAATGTCAGGCAGCTAAGCAGTATTTGTTATATATCATTAATTAGTTTTTATTTTTAGGGGGTGGCAGTGCAACAGTGACTCACTGACAATTCCCAAATAGAAAAACATGCATATGATACACATGTTGCTTTTACAATCTGCATGCAGACACCTTAGATGCTGCTAAATTCCCTAAGTTTCAGATATGGCTGTGTGTTCAGGGACATATGAGTTAACATTTTTCTCAAGGAAAGTAGCTTAGGGATATCGTTCTGGTTTGTTGTACTACTCTTTCCATTTCATATAGTCCCTGTAAGAGTCAAGTAGCTGCTGCCTGACTTGAACACTGGATTTTATATATTTTTTTCAAGATTCCAGTAAGCCAGACTTATAAGTAACATATTATGTTGTCTACTGACTTTAATAAAAGCACTAAAATACCTTTAGAACAATGCACTTTGGCTTATAGTTAAACTACTATGAACTATTTTAATGGAACCTCTATGTACTTTCAAGATGCTATCCATTATGGAATATCTGTTGCTGTAACGTTTGTTAAAATACTATGCTTTGTATGAGAGATTAGAACAGACCAGTATTTTAAGCTTTACTAAAGTGAATATATATGTATCAGTTATTTTTATGTGAGACTCCCCACCCTATAAGCAACAGGTAGTGATAAACTGGCTTTTGAAGAAGAGTTAAACGTCAGTTGGTTGAGTTGTAGATTGAGTTTGCTTAAGAAAAATATGCACGCCCCATGCAATGTACAGCATAAACAATCACGGAATATTGCTTTAGAAAGTAAGCCTGCAGATAATTTGTGCAGCTGCTGTATTATGTCATAGCATGAGGTTTTGTCAGGATTTAAAACATAGATGCACTCATGCTGAAAACAAGGTTTTCCAACAACAAGGAAAAGATAAAGAAAAATGTATACTTACACTGAAGTTAAGAAATCAAATTGCACTAAAATACTACGGTCTTTGAAATGAACACACAACAGCCTATTTGAAACATGCATTCATTTATCCTTGGAAATGAGATAACAGCAGGGCAGTAATTATCCTTCAGGCATTATTGCTTAAATGCCAGTTTTCAAAATCTTATTACTGTAACCAACAATAATAGGGATATAAATCCTAAAATGATTGTCTGTGTCTTTAGGCAACTGATTAATGGCAAAACATTTATTAACGTGCTTCATACCATAAAACAGTTGTTAGTTTATCAAAGTAAAATATAATCAGTGATTCTGAACAAAGATGCATTAGTATGCTTGAAAAATCCATAGACAGCACACCACAATAAGACTATCTATCAGCATTCTATGACATGGAAATTTGTTCTGAATTTCTATACTTTGACCAACATTTTAGCCTTAACCAGTGCAAAAGGCATAACAATGTGCACTTATAAACACAAAACCTTTCCTATATATACATTTATATACATTTAAAATATCCCATTTCTAATAGCTGGCCCCAAAAGCTGTAATAATTCTAAGAATGACATGACTTTTTAATAATAAAAAATACATGAATTATTATTTTTTATACTCTATCACAAACCATCTGTCTACAAATTAACCCTTATTTAGTCAGAAGGTCTAGTTAAAACAGTAGATGTCTCTGCTTCCAGTGTTAGAATTTGTTGCAGTACATGAAGGCTGCAGAGTGTCCTTACAGCCTTCTGAATAATTTTGGAATTAGCAGGGTCATCAATACTGCTAAACCAGCACAGAAACTTGATAGCGTCATAACATATATTGATATCTTAAATCAAATTTAATAAGGAATGGTATGCCTTCCCTACCTACGGAACAATTTAATTTTAATGATGGCTTCTGTCACACCCTATTCCACAGAAATAACTAATTTTCATTATTCTGACATTTTTCTTTACTGTTTCCTGAAACGTTTAGCATTTGAAAAATAGTACTCAATGCATGAAATCTGCTATTACTTTTTCTAAATTTGCTTCTAATTGTGCTGAGAGTTTATGCAGAAAATGTGAAGGACAATTTTATATAATTAATCTGTGTCATTATCAAAATTTATTGTTCATAGTGTTCGTCTTCGAAAATAATGAAGCCATTCTAAAAACAAATTAAGGCTCCTGCCATGTAAAGCTTAATCAAAATGTACTGGAATAGAATAGTAGAATTATTTAGAACAAACTTGATTATTTGGGACTTTTCCCTTACAATGTATGCAGTCAGCATGCTTGCTATACCTTTTACACCTTTCACTGGAAAATGGTGTAGACTTGGTCATTATTAACTCAGGTATAAAGCTGAGAGTGTGGTAAAGGATTTAGGAGGTCTGCATACTCATCTAGGTGATTCAGGGGATTTACCTCTTCTTATGATTGGTTTAAAAGGAGATGCTGAAACTAGAGTCCCAATATCAACTTCATGTAATGTTTCTGAGGTTTGAAAAGTTACAGTTCCCTGAGCAGTAGCATGATTCATATTTCCTATGCTAGACTGGGTTTATTGTCTTAATGTTGTGAGGGAGGGTGGCACTGATCTGTGAAACTGTAAAGACCCAGACACACAAGGGGAAGCAGAATTGGAGTTCTGCTCCAGAGATACTTTAGAAAGATGGTTACTAAATTATTGGAATGTGGATATGACTATTTTCCCATTAATTATGTTCCCTGGTCTAAATCTTAGGCTTACAAGGTATAGCACATTCAAGCCAAGAGATAGTTAAAAGGTAATCCACTTCTGAAAAGTAAAATGCTTAGACATACAGAACGGCAGACTAATCGAAGTGGTATTCATATGTACCATATGGAATATTTATGGTCTGAAATAAAGGAAACTAGGCAAAATTCAGGAGTACTTTTACAAGTCTTTGATGTGAAGACATCTCTTATATTAGAAATGTATTTTCCTGAAGGAACTGTAATATTTTAAGCATTATGCAATGTAGTAAAATGCTGTGCTTTTCATTTAATTGCGACAATGTAAAAGTACTTTTATTGATTAAAAGGATTGATAAAGGAAAGCAGGTTATTACATATATACTAGTGCTGGCTAACAAAATGTGAAATACACGGTAGTATTGGCTAAAGTGGAAGTTAATAGGTCATAATAATTATATATCTACATTTAAGGACCTAAAAATAAGACATTGCTCTTTCTGAAAAGATGTCAGAGTTCAATTTTGTAGTAGCTATATTGACCGATGATTGGAATATGGTGAAGGACCCTGATCTACATATAGTCATCTTGCCATACTTGACAATATAATAATACATAAGAATTATATCATATAATTTTATCATGAGGTAAGGCCATAATACAAGAATGTCTGAATAGTCCTCATGTTATGATTTGTTTTCTATTTATGTACACATTTTTAAACTCTAGACTGAATTACTATTTTTTTCATTCATCAAAATATTACAAGATTGTTATATAAGACGGTACTAATTTGCCAACAAACCCTGTGATGGCCTTTCCCAACATCTGGACTGAGACCTACATATAAGAGTGATTTTCACAATACTACGGAAGTAAGTGTGGTTGGTGACATAGAGAGAGAGAGAGAGAGAGACAGCTGCATCATTGCCTTCTCATTATTAACTCATGTAACTTATTCTAATTTGTGACATTCTTCCTCATAAAATTCTTTCTTACTGTTATATAACAAACATTAATGATACATGATCATTTATTTACTTTTGTAATCAATCCACCATTCTAACCATTTCCTATAAACAAATCTCCTTTTTGTGCATTCATTAATCAAAGGATCTTTAGCAGCACACAAATTAGTCCGGTTCATATATTTAACAGTTCCTTTAATTCCATTAAGTATAATTACACAGGGAATATGCTTTACAGTCTTTTCTTTTTCTTGCAGTGTTACCCATATTTCCCATTCCCTAGTCCAAATTTTCCTTTCATCATATCATTTGTCCATACAGTGCACAGACTGATGTTCTCTTATTGTAGGTCATAATACCCAAAATAAACTGCTAGTGTCTTTTTTTTAACACTGACGTACTTGCATGGAATACATATTCATTCCAGGGATACCCCTACTTCTTTGAGACACTTGCATACACAGATTTCTCCACTAATGCAAATGTCTCAAAAGTCACATTATGAAACTATCTTTTTAAAAATGAATTAAGGAGTGAATTTGTAATATATTAAATCCTAATAACTCAATTACTTTATCCCAAATAACATAGCTGCCAATGGTCATATATTTTTTAGAGAAGTCTTTATTGTAGGCTTTCTTTCCTGCTTAATATTCTGCTCCTTTTTATCACAAAAGCAGCTGCCATCACTGTATATGTTCTTTTTATAGGCACATTTCTCCCACTTCCTGTGACTGTGAGCGTTCTGGTGTTTGATCTTTCCATAGCATCTTCCGAAAGTTCTGGTTCACTCTCTTGTAACAGTTCATCAGTCTGCAACCATGTAAGGGAACACTGTCCCCTGGTTCATCTTCAGTCATCAGTTGACCTTAAACAGAGTCTTTCAAACTCTCTTCTGCATGAACCACAGCCACAGGTTCTTACTCTAAGTCAGCAACTACCTTGACAACAGGGAAAGTTTCTGCTCCTTCTCATCCATAACTGATGTCTCAACAAACTTTTTCCACAAGATTTTTCTTTGCTCTGCAGCAGCTTACAGCCCATGCCATGCTCCACCTCCTCCATCTTACATCTTCCTCTTGCTACCAACTAGCTCACAGACAGGAAAAGAGCAGGGGAAGTTTTCTAGTGCACTGGCCATATTTCCTCTAGTCAGTATGAATGCCACCTCAGGTCTCTTCAGAAAAGACGACACTGTCCTACTGGGCCTAACGCAGTCAACAAACAATAAATAAAACCAAGACTTGGCGCTACCTGAACTAATTTTCTCACAAATGCCATCATGCAGATGTATAGAGGAAAATTAAAGTGCTCATTGGTATATGGAGTTTTGGAAATCTAAGAAAGATAAAAGTGTGTTGGTTTTGGTTTTAAATATGTATAGCAGTGCATTGCACATGAATGTGTCTACTATGCTACAGATAAGCAGCTGGCAGAGAAACACTTGTAGGCTACAAGATAATAGGCTGAGTATACAAAAGAATAGATCTTTTACCATTCAAAATGAGTTGCAGTTGCAAGGTCTCTGTCTGTATCTGCCCATCTAATACAGCAATCTAATATGACTAACCTTTCTGAACAACACAACAGCAATCCTGACTATGTACTATTCTGTTTATGTGTCAGTCCTGCTGTAGTATAGGAAATGCATAAAATATTACTTAGATACCATTCATATGACTAAATTAACTCAGGAGAATGAAGTGACAGGCTACAGTATCTCATTTGCATTGTCAGAATAGTGTTATAGGACAGTGATCAGAAATTAAAGCTGTACGCCTATATAGCCTACTAATGAACATTTATCAGGGACAGTGCAAAGATTTGGCCCACTTTTTGCAGTCTTTTTCAGTTGCATGAATTCTTTGGAGGTTCTGCATTCATCCACACTGAAAGTATGGATCACTTCTATTCTGAAAGCTGAAGCAGGCACAGTGTTATTTCCAACGATTTAGTATATTAGCTATTTATTTATTTGTCTATATTGTATGGTCTCTCTGTGTCTGAAAATAGGAACTTTGAATATAATCTCTTTAGACATGAAGGAGGCATTTGACATGATAGTATGGGACTGTGTCATCAGTATTCTGAAGACTATAAATTTAGTACTTGTTTGTTGTAGCTGATATAAAATGAATGTGGCATCTTTTAATTGCAGTGCAATTGCATTTTTTCAAGTAAGTACAGGCACAAGGTAAGGATTCATAGTTTTCCACCGTACTTCATTTTGTCTTTATAGCCTCTGTATAGAGCTCTGAAGACTGATTGAGAGACGATTTGCATATGACTGCCCAACACAGTGGATAAGGCATTAGTATACCCTAGCAACATGCCGATAGTTTTGGTAGATCTGAATAGACCCCAGGAAGGCTTATTATTGTTGAAATGCATTCAAATTTAAGTTGTCATAGCCAGAGTTAATATTTTGGTTATGTATAGAAGAAGGTTAAAAATGAGCATCAGAAGTCAAATACCTTATCCTTCTGGGGGGTGGATAACTGTGGTAAAGCCGAATGTGTTCACATTTTCTGTATATTTAAAATACTGCTCATTTGTTTTCCCCAAAATGGATTTCAGAAATTAAGAATAATATATCTAAGTTTGAGTAATAGGAGTACAGACTTGGAATTAAACACAGTTCTTCTGGTTCCTTATCAATCATTTTGGTCTGAAATGCTCAGCGATCATAAATTAGTACCTTTCTATCTACATCAGCCTGAGAATTCAGCATCCTGCAAATTGTTCTCCAGAAGCTGTTAACCCATCTGGTTAAAGGTGATACTAAACATTTTAACAATTTTTGATTCGGAAACCGATGCAATGGCATATCTCATCAGGTGTATATTTTCCAGAAAGCTGTCAAAATCCCTTCTCTGTGCTTCTTCCTATATACTATAGAATGCATATAAAATATAAGGCTGCCTAGTAAAATATCACAGGAAATCTATTCTTGGAAATCCTGCACTTAATATAAAGAATTGTTTTCTTGAACAACTTGCAATATCACACTGGGGTCTGGATTATCTTGGATAAATGTCTTACTTTCAAAGACTTTGTGCTGAGTCTTTTGAAAATCTGCATAATAATTCTCATGTGGATGTGGAAGTGTTTTATCTGATGCAACACTATGAAGTAGCACTTGTAAAGCAGAACACTTTAGCAAATGAGCTTCTTCAGATCCAATCTGATGTTTAAGTGTTTTCTAATCATTGTGTAGCTCTGTGCATTTAAACCTTGTATGCAGTAAACATTTGTTTCTTTCGCTTGGTATATCTATGTGATAGGAAAACCTACTTTTCTGCACATTCGTTGCAAACGCCATACTGATTGCTTTTCTTCCTATTATTTTCAGTTGTGAAAATTCCTCCTTGATTTACCATAAAAGGATGTTTGTCTCTATTGCCTTTCTATCAGCAAATATATAACATTCATGTTATTTTCTGGAACTCTTAATATGACATTGGTATCTCAGTACAATCCAGCATATGAAAAATATTGATATAATGATTCTACAACTTCTTTTTGCTGTAATTATGATTTTAAATATATAATCTTTATTTTAACTATGTCAGTAGACTTATGTTTAGTAACATGTTTTTATGTACTGGATACTGAGCAACTATTCAATTACTTCTTGATATTGCTTCATCTGTTGGCACATTTTGATGACATCATAAGGGGAAGACAGTGATTAATTCAGTTCCTGAAAATATTAAATTGAAGGGGGACCTGCTTAACCATGAACAGGTACAGAGCTTTTCCCACATTCTATGTTAAAGAATCTCATTACCACTTCTGAGCATAGCCCAAACCATCTACCCAAGCATCTGGTAAGATCACAGAAACCACCCAATGTTTTCAACTACAGTATTGTCACCTGTTTGGAAAACTTGATGCTGACAATATGGATAAAGGTTTGATATATAGGTGGAGTTGATTGGCCTTGTGGCTGTCCACTGCAGGAGTGGTGGAATGGCTGTCACAACTGCATTCTCTATAGCCAAAACAAGGGACAAGCTCCCTAAAGTCAATCTAAAGCTCCAACTCTAAGCATAAGTAGGTAATGCAAAGAGTTTGTTTTCCTGTTAGGCATTTACTAGTAATGTCTTTTGGCTTTTCCTGGTTAGAGGTCGCCACACCGGAACGCCAGTCCACTTATGATTGGTAGTAGAGTTTTACGGTGCCGAGGTGCCAGCACAACGCCCGACCTTCAACGAAGGCTTCACCGAAGACACCTATTAGGCATTTACTGAAGTACACATAAAAGTGGACCTTCTGCCTTGCTAAGAAGCCCATCAAATCATGCAAACAGTTTTCTTTCTTGCACTGATTCAGTCAATGCATAAGACACACAAACGCCTATCATTTCAGCGATGCACATACCACTAGTTTGCTTCCTAAATATGATCATCCCATAATACACATCTGTTTATTACAGTTTATGCCTGTGGTAGTACACTTTGCCAGGAATCTTACTCTATTCCATTTGTCATTTGTTACCTTTCATTTTAATATAAATGCATTTAGTTCATATTGATTTATTGTCTGACTGACTGTGCTGCAGTCTATGTCACTTTCTGTGTTAAAATCTACAGAATATATATCTATTACAATTTTTCTCCCCCCTCCCACACCCTTTGCAGCATCAGATTGTACAACTACATCACTCAAAATCAAGAAGCACTCAGACAACTGCTCAATCTGTTATTTTTAGTATCAATGGTAATGTAGCAAAAAAATCCAGATGACCACCATGGCTTAAAACAGGTTTATTTAGACAAGCACATTCACGTAGAACAAGCCACGCTTTCTCAAGTCTTCAATAAAACAGTAAAAATCCCTACACATTTTATCTCAAAAGGTACTATCAATTAATCAATTAAATACATCCTTAAAATAAATTCACCCTTCAAATACATCAATTAAGTCTTCAGCTAGTATTACATCTTATTTAAGTGAGCGAGCTTCTAGCTCAGGTTTAATGCAGCCGTAGTCGTTCAGCCCAGGGTATACATGAGCTTACATCTTTAATATCCACTTTAATTCAATTCTTTCAATTAAGTTGTTTAAGTTACCCCCTCTCTTGTCATTATTAACATTTTGTAAGACTCTAAACCTAAAATTATGTGAAGGGAATTCCATTGTATGCTTAGCTAAAGCATTTAATTTGTTCTTATTTTATACATCATACATATGCTGATAGATTCTGTCTCTGAGCCGTTTCTGTTTGTTTTCCCTATATAAAAACATGTACATCCTGTGCACTCTGCAATGTATATTAAGCTAGTTGTTCTATAAGTAGCATAGAATATAGGCTACCAATGGTAATGTGAAAAATGATCAGGGTCAAAGACTCAAAGCCAAGGATACTTGTTAAATAGTGTCAAATCAGAGTTAAAAAAATTGACATAGTAAGAGGATAGAACATAGATTTTTAGAAGTAAAACAAGCCTGCAACTTTAGTGTTTGTTATTACTGTTTTCTCGAATCTACCATCTTTTCTCAAAAAAGTCATAATTTTTAAGACAGGTAGAGAAAGCACTGAGCCAAAATTTTTGACATTTCTGAAAACTCGGGACAGTTGAGAGGTTTGCTGTTCTGCAGTCAGTAAATACAAGCACAAGTTTATTAAACTTAATGCATGTAGTTATGCTGAAGAAACTAAAGTAAAAGCTACATATTTCAGAAAATGACAAGAGTGTAACTACTACAAAAAGAAACAGTAAAAAAACTTTGCGCATGATGTAGCAAGCTATAGAAACTGATGAGAACACTTTGCATCCTCAAAGAATATTGCCAAATACAATCAGATTAAATATAATTATAGAGCATATTGTCTGAGCAATATAATAAGATCAGGTAATAGTCATTATTTACCGTAAAAATAAACCAGTAATTCCGGATCAATGCCTCATTCAAAATCACAAATAATCCACAGAAAAAATATGAAACAAGGTAAAACAACTGGCAGTAATCCAGATTAAAACATTCGTCGCCTCACAGCAAGATGTTGTCCCATTCGATTCTCAGCTAGAGCGTCTTCTGTGTGGAGGCATGCGTGAATGAGCATGCCTTCATAGAAGGTTGTGCATCAGGGCTGGTAACTCACCATGCAAAAATCGACTACCAAACATTAGCGGACCGGAGTTCCGCTGTGGCGACCCCTAACCCTAAGCCGAAAGACGCAACAACAACTAAAATAACAAATATATGTATGTAAGCACTTTCACAGTATTGTCTACTGCTTCATCAGACATTCTTCACCCATTTCTCCCTCCTATTTATATAATTTGACTTTATTACTACCACAAATAGGCAATTAAGTGCTTATTTACTTAAAAACAATTAAAGTCAAATAAACTCTTCCACAATACTTTACAAAACAGCATATAATAAAATACATCTTTAGAAATACACTCTGTTAAATGAGTGCACAGAAAAACTTTTTCTCCTTAATTTTCTAGCTTTGAGAAGGGTTTTAAGGGGACATTGTCATTGAGTCCTTTGCCTGAGTCTGATCTTAACCTTTCTATCCACTTAGTCTCATTTACCCCAATCCTAGTCTTAATGCCCCCCATTCTATCATCTATCTGGGTTCTATCTATAATCATACATTTAAAATTATGTGTATCGTGCTCATTCATAACATGTTTGGCTAGTGCATTAGTTGTTATTCCATGTTGACTGTCATATAACTGTTCTCTAATTCTGTTCTTAAATGTTCTGTTTTTCCTACATATAATCCCTTTGCATGCCTGACAATGTACCAGATATACAACATGATCCATCTCACAAGTGCCCACCTTCCTAAACCAAAAGGTCTTGTTAAAATCAGGATGGTCAAACTTGCCTGTTGAATACATTACATTAAGTACATTGTACTTACATCGATTACATTTACAGGAGGGTTCTGTGATCCCTTGAATGTTATCTGCTCTATGTAGAATAACTTATTTTTGATAACATAACATCCTTTTGATGTTCCTCATATTCTTATATAGAAATGTTTGCTTCATTCCCACTATATCCCTAATCTGTGGATCTGCTGTAAAAAACAGCCAATATTTCTTAAAAGTACCTAACACTGGTCTCACCTTGTTGGCATATAATACAGGCATTCTAACCACCTTGCTATCCATATTCTTATTACTCCAAGCCATATAATACAGGCATTCTAACCACCTTGCTATCCATATTCTTATTACTCCTAGCCATATAATACAGGCATTCTAACCAACTTGCTATCCTTCTTCTTATTACTCCTAGCCATATAATACAGGCATTCTAACCACCTTGCTATCCTTATTCTTATTACTCCTAGCACCGACAGGTGCTGTATCAGAGAAATACGGCTTAGCTACTGTGTCCCTCAATTCTTGCACTTCCTTTAAATTTGTGGAGATGTTGTCTTCCTTGTACCCCCTATCTAATAATCTATTCTCAAATTGTGATAGCTCAGATGGATAGCCATCATGTGCCATACTCAGTCTGGATAGCGTCATGCCCTTCCCCTTGACTATGTTGTCAAATATATGTTAGGGGTGCATGCTAGTTCTGTGCAATAAGCTGTTCATATAACACTCCTTTCTGGGCACACCAGTATCCACCTTCCCATCCGAGTGCACAGAGATCTTAACGTCCAAAAAAATCTATGCTATTGTTTGAATGACTTATAGTAAACTTCAAAAAAGAAACAGAATTGTTAATAAAGCCATAAAATGTCTCTAATTCTTCCACTGTACCTAACCATACAATGAAGAGGTCATCCACAAACCTGTGATAAAACCCTACATGATGTTGAAAGGGTCCATTCAACACAAACTGTTTCTTCCACACTGCCATCACAATATCGGCATACTATTAGCTCATGAAGTGCCCATAGCTGGGCCATCCTTTTGCAGATATACCTGGTGATCAAAAATAAATATATTGATGTCTAATACTAACTACATTAAAAAACAATGCAAGTCTATGGTCTTACTATCTAAGGAGGTCTCACCCCTCAGGTACTGCTGCAACATCAAAATGCCACTATCATTAGGAATCATTGTGATTAATGATTGTATATCCATTGTTACAAACCTCATTCTCTCCGTATCAACCCTTCCCTTGAAAAATATGTACAGGTCCTCAATAAAGTGTTTTGAATCTCTTAAATAGCCATATTTTTGTCAAGTAACAGTCTCGATTTCTTTTCTAAAAATATAGAGATGGGCTCTGTGCACCAGCCCCTCCCTGAGACAATAGGTCTCAGGGGTGGGTTCACATGATCCTTGTGTATTTTCTGCATGCCATATATTACAGTTTTTATAGGTTCATGCACAACAAAATACTCATATAAATTGTACTCTAACACTCTCATAGCTATACATTCATTCAAAGTATTGTATATTCTGTTGATCATTACACTGACCTCTTTCCCATCAATCTTTCTATAAACATTCTCATAGTCAAGCATCTGTTTCATCTTTAAAAGATAAAACTGATGGTCCATAATTACAATGGGCCCACCTTTATCATCCTGGTGTATACTTATAGTCTAATCATTCTGCAGGGTTTTCAGAGCTTGCCTCTCTGCTCTACTCATATTAACAATTTTTTGCCATTTGTTTCTGTATAAAACACTCTATATAATTCTTCCATGCACAACTTTTCATATGCTGCTAAAACTGGATGATTGTAAGGTATAACTTTGATGGGTTTGCTCGAAACACACTCATTATCACTGTTACCATACACTGATTTTAACATTACTGTTCTCAAAAAATATTTTAAGTCTATAATGTAGTCTATTCCCTCTGCAGGATTTGCTGGTATAAAGGAACATCCTTATTCCAGTATAGTTCATTCAGCCACAGCTAAAACTCTACTAGAGATATTCCATAATAAAGATTTGCCTGACTTGACCACATCTTCATCAGGGTTTGTGTTGTTATACTCAGGACTATATCCTGCTTTCATTTCAGGTATGTTTGACTTCTCGATCTCTGTCTGCCGTTCCTGATCTCTGTGGCTATTATTTACTGCTGAAGATACAACAGACATTTCACCCTCTAAGCCTGTCAGGATAAATGTGTAATAATTTTGTAAACTCATGTGTTCATCTTTTTCCCGGTATAAGAATACAATGACTAAGAATATGAAACTCTATTGATTTAGCAAGCCCTGAGCTACTTAAATGAGTGGGAATTCAGCTAATTCAGATCCGATCCATAAGGACGATACTTCGGACAAGGGGGGGGGGGGTAACCACATCACATAGTAGTATTATGTATATTTACCTACCATGTCTTAATATTAGGACAAGATTATACCATATCTAAGTATTTCATTTCTGCTTTTCAATATCTCAAGCACAGATGTCCATAAACCAACCTTGGTTCTTCAAACATGTAGGGATATGCTGCTGCAAATACACTGGTTTAAATTGAGAAAATGTTGCTGGAGGATCTAGCTAAAGTCCTTTGCAAGACATCAGGAACTTTTCACATTTGTAATCCATAATGCTAGTACCTTATAATTGTTCTTAGACTTCATGGATGCCATATACAGTTGAGGTTCAGGATTTTATACATTTTTCATTGCCTAAATAGTAGAGTGTACCTGCCATTCATCTATGAGGGAGTCTCCTGTGTGTAGTTTATATGAAACTAAATCATTCCTGTCAATTTTCAATGAATGAAACACAAAGCAGAGCTATAAATATCAATGCCATGCCACTTTTAAAGCCTACTCTAAAAAGGTGTACCCCTCAAAAGTTGAAACTTATTTTCCTAAACACTGAACAAATCTACCCAAGAAATGAAAATTCAATCAATCCAAGGTACCTAGTGAACGTTTTTCCCTTACTGATCCAGAATCCCATACTTTGTCTAGAACATTCAGACTTAAAGAATTATTCAATTTCCATTTTCAGACTAACGCTGATCACCTTTTTGTAACACCTCAGCCACTTTCCCCAAACTACAGCTGGTTATCTATATAATTCGATTCCTTTTACATGACCACTTATTCCAGAAGAAGTTAGTCTCAGCAGCACCCTATTGCAACAGCTGTACATAACAATAAATTAAATACCCCTCTCCACCTTATGTCATAATCTGTTTCCCTGCTGAGGCAGCGTGCATTGTCTGAGAAAGCTATTTTGGGATGCTAATTATAAGAATAGATCCTTAGGAAATGCCATTATTTTAATAACCTAGATTCTCACTATGAAGGAAGCTGTAACTTATTCATTTGCATTTGTTTATTCATTTCTTTTCACATGGAATCCTCACTGCATGTTATAAATTGGCTCTGATCTTTACAAATGTCAATAGAGAAATAAGCGTTTTGTTCCACCTATATTAATGACAACATGTTGGCTTTGTTTGCTATCATCTTACATGCATAATTCACTGGAGGGATGAGTTAATGAACAGTCCATTTAGATTTTTATGCTGCTGGGTTGTACCCAGAAAGGACTGAAGGGATTTAAGTTGTAGTTTTAGATGATGAATTAAAAAGGTGCAATAATCCACAAACGCAAACTCAGGGTTTATAACTGCAGTACTGGCCAGATAAAACAAATGAGAGTATTTATTTTGAATTTATACTGCTTGCCAATTTAATGTTAGGGTAAATAAAAGTGTTGGCAGATGGAATCCCTTTCTCGCATCTTTATACACCTGAAAATTGTGGGAACTGCAGCTATCAGTAAAATATTCACTAAATGCTAGGTGTAAAGCAGCTGACATTTGCTATAGAAAATGCTTTTAGTTCCATATTCTTCTAGTGTCTTTCAAAGAAAAATCCAATTTTATTAAGTAATTTTTCCCAGCTTTAGTGAAATGGTTGCTGTTGGTTCCTTGTGTTATCAAAAAAAAGTTTTGTACCTTCATTCAAAGCCTTTCTTCCCTTTATCCATCCCTGATGGAAAGGAATATAATTATTGGAATACATTCCTTTAATCTTTGCAATGAGATATTTTCATAAATGTTTGTTTCTTGTGGGAGTAGGGAAATGGGCTTGTAGAGAAGGATCCATTATAAAGTATCCTTATCTTCCTTGAGGAAGAAAAAATATACATTTTAAATTATGATGAGAAGGATAATTTTTTCTAGACTGTCTTGAAGTATCAGGGACAGCATGTATTTAATAATATTAATATTAATATTAATAATAATAATAATAACACCAATACTACTACTACTTCTAATAATAATAATAATTATTATTATTGTTGTTGTTGTTTATTGTTTTTAATAACAAATCAAGTGCATTCCCATCTAATCTGGGAGCATTGTCTGGATTATGCAGCTATATCAGCAAGAATCTCATATATTTGTACACAATGAATGATGCCACCTAGCTCTTTTGAAGATATGAGGGGAAATTTATAGACGGGATACAAATATTACTTGATGTCAAAATCTCTACCAGCACAAACTGATGGAGTTGCTCATTGTCCTCCTCCAGAATGTTTCTCATTTCTTTAGATTTTGTAGTGGATTATGCCCTCTCCATCCCACAAATCAATGACCGTGAATCCCTTCTTCCTTTATTTTAGTCTTCATACTAAAAGCATATCTATTTATATGTGGTAACTGGGATGGAGCACTGATCCACATGGATCTGTTTCAGTCTCAGCATGGAAACACTGTATAGTTAAGGGACTTGGTCAAGTCATAAATTAGGCAAATGGACTGAAAAAAAACTGACCACAGGGAGAAGCTCTTTAAGAGCTCATTACCTTATTCTTCTGTAATAACTGCCTGACATTTCTTCTATGTACCCACTGTAGCTTTCTTTTCTATTCTGTTAAACTCTGTTGTTGTTGTTGTTGTTATTATTATTATTATTATTACTATTTTAAACCAATGATATATCTGTGTTTATTAAGGAGAAGACAATCAATTCCGAAACCATGAAGGGGATCCATTTAGGCTTCATTCATACAGACCACCAAATTCTCGTCTAATCAATTTGTTAAAAGGTGAGTGATTATCAGCCAGAAATTGACTGAATTAAATGTAGCCATGCATGTAAAATCCCTTACCAAGTTGGAAATCATATTCTCTATGTTTTGTCCAGCAACAATTTGGAGTCAGTTTTTTCCTACTGGAATTCAATTTAAGTGAGTCTATCAATATCACCATTAGCAACAGGGGAACATTCTATTTGAAAACTATGTCAGCTATATTGACAAAACCAGATAATGGCATTTCCTCATCTGTGGCAGAGTTACAATAGTTGTCAATATAAGTAGCTTTAGTGGCATTCTAATTTTAGGTAAGAACCCTAACTCTTTTCTTCCAACTGTGATTTTAACTTAAACTAGGATATGAATGCAAGAACGCAAGGAAGCACTCCTTATTTTGCAGCAGGTGCTGAGCTTGCCAAACTGTATCTAATCTAGCATTTTAGAATATCATTAATTACAGCTTTCTGAAGCTTTTGTTTATTTATTTATTTGCAACAAAACAACTATGGCATTCATGTTTTTGATTTGGTTAAGGACTCAATTTACCTAGATGGTTGCACCAAAATCCTTAAAATTCAGAGATTCATGCTGAAGATAATACTTCATGAAAATGGTATGTGAGGAAATGCTATAGGGGTTCCAGTGTTAGATTGATGAGTTTGAACATTCTGAAAATGTCAAAAGGCATGAATTAAAAGCCACCTTCACAAGTAATACCGCTTTTATATGAAAATAATGAAACAAATAGAGACACCACAATGTTAATAACAAGCAGACAATTATTACAACTATCTCCAAAGTTGGCTACCAGATAACCTAAATAAAGTATAACAAAAAATATTACACTAAAAGGTAGACCAAATATTGATACTGTAGAAGTAAACAAGAATGAAAATCTGTCTACAAGTGTCAAGCATTATATAAGAAAGAACCTATAAATATGCTTCATATATCCTGCATGGTATATAAAACAATATTTATGCTCCCATCAAAGATCACTATCAGAAGCAGCAGTAACAGCATGAACCCTCCCTTCTCCCATTTCTACATGAGTTTGGGGTGCCATGTCAACTATAGCCATCTTTCTTGATTCAATGACACTCTCCTACCTTCCTCAACAGTCATGCCAGACTGTTGCAGGTCTTCTCTCACACAATCCTTGCATCGCTTAATTGGATGCTCACATTTCCTCATTCCTTCTTCCACTCTATCCCAAATCTTATTGGCCAGATTGTCTTTGCTTTTCTGTACATGTCCAAACCACATTAACCTGTTTCTTTGACCTTCTCTGCAACGGAAGCTACTTTGGTTTATGCTCCACTACCCTCATTTCTTTGTTTGTCCCATAATACATCCTACCAGTTGTCTTAGGCACTTCATCTCCATCACCTCTAAATTTCTCAAGTGCTTTGCTTTTACTGCACAGTTTTCTGTACCATGCAGTAGTAGTTGTTGTACCACTGTTTTGTATGCATTACTTTTCTTTGGCATTCTTCTGTCATACACTTCCTGTTGACACTCTGTGCTAGATGGCTGCAGCACTTGTGATTCTTGCCATGACCTCCTCATTCAAACTGCCCTTCTCCTCAACCATCCCTCTCAGATACTTTAAGCTGTTAACCTATTTCACTATTTACTCTACTATCTCAATTCTCAACTTCCTCTGATTGCCTCCATTTGCTACTATTACAACTGTTTTATCTGTATTCAGTTTCATCCCATGCACCTTCAGTTTTACATTCCATTCCCAGATCCTTTGCTGAAGTTCTTGCTCAGATTCTGCCTGTAATGCCATATTGTTTGCATACAGCAACTTCATTGATCGGTCCACTTCAACCTGCTAGCTGATGTCATCCATCACCCGTATGAAAAGCAGTAGGATCAGAGTTGAACCCTGATGCATACCCACTCCCACTGTGAACCCCCTCCATGAGACCAAATATTGTTCATACTTGAGTCATTGGGTACTTCTCCATAGCCTGTACTAATTCTACCAATATTTTTTTCAAACCACTGCAGGACTGCTCAAATCAGCTTTTTTGGGACTTTATCACATACTTTCTCCAACCATATGAATGCCCAGTCAGACTCTTTCCTCATCTCTAGCTTTTTCTCAACTATATATCTTACTGCAAAAATCGAGTTGGTTATGCTGCATTGTGATCTGAATTTAGACTGCTTTACCTCCATCTTACTTTCCACTACTCTGTGTATTCATTTATCAGTCATTTTCTTCAGATCTTTAGTGCAGAGTGACAAGAGTTTATACCTCTGTACTGCCCACAGCTGAAGATGTCTCATTTGTTCTTGTACACTGGATCTACTATGCTTAATGTCCAGCCATCTGGGATACACCTTTCTCTCCATACTGAGATGAATACACTCAGGAGCCATTTCTTCCCTATCTCACCCAGTATCTAGATTATATCTGCTGTGACCTTATCTGAGCCTACTGCTTTGCCTGACTTCATTTTCCTTAGTGCTGTTCTTATTTGCTGTAGGGTGGGCTCCTTCTCTTCTTCGTAGGCTGTGGCTGGGACAGTACAGTTTCTGTGGGGCTTTCTTCATTCAGAATCTGCTAAAAGTACCCCTTCTATCTACCTTTGATTTCCTGTGTGCTGGTGAGCAGGTTTTGCTAGCATCTCTTATGAAGGGTATCTGACTATCCTCTAACTTTCTATCTTGTAACCTGATAAGAGTTTCTTTATGCCATCTAGTGAGTCAATTTCCAGAATCTGGTAGAGTGCCTCAGATGCCTTGTTCTTTGCTATTGCAACTGCTCTGCTAGCCTCTTTGTTAGCAAATCAGTATTTGTTCTTAACCTAGTCCATCTTTTCTATCTCCCATTTTTTCCTGTACTGCTTCATTCTCTTGATGAATTTCTGGACTTCTACATTCCATCTCCACTTTTCCTTATGTATCTTATTTCCACTCACATCTCTGTTGAAACTGTCTTCCCCACCGCCCCCTCATTTTCTGCTTTGTCTTCAGCTGATATAACTGGTTTTATAGCTTGTGTGTTGCTTAACTCAAAGTTCCCTTAATTTGACCTGTTAATAACAGCCTGCATTTAAATTGGAACCTGTGTACTGAGAGACAGCCTTACAAGGCTATCTGCAAATATATAGAGCTGAGTATATTTTTCTGTATTATTCTGTATTATAGAGCTAAATTGTTGCTTAGATATCTGTTGTCTTACTGTTCTGCAAATATACAGAGATCAGTATATATTTTTTGGTTTTAAAATTTGCACTGTGATTCCTCACATCTCTGTTGAAACTGTCTTCCCCATCCCCCCTCATTTTCTGCCTTGTCTTCAGCTGATATAACTGTTTTTTATAGCTTGTGTATTGCTTAAGTCAAAGTTCCCTTAATTTGACCTGTTAATAACAGCCTGCATTTAAATTGGAACCTGTGTACTGAGAGACAGCCTTACAAGACTATCTGCAAATATATAGAGCTGAGTATATTTTTCTGTATTATTCTGTATTATAGAGCTAAATTGTTGCTTAGATATCTGTTGTCTTACTGTTCTGCAAATATACAGAGATCAGTATATATTATTTTGGTTTTAAAATTTGCACTGTGATTCCTCACATCTCTGTTGAAACTGTCTTCACCAACCCCCCTCCCTGTTCTTGGTTGTTGTTTACATTTGGTGGCTTTTGCAGTGCCCGCCCCACTGTAGATTTGATCTAGGACACTCCCCCAGTCCCATCTCTTTACCGCATTCTACCTAATAGACCCTTTCTGCACTTGCTTTTAGTCCTTTTTAATTTAATTACATTTTTTTCAAACTGTGTGTGGACTAATATTGCTACATACTCAAGTGTGCCAGCTTGCACTGCATGTGAATTGTTTTTTACTACTGTTTTTGCTACTTTTCTTAAAAAAAAAAAAATTGTAAGCCTTTTTCCTACCTTTCATGTAATTAGTGTTCCAGATACAGATTTTCTGTATCCAGGACTGTTTATAAGGTTCTGAGCCCCTCAAGCCTTTCTGTGTTGGAGGGAAGCCTTCTAGCTTATCAGTGGGAGTGGTAAGCATTAGGTAACCTGTCTACCACATAGGGAGTGGTTCTGGCCCAGAATTTGTAGTTATTGGCCGTTTGGGCGGTCTTCCATCTCTCTCAACTTTCTAATTTGAAGGCCTGCATTTGCACTTGTTTCTGTCCTGTAACTCCTGGGTCCATCTCATTTGCTCACTCAAAAAAAAAATGTATCTGCTTTTACTGTATTTGTGTTTCTTCCTACTTTATTTTGCTTTTGCGTCATCTTAAAAGTACTCAATTGTATTTATTACTGCTTGGTGTAACTCATTCTAAGCCTTTTAGTTTAAGCACTTGGGCTTCAGACCAATTGTTTTACATTAAGAAGGTTTGTGGTCTGCACTGTAGTGGCAGAACAGGTAGCTTACATCCTTCTAAGTTGGGAACTGCTGATTGAGGGCTCAGTGTCTGTTATTCTAAAAGTGTATTAATTCTAGTTTAAGCACTTGGGCTTCAGGCCAGTTATTTTACATTAAGAGGGCTCGTGGTCTGCACTCTTGTGGGAGGAGAGACTGGACTCTGCCCTTCTGAGCTGGGAATTTCTGGTTAAAGGCTTATAGTGCCTGCATATTTGAACTGCTTCTTACTGAAATTGGTACACCTTGTTTGCTGTAGCATAGACTAGATCCAGGCCTGCTGAATCTAGCTTTGTTTGTATAACTTGAGCACTAATCCAGGCATTCTTTAAAGTATTCAATTGTATTGATTACTGCTTGGTAGTAACTTGATTAAAGTGTAGCTATCATTCTAAGTCTTTTGGATTAAGCACTTGGGCTTCAGACCAGTTGTTTTACATTAGGAAGGTTTGTGGCCTGCACTGTGGTGACAGGACAGGTAGCTTACATCCTTCTAAGTTGGGAACTGCTGATTGTGGGCTCAGTGTCTGTTATTCTAAAAGTGTATTAGTTCTGGTTTAATCACTTGGGCTTCAGGCCAGTTATTTTACATTAAGAAGGTTTGTGGTCTGCACTCTTGTGGGAGGAGAGGCTGGACTCTGCCCTTCTGAGCTGGGAATTTCTGGTTAAAGGCTTATAGTGCCTGCATATTTGAACTGTTTCTTACTGAAATTGGTACATCTTGTTTGCTGTAGCATAGACTAGATCCAGGTCTGCTGAATCTAGCTTTGTTTGTATGCTTGTTGTTTGTTTGCTTGTTATTTCCCTGAAATGCTAATTCCACCTAAAACGCGGCTTTTCAGCGCTTCTGTGAATCCCTAGTGATATCTGCATTGCTTACTGTACTTATTTCCTTGTTTCACTTGAAAGAAAGTTACTGTTTGTCATTTTTGCATTTAAGTTACCTGTAACACATTGCATTTAAGTTACCTGGCACTTGCTCACTAAAGCAATTATATAAGTCAGCACTAAAAAATTAAAAGCACTACACCGTCACAAACTCCCCTTGAGTATCTTGTTCCCCACTGGCCCTTTTTTTCAATTATAAAGGAATTCCCAATACTTTTCTAGCATGTCCAAAGGTCAGTTGTCAATCTCCTCTCCGGTCCAGCTGGTGAATCTGGGAATCTTGAGGCAATGTTACAACTGCCTCATGTACACAGACAACCTTCTCCTCCTCCCAACAAATTCCAACACATGTGAGAGATGCAACCATATAGCCAAACTGGAGGCTAAGGTCTCACAACTCAATACTGGCGTAACCAGTCAGGAGGAGAAGGAAACTACACTCACTACAATTCCAGTCTCACATAGACCTACCACGACAGCAAACCAAACACATAAACACACAAAAACATACTCGGAGGCTCTAAATAAAAATCTGCCTAAGCAGCAGAAACCTCCAAAGCAGACACCCAAGCAACCGCTACCCCAAAACAAAACACGTGCAACACATAGCTCACAAAGCCAGTGTGCTGAACAATCACAGCCCTTAAGGCTAAACAACACACCTGAAACACTTGTAATAGGTGACTCTATCATCAGGCACACTGACGTCCCGCACACTAGGCTGAACAAGGAGAAGGTCACGGTGAGCTGCCTGTCGGGCGCTAGGATCCGCCAGATAACACAAGCACTCAGGTCACTCCAAGGCAAGTACAAATATGACTCAGTCATTGTCCATGCTGGTGTGAATGACCTGAGACGTACCTCCCTGGACTACATGCAAAGAGACATGGAGGAGCTCTCTGAGCATGTAGCCCAGGCTGGTATAACCCTGACCTTGAATAGCATCTTACCTTCACCAAGAATGATGCTACAATATGAAGACAAGATGATCAATTTCAACAATTGGCTTAAGTATTGGTGTCATTCAAAGGGGATCCAATGCCTGTCAGCCTGGGATGACATGCTCGACAAGCCACAATGCTTCACTAGGGACGGCTTGCACCTGTCACCCCTGGGCTTTCGGATATTGGCAAAGGCTCTTGCTACCCCCATAGTGCCTTTTTTAGGCAAGGCTCAAAAGACAAACCCACCTCCATAGGTATCACAAGGGATAAGAAACTAAGAGTAATGCTACTCAACGCCAGAAGTCTAAACCTCAAGATGCACGCACTCAAAACTCTCCTTAGCATGGAGAACATCGATATCTGTGCAGTAACAGAAATCTGGTTCAAGGCTCCCGAGAGCACCCCAGCACTACCAGGTTATACCGCATACCATGCTTTTCGGCCCCAAATCTTGGACCGAACCACAAAAGGAGGGGGAGTATCAATATTCATCAAAGATACCCACACCTCCAAGTTGGTGGCACAGCATGAAGCATCAGAGACTATCCATGTGCAACTAACAGTGGGTAAAACTGCCTTCCAGTTTATAGCCCACTACAGACCACCCTCCCAAACCCAGAAACCCCATTCGGCCTTCCTGAGAACACTGGAAAATATGAAGGTCTCTCCAAACACCATTATATTGGGTGACTTCAACTACTCAAACATAGACTGGGAGCATTACTCTAGCTCCAACACCCTAGCCCAAAAGTTCCTAGAATTTATAAACTCAAATGCTATGGAACAACTTGTTACCACTCCCACAAGAGGGGAAAACATACTGGACCTGATCATCACCAACATGGGGACTCTATGCTCCAGACCAGAAGTGTATCCCTCACTGGTAAGATCAGACCATAAACTAATCTCACTGGATATTCACATCCCGACTCCACCCCCTGCCCAGAAAACCACAGTGAAAAACTTCTCTAAAGCAAATTTCACACTATTCAAAACCGAGGTGGAATCCTTCAAAGCCCCCAGGCCTGTGGAAAATATGGCCTAGACCACAGAATCCTTTATAAACGCATTCTATGAACACCTTCAGGAATGCATGGATCATGCAATCCCAAATAAAACCAAGACCCAATCCTCCAAAGGCAGACGTCCTGTATGGTGGACCCCAGCCATAAACAAACTATACAATAGAAGGAGGAAGCTACTACATGATAGAGCAAAATCCCAAAAAGGGAAGGCATCTCTGATCAGTATTAGCAAAAAACTACGGGCACTCATAAAATCATCTAAGGCCAGCTTCGAGAGAAAAATTGCACAGGACACTAAGGATAATCACAAGGCTTTCTTTAGTTATGTTAGGAACCTGGGTGGGAATTCCCATATATGCTCAGAATTAATCCAAAATGACAAAAAATACACCAAACCCACAGACATTGCCAACATCCTAGCTGACAGGTTCAGCACAAACTTCTCCACCCCCCACACCAAAAGGGCAAATATCTATCCCAGCAGAGTGCTGCCCCCCTGACATCTCAGATGCTCAGGTAAGAGCCGCCCTCTCCAAAGCAAAAAACACAGCATCAATGGGACCAGACGGTGTCCCGGGCTGTGTCCTACATGAACTCCAAGAAGAGCTAAACCCCAACATAAAACTACTGTTCAATCTCAGCCTTACTACAAGATATGTACCCAAAGAGTGGCGTACAGCAACAGTGGTCCCTCTCCACAAAGGTGGTGCCTCAACGGATCCTGGAAACTATTGCCCCATAAGCCTGACTAGCTTGGTCTGCAAAGCTATGGAAAGGATCATCATGGACCTCATAAATAAAGATATTGGGGACCTACAGACACTGGATCCTACCCAGTTCGGCTTTGTTAAGGGGAGATCCTGCCTCTTAAACCTGGTCAATTTCTTTGAAACAGTCACCAAGGCCATTGACTAGGGGAAGGTGGTCCACACAGCCTACCTGGACCTCGCAAAAGCCTTCGATACAATACCCCACTCGGGCATTATAGATAAGCTCACCAGCTTAAATATAAACCCCTATGTCACTAGATGGGTTGCAAACTGGCTCAAGGACAGAACCCACATGGTTAGAATTGCTGGAGCCATGTCAGACTCCAAACCAGTTACAAGTGGCGTCCCACAAGGCTCAGTCCTGGGACCTCTCTTGTTCGGTATATATTTCTCGGAGGTACAGGCCAACACGGAAGGACTGTGGCTGACCAAGTTCACAGATGACTGCAAACTGGGTGCCATAATCGACTCTCCAGCCGACACAAGCCTTCTCCAAAAGGGCCTCATAGAAACAGACAACTGGTGCCAGAGCCATGGCCTCAAGCTAAATGCCAAAAAGTGTATAGTCATCCGCTTTGGCAAAAACAAAGTGCCCACAAATTACCACATAGGTGGTAATCCATTAAGTACAGAAGAAGTAATTAGGGACCTGGGGACCCAAGTTGATAGCAATCTCTCATTTGACAACCACATGGGCAAAGTGGTTAGAAAAACATTTTATATAGCCCACCTAATCATGAAGGGATTCACATCTAGGTCAGGGGAGGTCATTGTGCCTCTTTACTCATCCCTTATAAGGCCCATAATTGAGTACAATGCCCCTTTTGGGATGTACCTTACCAGACACCTTCAGCAACTGGAAAGACCCCAAAAGTACCTCACCAAGAGGATCAAAGGGCTCAAACAGATGCCATATGCTGCCCGGTTAAAGAAAATTCAGCTCTACTCAGTGGCATACCGCCTGCTCAGAGGCGATCTGTGCCTGATGTATAAAGCCATGTCCAACCCGGAATTAATGGACATGCTGCACCTCAGAAAACCCAAATCCCATCGAGCTACGCGCTCGAGAGACTTGAACCTCAGCACTGAAATAAATAGGACATGCTGGAGGGACAGATTCATAACCCAGAGGCTCCCTTCACTCTGGAATAAAATCCCAGTCCAGGTTAGGCAGAGTTTCTTATTGACTCTCTTCAAGAGGAATCTTGATGAGTGGATGGGAGATCGTAGGTTTACCCCGGCTATCACTTCTGTGTCACTGTTAGACAGAGGCACAGTATACTAACCTCGAAAAAGGGCATAGCAAAATTAATTTAAAATGGGTGGCGAAAGCCAAACATACTCTGGCTAGGCTTATAAATGCCCTAGGGCAGATAGCCTAGTATGAACCTATGAACCTATAACTGCCTCAACCACACACCTGTTCTGTAGTCTTCACACATGCTGTTTTCAGGTACTGCTATTCTTCTACAACTTCAGCTACTTCCTCTTCTTCCTGAGGTGGTAAACCCCTGTTTTATTCCTTGTGATCTTGTGCTTTCCCTACAGTCACCTTCCAGGTGTTCAGCCTAGTCTCTGGTAACCCTAGAGGCTTCTCTGACCACTGCTTGCAGCTGATTGCAATGACCAGAGATCTATGCTGTGGGCCGACTGTTTCACTGGGGATGACTTTGTAATCGTTGCTTCTACCCCAGTGTCCTTTCCTTATTAGGGGAAGTCTACCTGAGTTTCATGTTGGCCACTGTTGTATTTCATTTTGTGACTGTCTCTCTTGCTGAACCATCTGTTAGACAACATCAAGCCATTTGACAGACAGAAGTATAGAATGGCCTATCTTTCTTTAGTCCTATTGCTCCACCCTTGTGGACCAAGGCAGTACTCATAGATTGTTCTGTCTGTCTTGATATTTGCATTCAGATCACCCATTATCGACACTAATTTATGTTTCCATGCTTTATCTAGTAGGTCCAGCAACTGCTGACTGAATGCATTATTTTCTTCATTATCACAGCCCGGCTGTGGTGCATAGGCTGAGATTATGAATAGTGTCTTATCCTCACAATGTGGTCTGATAACCATGAGTCTGTTGGTAATACCTCACTGATTTGTGAAACATCTGAATCACCACAATCTCAACAAAGATCTCTCTACAAAAATATGGGAAGTATCAAAGAGATTGTCTACCCTCTTTAAGTACAGAATCATAGCAGAGCTGGGCTTCTTTACAGCTATCTTGTCTCAAATAGTATGAATGATTCTGAAAGAATATAATGGCTCTGTGGCTAAGAAGTTTTAGTACAGTAAGAAGACCCAATGTTATTTAAAATGGATGGATAGCAGTGGATTATTCTAAAGGACTAATGAAGTATGTAATGTTAACTGCACTATCCCCCAGTTCTGGGGAGAAACAGCAGCACTAATAGGCTGGGCAAATCTCTAGCTATTAACAATCCTTTAATGCATATAGACTGACATGATAGAATAATAGAGAGTTAAAGAGCGAATGCCCTCAACTAACTGTACTGATTCAGGATGTGTGTGTGTGTGTGTGTGTGTGTGTGTGTGTGTGTGTGTGTGTGTGTGTGTGTGTGTGTGTGTGTGTGTGTGTGTGCGTGTGTGCGTGTGTGCGTGTGCGTGTGTGTGTGTGTGTGTGTATGTGTGTGTGTGCATGCGTGTATGCGTGTCTATGTGTGTGATTAGCAAAGAATACATGTTTAGTGTATCAAGGCCTCATTCGGTTTCTTCATGTTCACACACAACTCAATAGCTTCACATCAATTCACACAGCTGTTTGTCTCACTACAAAGCCAGAAAAATACCTCATGTTCTTCTGTAAGCAGTTAGCAATTTGAAACCCTTCTAGTCTAATTCTGTTGGAGAATCTTACTCAAGTTAAATGGACAGTTGGGGAAAGTCACAGTATATATAAAGACTTCAGTTTTACCTGCATTCTCCACCAGTACAACAAGCGAAAATACTGAAGTCAGATGCATTAATTTAAAGACAGTTTATTTACCTAGCGAATAAATAAATGAAAAGAAATACATTTCTTTGTACAAAATAAAACTCAGGTATAACAAATTAGTCACACTTCGTTGGCACATAGATTTCAGCTAAGGTGCAGTTGTCTTTCAGATTCTGAAGCAATATTCTCCCCACACACCATTTTCTAGCAAGTTCAGTCCAAGTCAGCAGCAATTCTCTCTTACATACAGGGTGTTAGCAAAATATCTGGCTAGTAACAAGCAAATAGTACTTCAAAGACCATAAATACAGAGTAAAATCCAATCAGTTTCTCTTTGTATTTCTGTGCATATAGGAATAAACAGAAATAACCTTTTAAGTAGAAATTCCATTCTGTCAGTGATACAGCAAAATGTCATCTCATGTGTAGGGTGACAGCTCTTTTTTCTCACTTGTTTGTAAAAACAGCAGTCAGCAAACTGATAAATCCTGTGGTATTTCACCAAAGATGATAAAATCATAAAACCAAAAACTTCAGGAAAACATGTCAGACTAGAAGAACCAATTAAATCCAAAGCATTTAATAGTAATAACTTAATGTTGCAAGTGAAAACTTTCACCTAACCAAGCTTCCTCAGGCAAACAAATCTTACTCAATTGTAGCAGCAGTTAAATGCTTCAAAATCACATGATAACTTAGTCACATGCTAAAATCGCATGATTCAAAAGCATGACAAAATAATAATAAAATAGTGGTAAAATGCTGATAAAAAATAAAAGATCACTTATTACAATTTCAAATGACATAAATTTGTAAGGTTCATAGGTATTCACTCAAAATATTTTATGGCTATACTCATTTGTGTAGTTCGTTCAAAAAAGGTTTAAGGGATACAAAGCCATTTAATCCAGGGGGGACATGGGATCTCAATCACAATATACAGTAATATTCAGACATTTCAGTACTGTGAAGAATGTCCCCTCCCCACAGGTTATGGTGTAAAACACTTAGTATACAAAAAGTAAATGTCTGATTATGCAATTTTCTAAAATGTTTATAAAGGGCATTGCTTTAAACACACCTGTTTATCTCAAGATACAGGACTGCTAATATGCTGTTTCAATTTCTGATTTGTTTTACCAACACAGTAAACACTGCACGATACACATTTTGCCAGACAAAATAACATGTACCAAATAAATTAAATTCTTTGTATTACAGTTACCAAATGATTTTAGTGTCACCAAAAAACCATCTACTGGATGTAAAAAATAGTCTTATTTGTATTAATATAATTACAGCACACCCATTTTCCACATTTAAATGTGCCTTTTTGCATGCTCTGAAAATAAGGCTGTGCAGAAGGCTGGTCTTTATAACATAATAATCATCATTTCAAATTCGTGCATTTTGTGTAATCAAATAGAGGTTGTGATAGAAGTATAGAATTTAGTTCAGGTACATTCTGAAGTATGTGCCAGTGTTTGCTTCTAATATGTCTAACTTGCGAGGTACGTTTATTGAAAGTTAATATGCATCTAAGTATGTTATGTTGTGGTCATGATCTCTAACTATAATATGTGCTTCGTTATGGAATCTTGCTGATTTTTCACTCATTACAAATGGTTTCAGCGACATACCCTCTATTATTAAATAAGTGACCATGTTTTCTAATTGGGTATTCATCAAGTTATCAGTAGTATGTAGTCTCACTACTCAATCACTTGATTACATATGACGTTATTAAATGTAAAATGTGGGTGCATAATATTTCAGTGTAAATATGAATTGCATTTTACAGATTTCTTATACAACATTATTTCTATGCAGCCATGACTGTTCTTAAAAATGGTGACATCTAAGAAACTATTCTTGCACTAGAGATATTTTACTAAATTTCAAATATTCAGATGTCTCAGAAATATAACCAAATAATTCATTAAACAAGCTTTCATCACCTTGTCATATCAAGTGCAAGTTATTAACAAAGTGTCAATAGAAAGTAACATTTTCCACATATGTAATGTATTCAAAGATGATAGAATAAATCTATGTTCCCAGATGTGCATTACAATATTTGTGTAGGTGTTAGCGACGGGCATACCTATCGCTACACCACGCACTTGCCTAAAGGTCTTTTTCTGGAGTAAGAAAATATTATTCATAAGCACCAACATAAGTAGCTGACACAATATATTTATGTGGGATTGAGAATACTCAGTAAATTCAAGAATGAACTCTTTCACATATTGCATCCCTGTCTCATTAGGTATTATGGTAAACATGAAATCTACATCCAGGGTCACAAAAAGACATCTATCAAGATTATTACTGTTTGATCAGGTATATCATTCTTGTAGAAAATCATTAGTATCTTTGAGACTAGTCCCTGTTTTATCAAAACCCACTCATAGTTGCATCTCTAAAAATTTTCGAGATGGATTCTGTAATCCAACCTCTAGCCAAAACAATAGGTATTAGAGATGGATTAAGTAGAGACCTATGAATTTTGAGTATACCATAGATGAAAGGAGCCCTCAGTGTCTCTGTATATAAGTAATCAGACGATGAAAGTTCAATCAGCTCTTGACTCAAGAGCATATGTAAATGTTCAGTGACAGTGGCAACAATATGATTATATTTAGTCTTATCAAAGCATTCATAATCACTACTGTTTAGTATCTGATACATAGACTCAGTATAAAAAGTATCTAAAACAACAACCCCACCTCCCTTATCAGCGTTCTTGATAATAATGACAGGTTTCTTAATCAATGATAAAACCACTAAGTGTTCATTAGTAGTAAGATTATAAAACCTATTTTTCTTACTTTTAGTCAGCATATCATAAATGTCACACTCAGTGGCCTTTCAAAAACATGTATTATGGGATTTTTCACATGCATAAAAGTGCTAGAGCATTTCAGAGTGCTTATATTGTATATTAATTCAGAACCAAGAGAGGCCTTTAAGTTCAGCATTCTCACAAAATATTTCACTACAGAAAGTGTCTTCACAATGTCAGTGGTATAAGAGGGTACAAACGTTAACCTTTTCTTTGCTTTCATTAAGTAGGGCACATTGGGTGTGGGAGCCTGAGTAGTGGGGGGCATATATCCTATCATGTTTTGCTTTAGCATTTTGGATTGTTGTATTAGTTGTAAAGGAGTGCTTATTTGGAAGAGTAGCTGTATCTCACTTTTGTGAAGGTTGATTTATTATGTGGTAAATTTTGAGTTTGACTATGGGGAATCCAGTCAAGTTTTGTTTTTATGTTCTAGTGGGGGTTGTGCGTAGCCTAAATGGTATTATATAATTATTTGCATGATGGTATCTTGGGTACAATGATTTTACAATAAAGATGTAATGTTAGTGTCAATTTTATTACATTTTGGGCATGGGATTTTGGATAACCTGTACTATATAATATTTAACTCAGCATTTGATTCTTAGGTTGTACACATCCTTGATTTTGGCAGAGTAGTTTGTCTAGGATATGACACGGCATTCCGGAATCTCCACAAAGCTCAGCTGGCTTTAGTCCCAGTGGCATTTTTTCAAGGAAAGTATGAGCAGGGAAATATCTTGAGGGCTATACATTCTAGAACCTTACAGCAGTACAGCATTTCAGCATCCAATCTTTATAATATTAACTTGAACTTCGTGTGGTTTTAGTTTGTCACATTTTCCTTTCCCCTTCTTTTTTTTTTTGTTGGTATTGTTCCCTGTGCTAATCCTTTTTGTTTTTCAGGTTCAGCCACAGTACAGTCCATTAAAGAGAGATGGTTGCATCTATCACAGGAAGTGCAAGGCCTGCTAATTGATTTAGAAATGGTGGTGGCAGTTGAACAGAGCCTGAATTCTAAGAGGAGACGTTCACTGAATTTGGAGGAGTGTGCAGCTGAAGGACCAGCTCCATCTAAGAAGGTTCGGAAAAAACTGTCAGAGATTCTTCCAGCCTAAGGGTCACACCTTCCTACTCATCCAACATATCAACAGAAGCACAAGGTAACATCTCTGTTGAGTCTACATGGCATAATATTATTGATAGGGTCAATCTGCTGATAATTCTTTAGATGAGTTTATAAATTCTTTGCTGGAAAAAGGGATAGTTAGAATGTTTTACTTAGTATTAGGGAGAAGCTTTGCTGCCTGTATAGCTTTGAATCCTGGAGAGAGCAAGTAGCTATTGATGTTAACCAGGCTGCGCAGTTATCTTTACCCAAATTACATAGGGGGTTCAAGGAGGTCAGGGGTTCAGACAGGGAGGTCCCACCTCATCTGGATGAGTGTATCTTCCAATTCTGGTCTCCTATGGCTTCCCTAAACTTTACAGGATCCAATTCACCTGGATCTCACATCACAGCATATGTTCCCACTAAGGTGAAAGACGAGAATATTAAGGGGAGTCTGTGTATATCTTCGATCTAGTGCACAATGAGGGAATTAAATTAACACATCTAACAAGGACTTGATGGCAGCATTAACTGCCATAGGAAAGAAGGTGTCAGCCAGGACACTGGTTAGGAACTGGGATAATTAGTCGCTGGGTTTTCTGGTATTTATGGGTCTGATCATCAAGAAAGACCCCCACCCAAGCATTACCTTTATTAGTTTATTTTGTAGCCATAAGAGAAGCCTACCATATGAAAGGGGATTTTGTTTGGTTGAATTATGATCAGTTCATCAGGAAGATGAAAGTTTTTGATAGCTCAAATTAATCCTAGAGTTGACAGTCTCTTTCAGTTTCAGTTTGCCAGGTTTTGCCTCTTGGTCTAGCATTTGGATCCAAAGGTCACCCCAGTTCCTGCGGTATTCTGGCTAACTGGAAAAGACTAGTGTTATCAGTTTTGGCAAGTTCTTAGGCCAGCAACACTAGAAAGGAAGATTCGGCATCCCTCCAGGTTTTCAAGGCATTCTACAGTTCTTTGATTCCCTGGTTCCAGGCCATGGGGAGTACAGTTGTTGCTGCAATTTTTAGGGGCCAGGTCTGCTGTGGTGGATTCACCTAAAACTCTCATAGTACACCTTGCAGCTTTGGGATAGTTGGACCATTTTGTGAGCCTTCATGCTGTGTCTGGATATTGGGTTGTGGGAAGGATACTTAAGAGCCTTGAGAATATGTGGGGACCTTCCTGGGATTCCAAAACAGCTATTGGGTACAACTCCTTACCCTTGTTATTCAAGGTTTTTATAAGACCATAGGTGAATTTCACTTGTTTGTCTGTATAGCTGTTTGTTTGCATCTTTGTATGTGGGTGCCTTCCATGCCAATGAATTTTTTCTTCACCTTTGTTAGGAGGATCTTGTCATACACAGGGACTTTGCTATGATTTGGTTAAAAAAACAGCAAGACTGACAAAGTTGGTAAAGAACAGCAGGTGCATCTAGACAAGGCCAGTGGGCTATTCATTTGCCCTGTGCATTGGGTCAGTTTGCTATATGAGAAAAGGTTAGGTTTGTTTTTTGTGCTGGCCTCAGGCAGGCCTTTTAACCTATCAGAGATTAATGCATTTCTTAGGCAGATCTTAGTAGGGAAAGGAATTCAACCACAAGGTTACTCATCACATTCCTTCAAGACAGGTTACACCTCAGGCTTGGCCATGGAAGGGCACTCAATGCAGGTCATTCAAAGAACAAGAAGGTGGGTCTCTCATGCCTTTTTGTCATACATCAGACATTAATTTGACCCACCCAGCTGGTCACTCGAGTTACTTTGGTAGTAGCTGTAGAGAGTTCATTCTTTTGGTTTCCCTTGTCTTAGCTGGTTTAAATTTTGGGATATCTGGCGTAAGAGTACCATGGAAGAAGCCTTTCCCAGTATTGTGATAATTCACCTTGGAGGAAATGATATGCATCAAGTCCCTAAGAAAATACCTATGTGATATGGACCACTTGTGTCAGCTGTATCCAGAGGTAGTTTTATTCTGGTCTGTCATCATGCTAAGACTGTACTGGAAGGGTGCTAGAAGGTGCGGTGCCACTGAGACAGCCAGGTGTTTTATCAGCTGCTGCTATCCAAATTAGTTTCCAGGTGATTGAGCACAGTGATACTGACAGAATTGTGCCTGATTTCTATGATTTGGGCGATGGTCATTTGAATAACATGGGTTTTGCTTTGTTTAATATGGATTTGGTCATTACTATTTAGATGTTTTTCAAAGTTTAACTTGATTCCTTCCATAACCCAGAATTTATTTGTGAGGCTGCTGATTTGGGGGAAATGGCATGTCATGCCGGACTGGAGGCAGATTTACAACTTCACCTCCTTTGTGTTCTCCCTGTTCCTGTTCAGCAGCCTCAGTTCTCCTCAAGTTGGGCCCAGATTTGTCTGGTGGCAACATCAAGGGGTATTTGGCTTGTAAGTATGAGTTAAATGGGTTTGCCACCAGGTCTGAGGTAGCTTGGAATATGCACCCAGTTTTCTCTGAAGTGGCAGCCAGAACAGACGGTTTTATGCTAACCGGCTTGAGGTGATGGTTTGGTAGTATTTGTTAATAGGTAGCATATGAATTACTTATTACATCATTATTGATTTTCCTTGACTGTTATGTAATGAAAGGTCACAAAGTCAATCTGATGTGTTTTAGGGCTTGACTCAGTGGACAACCAGTGTTGTTACCACTCTTCTTTGTCAGCCTTGCATAAATTGTCACTTTAGTGTATCACTGTCCTGCTAGGGCTGGTCATGCTCAATTTTCCCTCACTATGCTTATCCACACTCCGCTCTACTACCCTAAAACCAATTCCCTTCCACCCTCTCTTACTTTACGTTTATCTTTCCAAGCATTCGTTCTAGTAATCTGTAATCAATTTCTGTGTTATATCAGCCCATTTAACTCCAAACCTGTTCCCATTGGTTGTTCCCAATACAAAATCTCCCATCAAGCTTAGGGAATGAAAACCAGTTGGATCCTGTTATGAATTAAATTACCCCTTCTCTCTTTCAATCTGAAGTCTTTCTTTAAACCCAACCACTCTTTTCTGAAAAGAAAGATAGCAATCAGATCATCATTAAGAACAGTAACTCCTCATTCACCTACAGCTCATCACACACCACCTAAAGTCTCTTTTTAAGCCTAACTACTCTCTAAACCTACTCTCAAATAACCAATAGGCACTTTTTCTAACATGTCTGCATCTGCTTTATAATACTACATGCCTCTCTGTTAAAGAAACTTAGCTGAACTATTCTCCAGTACTAGGCACTAACCTGCTTGCTAGGTATTCTTCTTCTAACAATTCTTGCTTAAGCTACATTTTATCAACACAGCCTTGCCATCAACCACCTTCTACAAAATGAGATAGTGTTATATAACTTCTTACACTGCTCCCACAGCATTACCTCCTACTTATGCAAAAGCTATTACATCCGTTATTTCAAAGGCAGCTATCATGCACAAAGGCCACCTCACCAGACAATCACAAAATAAAATCAAATTCAAATGAGTCCATCTCAGGGCCATTTTTCAAGTATACCTAAGTGGCAATGTTCATCCCAGCCCAGTTCCAGTTCGCTGATCACAAATTCCCAAGCAACTATAAACTCCTCTGTCTCTAACACTAAACAATCTGCATTACACCTCTATCATATTAACCTTAGAAGCATCTTACACAAAATAACAGAAGTGCAAGTTTGAGTAGTAAGCCACTCTCCTGACATCTTTGTCACTACTGAAGCCTGGCTAAAGCAAGACACCAGAATCGACGAATAACACCTGGTTATAATATCCTCTGAGCTGATAGAATACATGAAAAGGCTAGCAGGGTAGTTATTATCTACAACAAAACTCTTAACCACACTCCATTCCCCATTTTTCTCCCCACGCTCAATTCAACAATGCAGAAATACTTGTCTCTGTACTACAACCAAGCAATCATAAGAGAAGTGCTATCATAGCCCTATAGATTCATCCAAGAAAAAAATCACTGCTACTGAAAACATCATTTGCTGGGTATCATCCCACATTACTCTGGAAAGATTCCTACCAGGTAACTTAATCATCAATTGGCATTCATCTGTATGGCTTCATTCAAATAATACCATCACCAGCTAGGTATAATAAAAACACAAAGAAAAAGTCCATAACAGACTGAATTCTTACCACCTCTGCCAAGAAAATTA
The DNA here is from genome assembly GCF_019279795.1 of Protopterus annectens. Classification (NCBI taxonomy): domain Eukaryota; kingdom Metazoa; phylum Chordata; order Ceratodontiformes; family Protopteridae; genus Protopterus; species Protopterus annectens. The sequence goes on from NC_056735.1 coordinate 1,905,157,659, forward strand.
CTTTCTTTGGAATACCCTCCGACACCTTAAGTTGTCATCTTTCAAATTTTGCTATAAGACATCAGAATCACATCCACAAGCAATGTAAATAAAACAAGTAAGAAACATATCTAGATTCCGAGTAGAAACATTTATACATACTCCAAAATTCATCAGTTGGAATTTACTAAAATTCTTCTTTTGGATGAAGCAGTTTCTAAATGTTAATGTTGTATTTCTTTCTATCCTTAAGTCTTATGCTTCCCTTACAGCCAAGAGAGTTACATTTTACTCTTCTCCTTGGTTATCTATAAATAGTAAGTCACTCATGAGGCAAAAGATAAAGCTTTGAAATGTTGGTCTAATAACAAATCACAAATTAACCTACACTACAAACATCTTAGAAACCAAATTAAATGGCAAATAAGACTTGAAAAGAAACAATACTACACTTCACTTGAAAATATCCCTGACCAAAATGGTAAACAGTTCTGGCTGTCACTCAAAGCCTTCCAAATCCTGAACAAACTAGCCAATCCACCCCCACTGATTTCAAACCAGTCTGACAGCCCTTCCAGTGAATTTAACAAGCACTTTATACAAACAGTCTCATCTTTAACAAAAACTCCAATAACCCCTCCACTCAAGTTCCCCCACAGCTTAATGATTTTCACAAACAGCTCAGCTTAGCATCTATACTAATCAACACTATAAATTTACCTTCAGAAACGTTAGTCAACACTTAAGGCACCAGACAACCTTCCGATTGACTAGTTAAAATGGCCATTGATGCTGTAGACGACTCCATCTATATTCTTATTAACCGGTCTGTTTCAGGAAACTAAATCCTGGAAAAAAATCCTTCCTGCTACCCTTCCACAAAGGTGGTAACTTACTCTCTCAAACTATATACCCATGCCCATTCTGTCTCCATTATCCAAATTATCGAACATTGCATACACATTCAAGTTCTAAAACACAAATAACTCTCTGTCTTTTTTCTACCCAACATGATTTTTGCCATTTTCTCAGCACCACTATAGGTCCGATATGCTTCTCAAATTATGTTAGCCAAAATAGAGACACTGATAATGTAGTTTTTTCACTTTTCCTTGACCTAAATTTACTCCATAAACTCTCTCACTGTGACCTTAATAATTCATCCCTTCCCTGGTTCTATTGCTAACAAACAAATATAAAACAAGCAGTTAAATGGCAACAGCAACAGTTGGGTTCCCACAAGGGTCTACACTTGGATCTCTGCTATTCAATATTATCAAAATATCTCTATACCTCCACTAATTATACCAAAATAGTCCAATATACAGTTGACTCCGCACTTATTTGGCTCAGCAAAAATCTTAAATGATATCCAACAGCTATTGAAACCTGGCTAGAAAACTCCCAGCTTCTTCTAACCCCCCCAAAAGTTTACTCCAAAGCATTTCCACTTACCAAAACCATATACCATCTTTAACCACAAGCCATTATACCATAATAGAAGCAGAAATAGTTAGTCAGGCAAAATTACTCAGGATAGGTATTGCTAATTACTTGAAGGTTGACTACCTCATACAACAAGCAATAAAGGGAAAAAAGAAAAACGCCAAAAACATGGATATCTGTACAGAGTAACATTATACCTCTCAGTCAGTGCTAGGAAAACAACTGCTTTTGCTGGGTTCCTGTGAAACGATCTTTCAAACTGTTCTGACTGAGATAACGTTCTAGTAGGGATCAGGAAATGTGCCCTTTTCCTCAATGTAGTGCAATCTTGGAGTTGGTATATATAATTAGCAGGGGGTGGAGGTGGGGGTGTAGGGGGGCTTGACCCCCTGCCAAAGCATTTTTTGTGTTGTATTCAGGTGTTGTTTGCAGATCATATGGTTCAACCACATGGGTTTTGACAATCTGTTTATTCGAGCGTTGACATAGATCTGCTTTTGCTTACTTACTCCCAACACTCCTATTTGCATCCCCAATATTTACAAATCTACATGCTTCTCAAATTAATAAATTAGAACTGTGTGAAAATAAAAATAGATACATTTGCTTCTAATATCCTACAAGACTCTTCACTGCCTAGACTTAAAGCAGCTAAACTTTTATGAACTCCTTCCCTATTTAATCTATTCATAACTGTTAACAATTCATAATCTTATCTACAAACCTGAATACCGCCCTGCACTAAAATAGCTCATTCATTAATGTTCTCTTACCATATGCTGAGCTGACCAGCACCTTCTTCCCAGAAGTAACTCCAGTAATGCCACTGCTGAGTCTTTCATTTTTTACTCATTCGCTAAATGCTGGGACATAATACAAGTTGCTCTGAGACCAACAGACCAACTCAACTGAAACAGCATATGTACAACTATTGGCTTTGTTCTTGTTTTACAACTGGTTAAATGAAAACAATTTCTACACTCTGCACTAAACATCATGCATGATATTTTTTCTCTATCTTGCTGACATTTCTCCACTCATCCCATGAACTGTATTTCTCTTTATGCCATTATCCAGTGTTATTTTCTTCTTCTCTTGCACTTTAACCTCCACCTGATCTATTTTTCCTCTGTCTCTTTTTCTTCTCTTACTCTGACTTCATCTGATCTCCTTTTACTTCACTCCAATATGCCAATCACTTTAAATCTCCTCCTACAAAAGCTATAACTGTAAATATTGTATTATAAAAAGGACAGTTTATATACACTTACTTAAAAACATCAGTTACATATATTTTCTTATCTACTCTGTGATACTGTACTATACAGTACAAGTTTTTATATATCTTATCTTGGCATTTTTTTTTCTAAATGCTAGAAGCTACTGTTCCCAAGTTTGTGTGTTATTGTTACCATCTGTATTTTCATCATTATGCTATATACTATGCTACCATATCTTATATGTTGTAAGTGGTGCTTTTTCCTTAGGTACTGCCTTCTGTGTGGAGTCTGCATGTCCTCCCCACGGTTGGGTGAGTGTTCGAAAGACATACGTAAATGGGTGTGCCTTTGTTGAAGGTTGAATGTTGAGCTGGCACCTCGGCGTTCGTGAAAATCTACTGCCAATCATTAGTGGACCGGAGTTCCGCTGTGGCGACCCCTAACCGGGAAAAGCTGGAAGACAACAACAAGAACTGTATTGAAAGGGGGCTTCTTAGCCTAGTCAGACTTTCCTGGTAAACAAAAACAAAATAAAAATAATAAAATAAATACAAGCACCCTATATGACATTGATGAGGTTTACAGCAGGTATATGGCCCATACAGTAGCTTGAAGGATCACCAGCTAAAACTAATTATTTTATCGGATGTGTAACTAGATCTTTATGCACAAATACACTAAGCTGCCTATTTGCAGCAATATCTTGGGTATAAAATGTCTGACTAAAACTTCACAACTTGAATAAATCACCTTGCTCAATTGTAATTGCACAAAAAAGCTCAGGTATACAAACAAAACAAATAAATGCAAGTACTCAAATGTGAAATGCTTTTGTACAAATCCAGTAAGCAGAACATGAAACAATTGTTTTCTACAAGAAGTAAGCCCTCACTTTACCACTTATGAGGGGAGCTTCAACCCTCATGCTCTTTTACCTTATATTCCACTCCGAGGTTTCTTCAACTTGGAAAGTAATTATCTTTAAACAAACAATAAAAAAGTCTCACTATTTCTCTAAGATAAAATAAACTCAGAATATAACTAAACAAGTTGATTTCAAACCACACACCTTGCTTCTAAATGTCAAACTAAAATGAAAATGAACAATGATCGATCTGAGCAATGAAGAATACTTAACTTGAAAGATTAATATGTGATCAAGCAGCCTGAACTGGTGCTGTGTAGGGATAGAACTCTCACTATTGTCCCGATAAAATAATAATGATAAGTGGTTTAGGGGGTTGTTAGGTGAAAACAGAGGAGGATATATGCAACTATCCAAGAAGGAGAGGTAGGTGTTGAGCAGGACATGTACCTTCTTTATGCATGCATGGATGTGGCAAGGTGGATTAGGTACTTTAGAGGTGAGCTTTCAGCATACCAAGCCATGATATGGCTGTAGTTCTCATTAGTGAATGGGAAGGAGCACTCACTGAAAAGGAGAGGGTGTAATGGGTCCCCCCACTCTTGCATATGTAGCTTGATCCATCACCAGTGGATGAGTTAGGGGGTTAACTTTTCCTCTTCCCAGTGAATTGGGTTAGGCTATTTCAAAAATTGCTCATTGCTGAGATGCTGGTAATAGCAAAAACACCTTGAAGACTTTCAAGGTAATAACTCCTCCACATGGCTCATATCTTAGTGGGTGTGAAGGATGGACGTCCTCACCTTTAGGGAATGAATGAGCCAAGTCCAATTTAGGGAGGCTCGACGGTCAACATGACAGGGGAACCATATAAAAATGAAAGTAATGGGGATCAAACAGCTGAAGGAAGCTTCAATTTATCACTATGAAGTATTATTCAATTCAAGGAAACTTGTTTAAATATTTGGTTGGTAAAGTTCAATGCATAAATATATGTGTGTATGTCTATGTATAAATATATATATATATATATATATATATATATATATATATATGTGTGTGTGTGTGTGTGTGTGTGTGTGCAGAGATATAGATATAGATACAGATATAAATATAGATATAGACACAGATATAGATATAGATATAGATATGGATATAGACATGTATATAGAATTAAGATTACTATAATCTGTGTGAAGCCAACCACGTAGATTCACGGAATGTCAAGATGGAAGGGGCAAAATTTCTTGAAAGCCCAGCAAAGCAGAAAACAGCAAAACCTAAAAGACACTACTGCTCTGGACACAAGAACAAATGCTACCTGCGGTGCTGATGGTGGGGGTCAGATCTAATGGTTCACTCTAGTGGACATTTGAGGATGTGAATTATAACCCTTCTGTCTCTCTTCTCTTCATATTGTATTTTCTCTTGTGTAATGTATACTCTGCTACAGCAATATGTAGATCTTTGCCTGCCGTTGCCCGACATTTCATGTTACAGTATTTGTCATATAAATTACAAGGCAACCTGCCATCTCCCTAATTTTTCATAATGACTCTACATTCACTCCAGCCTGCTCTTCTGTTATCATCACACATATCAACAGTTTACTTCGTACTATATTGCATTTATTGTGTTTGAACTGCCCATTTTGCTTTGATAAAATTCCTGCCATATCCTCTCTTACCTTTTTCTATATAGTCTTGATGACTCTTATTCTCATGACGTCACTGAAAATAGGCATTGCCCAATTAAAATGCTAGTTATCAATAAAACAAATACATGCATACAAATATACTTAATTAAATGAGCTAATGTCTAATGGATGCTCATGGTGTTACTTTTTGTATAAGGAAGGTCCTGTCCTAGTTTAAACATTATGGCCAATGTTATAAGAAATGACCTACTCAGTTCTCATTACCTTCACACAGGAGCAGAGCTTATTCAGAGGTTCCCTTGCAAAGTGTAAAGCCTTGGAGTTCTAAACACTGCATCTTGACTGTTATTGCAGACAATAAGGTCCTCATTTGCCCTAGTCTTCGTGAACTGCAGCCCTTCTAATTGCAAGCTAATGCTTCCAACATAGATTAATTTACAAAAAAGGCAGGCATACCTCTGACCCTGACAGCTCTCATAGGTTTATAGGTTCATAGGTTCATACTAGGCTATCTGCCCAAGGGCATTTATAAGCCTAGCCCAGAGTTTTGTGGCTTTCGCCACCCCTTTAGTTTGAAGGATACTATGCCCATTATTTTGCTGTGCCTCTGTCAAGCAGTGACACTGAGATAATCCCTGGGGTATATCTGCGATCTCCCATCCATTTCTCTTGAACAAAGCCAGCGAGGTGCTCTGCCTCACATGTACCGGGATTTTGTTCCACAGCATAAGGAGTCTCTGGGTGATGAATCTGTCCCTCCAGCACGTCCTATTAATAACCGTGTCAAGGTTTAAGTCTCCCGCACTTGTAGTTCTGAGGGATCTAGATTTTTTGAGGTGAAGCATGTTCATCAATTCCGGGTTGGACATGGCCTTGTATGTCAGGCACAGGTCACCTCTGAGCAGACGGTAAGCGACTGAATAGAGCTGGAGTTCCTTCAGTTGGGCAGCATAAGACATATTTTTGAGACCCTTTATCCTTTTGGTGAGGAACTTTTGGGGCCTTTCCAGTTGCTGCAGGTGTCGGGTCAGATACATTCCGAATGGGGCATTGTACTCAATCATTGGTCTGATGAGTGATGAGTACAGGGGACGATGACCTCCCTTGATCTAGATGTGAATCCCTTCATGATCAGGTGGGCAATGTAGAAGGTCTTCCTAACTACTTTGGCAACGTGAGTGTCAAACGAAAGGTTACTGTCAACCTGGGTCCCCAGATCCCTGATAACCTCTTCTGTGCTTAGTGGATTGCCACCTATATGGTAGCTAGGGGTAACCTTGTTTTTCCCGAAGGGTATGACTATGCATTTTTTGGCGTTTAACTTTAGGCCATGGCTCTGGCACCAGTTATCCATTTCTATAAGACCTTCTGAAGGATATCCATGTCAGATGTGTTCTCAACTATGGCGCCCAGTTTGCAGTCATCTGCAAACTTTGTCAGCCATAACCCTCCTGTGTTTGCTTGTACTTCTGAAAAGTAGATGCCGAACAAGAGTGGGCCTAGGACTGAGCACTGTGGGACACCACTTGTGACAGGCTTTGAGTCTGACATGGCGCCAGCAACTCTGACCCTGTGGGCTCTGTCACTTAGCCAGTTTGCAACCCATCTTGTGACGTATGGGTTTACATTTAAGCTGATGAGTTTTTCAATGATACCTGAGTGGGGTATTGTGTCGAAAGCCTTTGCCAGGTCGAGGTAGGCTGTGTGGACTGCCTTTCCCTCATCAATGGCCTTGGTGACTGTTTCGAAAAATTCAACCAAGTTTAAAAGGCATGATCTGCCTTTGACAAAGCCAAACTGGGTTGGATCCAAAGTCTGCAAGTCCCCTATATCTTTATTTATGAGTTCCATTATGATCCTCTCCATAGCTTTGCAGATCAGGCTTGTCAAGCTGATGGGACGGTAATTTCCAGGGTCGGTGGAGGCACCGCTTTTGTGAAGTGGGACCACAGTTGCCATACGCCACTCCTTTGGTACGTATCCTGAGGTGAGGCTAAGATTAAACAGCTGCCCTAACTGTGGGTTTAATTCCTCATTGAGTTCGTGGAGCACACAATTGGGGACACCATCTGGTCCCATGGATGCTGTGTTTTTTGCCTTGGAGAGAGCAGTTCTCACCTGAGCGTTAGAGATGTTTGGGGGGCTACAATCCTCTGGTATAAATATCTCTCCTTTTGGGGGGGAGGGGGGGGGAGTTTGCACTGAACCTGTCAGCCAGTATGTTGGCAATGTCTGTAGGTTCAGTCATTTTTACATCATTTTGAACTAATTCTGAGCATATCTGGGAGTTTCCTCCCAGGATTCTAACATAGCTAAAGAAGGCCTTATGATTGTCTTTTGAGTCCTTAGCAACTTTTCTCTCAAAATTTGCCTTGGATGATTTTATGAGAGATCTCAGAATCATAAGATGGACTACCAAAACACATAGAAGAGAATCTAAAATTATAGTACTTAAATTTTGCCAATGGATAAATTTGCATTTTCAGGAATGGGCATTGGGACATAAAATCGCATTTGAGACATACTTGTAATTACACATACAGATAGACAGACAGACACACACACACACACACACACACACACACACACACACACACACACACACACACACACATGCAAATGCACAATTCTATAAAGTGCATAAAGTATAACATTGAACAGAAAACCTTAACCATATTGGTACACAAGTCTTCTTTAAGCTGACCATAGCCCATGATCCTGTGATTTAGACTAATAAACAATGCAGTAGTGCAGTGATAGCATTGTCGCCTCACAGCAAGAGGTTCTCTGGTTCAATTCTTCTCTAGAGTGCCTTCTGTGTGGAGTCTGCATGTCTTCCCTGCATTCATGTGGGTTTCCTCTGGGTGCTTCAGTTTCCTCCCACATTACAAAGACATACATCTGGAGCATTTCTTCCCAGGCCTCCACTGAAAACTGGCTTCATTCTAAGTTGGATTTTTACAGTAAACAAAAGGACTCCATTTTTGATGGTGTAACTGCTACTACGCATTGCCAATTAGACCATGACTGTTGAGGAGTTCTTTAATATGGGAACTAGGACACCACATACATACAAAATTTGAGAACAGCTATGATCACATCTTGTCAAAAACTCTGCTGCATCTGTGTCTTGCCATTTAGATGAAAGGATGTTTATTTTAAATTGGAAACAGCAGAAAACACTCACTTGAACAAACCACTACTGCCTGGATATTATTTATTTATTTGACATTTTTTGACCGGGATAGTGAAACTGGGCTTTGCCCTTTTTCAGCGGAGGTCCGGGGAGAGAAACTCCTCAGTCAAGTAAGCAAGACAAGTTACAAGATACAGTAATGTAAAATACAAGCATAATCAAAATATTCATTACAGTACAAGTAAGAGAAAAAATATACAGCAACAGAGACATTAATGCAATGTAGTAAGTAAGGAAACAGATAATAGCAAAAAGCTGTACAAAAAATGTATTTGAAAGTAATAATTAAAGTTTAAGTAAGAGAAAAATATACAGCAACAGACACATTAGTGCAGTGTAGTAAGTAATGAAACAGGTAATTAGAAAATCCTGAACAAAAAAAATTTTAATGTTTTTACAGTGTTTATCAGTACTATTTCAGGCAGTTTCTTTAGTAGTCTACAGGAAGTGTAGACATTTAATATGAAAGCCTTTTGCAAGATAACAGTAATAGTAGCAGGATAAACATGACTGAGGATGGAGGGTAGGAAGTAATTGTCATGTCATAATAAAAGGTAAGTTAGAATAAGATAGCTATGAGGCAAGGGAAGGAGGATCATGGAGATTAGGAGGTTAGTTAGGGTAGGATAATTTAGAGGACAAGGATGGAAAGGGAGGTGTGGAAAAAATGAATTAATAGGTTCAGGTGGGATGGTTACAGTGACTCGTGCAGGTGCTGTGTAGGTAATGTTTGAGTGCTTTTTTTGAATTTATGGACATGGTTACTATTTTTGAGGGTCATGGGAAGCTTGTTCCATTTAATAGCGGAGGAATAGCTGTATAGATTCTGTCCACTAGATTTTTTTAGGTTTGTGAATTTGTAAGAGAAATTGGTCAGAGCTTCTGAGGGATCAAGGGGTGATGTAGAGGGAGACTAGTGAGGAGATGCTGGGACAGCAGGAGGGTTTCTTCAGGATAGAGTGGAGCTATAGGCCCTGAGCCTTTACTGAGATAACCTGTATTTCAATAGTTATTCACATATCCATTGCTATGCTCTTTACTTCAGTACTGTCCATTTATTACCAACTCTTATTCCAGTCTCCAGTCTGTTTATGTTTTTCATGATTTATTTATTTTATTTTTATTTTATTTTACATTTGTTGACCGGGCTAGTCCAGCTGGATTAATGTCCATTTTCAGTGGAGGCCCGGGGAGAAAAGCTCCAGAGGATTGAAACAGTTATTGGAAATACAATTGTATTATAGAAAGGGAAGAAATGTAAGTACAAATATTAAATATCTTAACTAATTAAGTGAGGTCATAGGTTAGAAGTAGCAAAACAATATAATAAGGTATCAAATCTGAACACAATTTTTTTTTTTTTTTTTTTTTTTTTTTTAAGTTAAGTAATATTTACAACAAAGGGATAATAACTCAGTTGGAGTAAAAGATGAAAAGGAAGTGGTTGAAAGAGTTTATAACAAATATGAGGGTGTCTACAGGCTAGTCTGGGTTGGTACAAGAGCAAAGCCAGAATTTATTAAGGTGTATGGAAAGTTGTTTCTTAAATAGTTGGAGAGTAGGCAAAGAGGACAAAGTGGATGGAAGATTGTTCCATATTTTGCCTATTGAGTTAGAGAAAAGGGAATTGCCTGCTGAATGATTTAGTTGTCACTATCAGACCACTGTATGATAAAGATTCACTAGCCATGCTAAAGTCAGGGAGGACTATGATCACACCCTTCCATTCATCCATCCAACCACCCATCCATCCATCCATCCATCCATTCAAATCCCATTTTCCCATTTTAGCACACAGGGTCAGGATATCATTTCAAATTGGACAATCATCTAGAGTCAAGATTTACACTTCTGGTGACCAGTCCTGCCATGATAAAGAGAGACTGTGAGACAGGGAGAGAAGACTATGCTTAAAAGGTCTGAAAATTAAAATATACAGCTGGACATGTTCAGCATTGATAAAGTGCACAAAATACATTTTTTCAAGAGTATGACTAAACTGAGATGTAAGATTTATCTGTTCTACAAACAAACTGACAAATCCTTCTGTGACAGAATATACCATATACATACACTTCAACTTTCATTAGGGTAGCAGATAATTGGTGAAAGTATTAAACTTTTGAATGATTTATCATGCATACCTGCTTTGTATCTAATATAAATGAAGTTTCTGACCCAAATACCATCAATAAGTAAGGTAAAATATAGGGGGCAGGTTGGTGGGAAGGCTTTTTGTTGATTCCTGGACTATAAAGACAGAAGAGCCAAAACTCACATCCCCTAAAATTAAAAAAAATAGTGAAAACCACAGAATCCTGAATGTTCTTACTGTTGTGGGCATAGGAATGAGTGCTGACATGTGTCCTGAAAGGTGGTAGTGGTGGTGGAAGGGAAATCCAGTGGTTCTTATCCCAGTCTGTGTTCCTACCAGGAAGTGTGGTTACTTATGTCAAGTGTGGGGTCATTTACTGCACTGTTCTAACTTGTTGATACTTGTGAACCTCTGCTTTGCTTAAAAAAAAACAAAAATCTTGCTTTTTTCCCACTTTTCTGAGATTTAAAAAAAGTTCAGTTTCAGATTTGCTGATCTGAACTGTTTGTAAGTTTCTTGGAGGCCATTGTTTGCTTGGGCTAAAGGGAAGTCTCTGTGTTATCAGTGGCAGTGATTAACATTGAGCAGCCTGCCTGCCCCTGTGGGAGTGGTTACTGCCTTGAAACTGTAGTTTTATTGGCCATTTTGGGTCAATTCCTAACTGCTTGATCTCCCTCTCTTAAAACCCGATTGCCTCATGGTTTTGGCGTCTTTTCAGACTTGTTGGCTGTTGGTGAAGCACCCACCAAGAGGAGAAAACGCTGAGAGAAGAAAGGAGCCACTTTTAAGATTTTAAGTATTTTGCTTCAGATTATTTGTTAAGTTTTTCTGCATTGCTGCCTACTTTTGAGCATTTTCTGGTTTGTTAAACTTGATTTCTGTGTTGGTAACTGTTGAGTGGGAGCGTTATTCAACAAAATTTTTTGCATCTGTTCTCCTTTTCGCTTTCTACTTGTTGTGGTTTGAACTGTATTTAGAACACAACCTAGAGCTGATTACTGAATTTCCTGCCTGCACTTATTTTTAAAATCGTTTTTTTCTTAAAACTTGCATTTTATCTGTCTCAGGCCTAGCACTTAAGTGTGGGGTCATTTACTGCACTGTTCTAACTTGTTGATACTTGTTAACCTCTGCTTTCCTTAAAAAAAAAAAAAAAAAATCTTGCTTTTTTCCCACTTTTCTGAGATTTAAAAAAAGTTCAGTTTCAGATTTGCTGATCTGAACTGTTTGTAAGTTTCTTGGAGGCCATTGTTTGCTTGGGCTAAAGGGAAGTCTCTGTGTTCATCAGTGGCAGTGATTAACACTGAGCAGCCTGCCTTCCCCTGTGGGAGTGGTTACTGCCTTGAAACTGTAGTTTTATTGGCCATTTTGGGTCAATTCCTAACTCCTTGATCTCCCTCTCTTAAAACCCTCTTTTGCGCAGTTTTGCTCGTTTTTGCACATAGCGCAACATCGGGCAGCGCCGCCTAATTGGGTTTAAACTATTTCTGACTCCACGAAGTCTGCTCTTCACTTTTTCCCTTAGAACTGCTCTATCTCTCAAAGTAAACATCATTCTCATTCTAAGGTCCCTCACTGGTCCAAATAAGTAATTTTACAAGTTAGCACTAATAAACCATAAGCACTAATTACTCTTATACTCTCTACGATTACCTTGTCCCTTATTGGTCCATATTAATTCAGTTCCCTATATTACTCTAGCATGTCCAAAGGTCAGTCAATGGTTTTCTCTCCAGTCCAGCTGGTGAATCTGGGAATTTTGAGGCAATGTTACAACTGTCTCATGTACACGGACAACCCTCTCCTCCTCCAAACAGGTTCGAATATATGTGAGAGATGCAACCATATTGCCAAACTGGAGGCTGAGCTCTCTCATCTCAAAACTGGTGTAACCAGTCAGGAGGAGAAGGTAACCTCACAACACAATTCCAGTATCACATAGTCCCACCACAACAGCAAACCAAACACATAAAAACACAAAAACATACTCGGAGGCTCTAAATAAAAATCTACCTAAGCAACAGAGACCTCCAAAGCAGACATCCAAGCAAACACTACCCCAAAACAAAACACGTACAACACATAGCACACAAAGTCAGTGGGCCAAGCAGTCACAGCCCTTAAGGCTGAATAACACACCTGATACTCTTGTAATAGGTGACTCTATTGTCAGACACACTGACGTCCTGCTCACCAGGCTGAATAAAGATAAGGTCACAGTGAACTTCCTGTCGGGTGCTAGGATCCCCCACATAAAGCAAGCACTCAGGTCACTCCAAAGCAAATACAAATATGACTCAGTCATTGTACATGCTGGCGTGAATGACCTGAGACGTACCTCCCTCGACTACATGAAAAGAGACATAGAGGAGCTCTCTAATCATGTAGCCCAGGCCAGTATGACCCTGACCTTGAGCAGCATCTTACCCTCACCTAGAATGATGCCACAGTATAAAGACAAAATGATCGATTTTAACAATTGGCTAAAATTTTGGTGTCATTCAAAGGGGATCCAGTGTCTGCCAGCCTGGGATGACATGCTCGACAAGCCACGTTGCTTTGCTAGGGACGGCTTGCACCTGTCACCCCTGGGCTTTTGGATATTGGCAAAGGCTCTTGCCACCCCCATAGTGCCTTTTTTAGGCAAGGCAAAAAAGTCAAACCCACCTCCATAGACAGCACAAGGAACAAGAAACTAAGGGTAATGCTGCTAAACGCCAGAAGTCTTAACCTCAAGATGCATGCACTCGAAGCTCTCCTCAGTATGGAGAACATCGATATCTGTGCAGTGACAGAAACCTGGTTCAAGGCTCCAGAGAGCACCCCAGCACTACCAGGTTATACCTCATATCATGCTTTTCGGCCCTAAAACCCAGACCGAACCACAAAAGGAGGGGGAGTTTCCATATTTATCAAGGATATCCACACCTCCAGGTTAGTGGCATTGCACAAAGTATCGAAGACCATCCATGTGCAACTGACAGTGGGCAAGACTGCTTTTCAGTTTATAGCATCCTACAGACCACCCTCTCAAAGTCAGAAATCCCACTCAGCTTTCCTGAAAACATTGGAGAACATGAAGATCTCTCCAAACACCATTATATTGGGTGACTTCAACTACACAAACATAGACTGGGAGCATTACTCAAGCCCCAGCACCTTAGCCCAAAGGTTCCTGGAATTTATAAACTCAAATGCATGGGGACTCTATGCTCCATACCAGAAGTATATGCCTCATTGGTAAGATCAGACCATAAATTAATTTCACTGGATATCCACATCCCGACCCCACCCCCAGCCCAGAAAACCACAGTGAAAAACTTGTCAAAAGTGAACTTCACACTTCTCAAAACTGAAGTGGAATCCTTCAAGGCCCCAGAGCCAGTGGAAACTACGACCCAAACTGCAGAATCCTATATAAACGCATTCTACGGACATCTCCAGGAATGCATGGATCATGCTATCCCAAACAAAATCAAGACCCAATCATCCAAAGGCAGGCATCCAGTCTGGTGGACCCCAGCCATAAATAAACTGTACAACAAAAGGAAGAAGCTACTACATGATAGAGCAAAATCCCTAAAAGGGAAGGCATCTCTGATCAGTACTAGCAAAAAATTACGATCCCTCATAAAATCCTCCAAGGCCAGCTTCGAGAGAAAAATTGCACAGGACACTAAAGACAATCATAAGGCTTTTTTCAGTTATGTTAGAAACCTGGGATGCAACTCCCAGACTTGTTCTGAGTTGATTCTAAACGACAAAAAACACACTGAACCCACAGACATCGCCAATATCCTGGCAGACAGGTTCAGTGCAAACTTCTCCCAAAAGAGCAAGTATCTATCCTGGCAGAGTGCAGCCTCCCAAACATCTCTGATGCTCAGGTGAAGGCCGCCCTCTCCAAAGCGAAAAACACTGCTTCCATGGGACCAGATGGCGTCCCAGGTTGGTCCTACATGAACTCCAAGAAGAACTAATCCCTCAAGTAAAACTGCTGTACAATCTCAGCCTCACTACAGGATATGTGCCCAAAGAATGGCGTACAGCAACAGTGGTCCCACTCCACAAAGGTGGCGCCTCTGCGGACCCTGGAAACTATCGCCCTACAAGCCTGACTAGCCTAGTCTGCAAGGCTATGGAGAGGATCATCATGGAACTCATAAACAAAGACATTGGGGACCTACAGACACTAGGTCCTACCCAATTTGGCTTCGTCAAGAGCAGATCCTGCCTTTTGAACCTGGTCGACTTCTTCGAAACAGTCACCAAGGCCATGAAGGGAAGGTAGTCCACACAGCCTATCTGGACCTCGCAAAGGCATTTGACACAATACCCCACTCGGGCATCATAGATAAGCTATCCAGCCTAAATATAAACCCCTATGTCACAAGATGGGTTGCAAACTGGCTCAAGGACAGAACCCACAGAGTTAGAGTTGCTGGGGCCATGTCAGACTCGAAACCGGTCACAAGTGGCATCCCACAAGGTTCTGTCCTGGGACCTCTCTTGTTCGGTATTTACTTTTCTGAGGTACAGGCCAACGTGGGAGGACTATGGCTCACCAAGTTCGCAGATGACTGCAAACTGGGTGCCATGATCGACTCTCCAGCTGACACAAACATCCTTCAAAAAGGTCTCGCAGAGATGGATAACTGGTGCCAGAGCCATGGTCTAAAGCTAAAGTCCAAAAAGTGTATAGTCATACCCTTTGGCAAAAACAATGTGCCCACAAATTACCACATAGGTGATAACCCATTAAGTACAGAGAAAGTAATTAGGGATCTGGGGACCCAAGTTGATAGCAATCTCTCCTTTGACAACCACATTGCCAAAGTGGTTAGAAAGACCTTCTACATAGCCCACCTCATCATGAAAGGATTCACATCTAGATCAAGAGAGGTAATCGTGCCGCTTTATTCATCCCTCATCAGGCCCATCATAGAATACAATGACCCCTTTGGGATGTACCTTACCCGACACCTGCAGCAATTAGAAAGACCCCAAAAGTACCTCACCAGGAGGATCAAGGGACTCAAACAGATGCCATATGCTGCTCGGTTAAAAAAACTCCAGCTCTACTCAGTTGCATACCGCCTACTTCAAGGCGATCTATGCCTGACATATAAAGCTATGTCCAACCCAGAATTAATGGACATGCTCCTCCTCAATAAATCTAAATCCCTTAGAGCCATGCGCTCGAGGGACTTGAACCTCAGCACAGAAATAAATAGAACATACTGGAGGGACAGATTCATAACCCAGAGGCTCCCTTCGCTCTGGAATAGAATTCCAATTCATGTTAGGCAGAGCACCTCACTTACTCTCTTCAAGAAGAATCTTGATGAGTGGATGGGGGATCGTAGGTTTGTCCCGGGGATTACTTCCATGTCACTATTAGACAGAGGCACAGTAAACTAAACTTTAAAAAGGGCACGGTATACACAAATCAAGGGGTGGCGTAAGCCAAACACAATTGGGCTAGGCTTATAAATGCCCCAGGGCAGATAGCCTGGTATGAACCTATGAACCTATGTTACTAAATGCCCAGAATGAACTTCCACTGAAATGGCAAATTCAAATACTTAAAAAGGCCAACATAGCAGTGTAGTAAAACCAAACAGTTTTAATGTATCATAAGCACATTAAATACATTAGGGGTAGGGTTAAATAAAAGCTCAAACCAAATCAGACCAGTTTCGGCTTTATTAGCCTTCCTCGGTGTCAAACAAAATAACAAAAGCACATAGCTATTTATGCAAATCCTGATAATTAGACAAAAGTCCCCATTGGTTAGTTATAGATGCTCATTTAATCTAGGGGGAAAAAGCCCTCCCAACTTAATTGTCCACTTTTTCTCTTTAGAATTAAGGATGGAATGCCATCCAGATTTATTACTTCTGTCCCCATTTATCTTGTCAATAACAGTGAATCTGAAAGAGGCAGTGTGGTGTTTTAATGTATCTCTTTAAAGTGTGGTTGCATTTACCTGAATTGGTGGTAGCTCAAGTGGACATAGATCATCCCATAACACTTTCAGAAATAGTAGGAGGTTTACCCTGATAGTAGACATGGTATGTATCCCCTTAAAAGAGTGACCATTGGCCTAGTGGGATGCTGTCAACAAAAGATAAATGTATGCATATACACATCAAATTAATACAATTAAAATGAGATACAAAAATGTGATGAACTAAGAATGTAGGGACCATGGGTTTCTAACCACAATCTACTCCAGATGTAGCAGTGCTGCTGCAACCGATCGAGTATATTGCAAGGAATTTAACAACATCTCACTCTTCAAATATTCCTTTGTTAGTTTGTATGTTTGGTCTCTCATCTAAAGAACTACAGTTTCATCTGAACTGGATGTGTCACTTAAATTTGTAATGACTTACTTCTGCATTGCCTACTTAGACCCCATTTCTGATTTTTCCTTAGCCCAAGTTGTTATCAGTTAATTTTTATCATCAGAACATTTGATGTCAATCACTAGGTTAAGTTTTGTCGCATTTTTCTTTTCAATATAAGTTGTTTACAACAGTTACAGCATGTTGCATTTATGCTCTGTAAGGAACTTAAAGCAGTGAGAGGTAATATATTAACTGCAAGATTCATTCCCTAAAATTCAAATAATTTTCTAGATTGGTTGCATTCATTATATTGATGTGATGTACCTCAGCTGCCTTAGGTACTCCATTTATTCAGGTAGCAGCAGTATTCGTTCCATCCCTACTTATAATCTAGCTACAGAAGATTCTCACTCATTTTCAACTTCAATCATCAGAATTGTCTTCCTGAAATACTTCCAACTGGTACCGTAAGCCATTTGAAGCACTTTCTGAAATGTATCAAATTTCTTGTGACAAATGATTTTTTTTTTAATCCATAGCCTATGTAGTCATCAAGAATATGTGCGCTCTCACTGTTCGTCTGGTAATTTAGACTTGCAGCGCTATACCATGCCTAGAATTTATCAGTTCTCCATTCTTTTGCTTTGTGAAGCTGTTATTTTTTAATGCTGTCAGTATGCCTCTGTGTGTGTCTACATATGTTATACAGAACAAACAGCAGTTAAAGACCTGTGGTATACCAGACAATGCATGGCAGAAGTCCAAACTTTATTACAAGTAGGTATTTTATTGTTTAACTCTTGTCAAAGCTGAATTGTTTATTCTGCAATGCAGTTTGTATGACAAAGCATAGAAGTTATATTTATTTTTATTTTTTTTTTTTTGCTGTACATGTAAGTGCTGCTCATAAATCCATATTTCTAACACATATAATTCCTTGGAGGAAAATGTCCTTCCAGATGTAAACATTCAGAAGCAAGTAACATGCAAACAAGTTCGTAATCTACAGAATTTCAAAACTGAACATTTTATACCACATCTAAAGCAATATAACCGGGACTGCCTAAAAACATTACCACTAGATGAAGCAGTTACTCATTTTAATCATAACTTCCTAACCATCCTAAATAAGCAGACCCCACTCAGAAACAAGAGTCAAATCTATTCCAGCACCCTTGCTAACAAAGACTTGTAAGTACAATAAATACAGACCAGGCCTAGAAAACATTAAAAAATAAAACTCAATTAACCCTACATATAACTATATATATATATATATATATATATATATATATATATATATATATATATATATATATATACATATAATATTTTATATATATATATATATATATATATATATATATATGTATATATGTTATATATAAATATATAAAACCTATAAATATCTCAGAAATTAAAAAGAAAAAAAAACTTAGTGACAAGAGAACATTTTAAAAACCTTCAAAATACCCACCAAAATAACCCCAAACTTCTGGCAGTCCTAAAAGTCACCGCTCAGATCAGAGCAACCCTTTATACCCCAACCCACCACACCTCTAAATACCCAGGTAATACAACAACTCA
Source organism: Protopterus annectens (assembly GCF_019279795.1). Taxonomy (NCBI): domain Eukaryota; kingdom Metazoa; phylum Chordata; order Ceratodontiformes; family Protopteridae; genus Protopterus; species Protopterus annectens. The sequence goes on from NC_056735.1 coordinate 1,905,176,057, forward strand.
ATTCAATAACCACTTTGCAAATTTTATCTTATTACCAACCACCCAAAACTCCACCTTACCCTTCACTATTCCATACCCCCTACCAACAACAAAGTAGTCTTTAAACTTGATACATGGGTTATAAAAATGAAACCAACCATCTTGGCAGATGAAAAATTACCAGCAGAGTACCTCAAAATAGCAGCAGAAGCTATGACATTCCCAGTCTCCTTACTTATGAAGCTATGACATTCCCAGTCTCCTTACTTATGAAGCTATGACATTCCCAGTCTCCTTACTTATGAAGCTATGACATTCCCAGTCTCCTTACTTATGATCAGATTCATAAAAGAAAACCATGTCTCTAACATCTGGAAAATATCATGCATCATACTTCTACTTAAAGGTGGAAATTTTACTGACCTAAAGAGCTTCCATCCAGTAGCCATCCTCCCACCACTATCAAAGGTATTAGAAGAATGTATCAAAACCAAGTTGGTCAAACCTACTCTCCTAAACTCAACATGGCTTTTGCCCTAATCACAGCACCACTACTGCCCTTTTAAACTTTACAAACACAGTTAATCAACTCAAAAACAATGATAATTTAGTGTCAACAGCCTTCCTAGAAATATCCAGTGTTTGATACTGTCTCACATCAGAAACATTTTGAGGAGCTAGCCTCTCTAGGCTTCAATATCCCACCACTGACTTGGTTCCAAACTTACTTATCCAATAGGAAACAAGCTGTGAAATAACAACAAGACTATTCTGATTTCCTCACTGTCACAGTTGACTTCCACCAGGGATCAAGTCTAGGGCCCCTACTTTTCAATATCTTTATCAATAATCTGTACTCCACCACTAAGCAAGCTACCCTGGTACAATATGCATGTGATGCTACTCTCATCTCCACAGCCCAAACATTAGCCTCCCTACATGCACTGCACTGTGCTGAAATGACTAAAAAGGTATTTTGAGGTTTAGAATCCTGACTAGATAGCTCAGATTTGCTCTTAAATGATAAAAAAATACAGCCAGTGCTTCTCACCCCTAAAAACTTCTCAAACCAAAAACAATCTTTTCATATCCTATCAGCCAACAAAACAAAAGGAGAATAGGTTACACAGTCAAAACATAGCTCAGATATATCTACTTCCACCCCAACTCTATGCCTCAGCTATCTTTACAAATCTTAACCGTCAAAAATAAACTAGAGACAGCTTATAACAAAATTTGCTCCAAAGAATCCTCACATCTCACCCTTATATTGCCTAAAAAGCCTTAACTGTATAGAACTTTAAAAAAAAAAACTAAACTACCATCAATTTATTACAGCATATAAACTAATAAACTCCCAGAAAAATGTCCAGCTTCAAAAGTAATACTACAACACTATACCACTAATCGGGTCCTATGATCTAACAACAATATTTTTCTATCCATCACAAAATCAAATAACAGCACAGAAGACTCATTCAAACCAGGTGGCAAAGATCTGGAACCAAATCTCCCCTGAAATAAGACAGGTAGACACAATGTATGGCTTCAAAACATCACTAAAGAAACACCTGCTAAATAACAGGCTGTGCTCGTGTACTACCCCAGGGTTATCCCCCATACTCAACCTAAACTTCTCCATCAAATTGACACTCCTTTACTTAATGTTTCTGTTCCCTAATCTTACGCATGTAACTTTATATCTCTACTACTAAGAAATCTTACTGTATATTCTCCCACAACTGTCATTTACACTTTTCTTCTACAGAGTGCCACTCCACTCCACTCTCTACCTACCTACTCCTGTACAAAACTTCTATTTCTCAGGTAACTACCACTACCTCTATTTTTTTTAATACAGGTCTATACAAACTCTCTACCTCAATTCATCTAATATTTCATATAGCTACTTGTCCTCTTAAGTTCTACCTCTTGTTAAATCCCTTACTGCCTTTGCTACTGTTCTCTGTACTTCCATCTGATAAGCACATTACATAATGCATCCACAATCTATGTAATTTCTCTGTAACCAACTACCTCATGAGAAAAATTGTCTTTCCTTAAAGTCATAAACTACTATAAATTATATAATGTGTTCTAGACATTTTTTCTGCTTTCATGTAAACTCAGTGTATGTTACAAAGTGTATTTTTTGTCTTTAAAGATGCTTGCCTAATATATGGAGGTTTTGTTTCTGGGCCTCCACTGAAAATGGAAAAACCCCAAGTGCAACTTCCCAATGAACAAAGACAAATAAAAAAAATAAGTAAATAAATAAATACATAAATAAATAAATATGAATAACGCTGTTTTGTTGAATACAGAAACACACATCACTGCAGTTCTCAATGCATTTTATTTTAATTTTATTTGAAATTTTCTTTAAAACATTTGTTAATTTCATTTGTCTGTGTGGAGCTTTTCTCCCCTGGCCTCCACTGAAAATGAACATGTCCAGTCGAACTTTCCCGGTAATCAAATGTAAAGTAAATAAATAAAAATAATTTTTGTCTAGCAATCTAACTTTTTCAAAGACATGCAGCCTACATGCTGCTAAGTGCTTTAGGGAAAAAAAGGTTGTGCTGTGCAAGGCAGCACTCTTTCCCTTTGTGATGATAATTTGAATACCATCCTTAATTAAAATTATGCATGCTTGGTGTAATACTCTGTAGTCTGAGTGACATTTTTGATTATAAAATTAAGGGTTACTAAGTGTATAATACACCAACCATAAGTACAGCAAGGTACAACACCGAAAAAACTATGAATCCAAAGTCAATTAAGCCAGCACACAGAAAGGTTGTTGTTCCTTTGTGACAAACACCTTTAGTTAATAGATTTTCTTCTCATTCATGAAAAGACAAACTGACCAATTTTGTCAAAAACTGCCTTCATCAGTGTTGTAAATTCACATCCTTCCAGTACACATTTAAATAATATTAGCCTAATTTTGATTGGCTAACCACAAATGTTCATTTAAACCAGGTGAAAATAATCCATCGAATCTAATAATCCATACTTTCTCTTTTTTATTTAAAATATCATGTGACCCTGATTTGTTGGCCCTATTTTAACCTATCTTATCAATAAAGATAAATGTAAATTTGGCAGTAGAATGTTTCAAAGCATGCTTGAATAATGCATTGGACAGACATCTGTTTTTTACATACTCATATGTTCTGAAATTCTGGTCCTAAATGGATATGATGTCTGTCCAATGTAAAATGCAGAGCAAATACATGTGGCAAGATAAATGACCCAGTCAGAGCTGTAATTACCAAAAACATCGATGTCAAAAAATGTTAGGGTATTTTTTGTTGTAAATTGTTTAGTCTTAACCACAAATTTACACATTGAACAATAACCACAAGATTGACATCCTTTAAGAATTTTCCCACATAAAGTAGTTTGTTGTTCTCCACATATATAAGGCTTCTTTTTATAATGATTAAATATGCTACCCAAAGTTTTACCTTTTAGATAAGAAAACAAACACATTGATGTTATGATTTCATTTAATATGTTGTCTGTCAAATGTATATTCTAATACCTTTGAATAATGTTCATAAAAATGTGAGTATTTTGCCCAAAACTGGTGATTAATCTCAATGCATAGTCTGAAGCTTTATCAGTTTGATAACACAAAACTTGTGCTCTACTCAAATAAATAATTGAGTCACAAGCCTTAACAACATCATCTCTTTCGTATGCCCTAATACAAAATCTGTCAATCAAATCAGACTTTCGTTTCTCCAGTTCTATATCAGAAGAACAAATTCTACGTATTCTTAAAAATTGTGACTCGGTTATATTATAAATAATATGCCCAGGATGGTAACTCATGGCATGTAATAAGGTGTTAAATTGTGGGTATGTATGACAGACACTACTCTCCAAGGTTCCATCCCCTTGTACCTTAATGTCTGCATCAAGGAATGCAATATTGCTGAGATTATGCTTCACAGTAAATTTGATTCCCTTTTTATTCTCATTTAGATATTCCACAAATTCCAACAAATAAGTCATATCTGACTTCCAGACCAACCAACAGTAGTCCTGGTACCTGTGCCAAATGTCAATGGCCTCTAAGAATAAATTATGACTAAAATCATATATAATATGCTCTTCAACATATCCCATGAACAAATCTGCATAGATGGGGGCAAAAGAAGCCTCCATTGCTGTACCTTTGAGCTGTAAACAACACCATTAAAATAAAAAAAAACATTTTTCATAAAACATGTTCAGTCAGGCAATGAAGAACGGTGTTGAACCAGGGCTGTATAAAGGAATGTGGTAAAGGCAATACTCTAAGGCCATCAAACTAGCCCATTGTGGTATGTTAGTGTAAAGAGCAGATACATTTAATGTGCACATATACCAACCCTGTTCCAACTGCATATCCTGTATGATATTTAAACATTCAGTTGTATCTTGAATCCTAGCATGGATGACCTTTAACAAAGGCTTTAAATATCTAGTTAAATATTCAGATAATGGTTCAGTTAATGATCCTCTGCTTGATACAATTGGTCCTTTATGAATTTTAGGTAACAGATACAGATATTGTTGGCTAGGATCCTGAACTGTCAAGTGAAAAGCTGTATCCTTAGTAATGAACTCATTATTTACTGCTAATTCCAAAAATTGTTATACATCTGTCGTAAAATTTGGGGTGAGATTTAATACCATCTTTTGGTAAAAATGATGGTCTGGAAGTTATTTCTGTGCTTTGGCCAAATACATGTCCCAGTCCCAGACAACCACCTCACCTCCCTTACCTGCCTTATTAATCACTACTTTTTTATTTTGTCTCAGTCCATGTAGAGCCTCTTCCTGTGTCTTAGATAAATTATTTCTAAGAATATCATTCATAGATCTAAAATTAAAATGTAGCACCTTTAATACTTGTTGTTGAAAAGTGGCCACATATTTACTTACTGGAGGCATGCAACTGGATGGGCTAAATCTAAACTCATTATTACCCATAGCTTTGGTTGTAACATCATTATGGAAAAATAACTTGAGATTCAACTGTCTACAAAATGCAACAATATCATTAGCAAAAACATCCTCTGAGACAAAATAACTGGGTACAAAATTCAGACCTTTATTCAACAAATCTACCTCAGCATTTGTTAACTGAGCAGAAGAAATATTATGTACATTAAAGTTCTTATCTAACTTGGTACTAAGAGATGTAAAAGTGTCTGTAACAATGGTATTTCTTTTATGTTTTTAGCCTGCTCTCCTGTGAGATCCAAAGGGTTAAGATTGCTTTTCTTAGCTGCTGGTGCGGTCTGTGCAATCTCAGTGTCTGTATCTATAGCTGAGGAAGACTCCTCACCTGATGACTCAATCATATTTCCAGAATTTTTTAAGGATGGACCTTTTCCTCTTCTTTTTGCTCTGTGTATGTCCCTGACAATTGTTAGAAAATGTAACAACTTTTTGCATACTAAATGGCTGCCAATTGATATAACCCTAAATGTCCCTATTAAATTTTCTGATTTTATATTCTTTAAACTTTTTCAACATTTATTAGTTCTTTAATAGTTCTTTGGTCAGCCTTGAAAATATTCCCTGAATAAAACATACTTTTTAAAGGCCTTAGCTTCTTCACATAACTTGGAGACCTCTAACATAGATTTGTTAATACTATGTTCATAAAAAGTTGTCAAAATATTAACAAATAACATTGATGCTGTCTGTTGAGCTTCACCACACTCTTTTAACAAAATGTCATCACTCTGTTTTACTAAATGCCATAAACGTCTATGTAACCCTTGTGGGGTTGAACCCTTGGCTTTATATGCCTTAAACAATCTAAAATGCCATAAACTACATCACAAATCTTTCATGGCTGTTGTCAACTTTGTAAATATATTGGCACATAAAGCAGATGTATCACTAACTTTCTCATTCAAAAATAACACAGTTTCAGAAGTTTCATCAAGAATGTGAATATCAGCTTTATCTGCTGCTAATCCTTTCAAAAATTCAGCTAAATCCAACCTAAATCACAAATGTGAAAAGCTAGGTCTGCGTTTCTATGCAAACTATCAATAATTATCTAAAATGCTTTCTAACACTATAGGATTATGCTGTATATCTTAAAAAAATTGTTACTGATGTTAAATACACACTTATGTAAAGATTTTAACAACGATATAAAGACTTTTTTCATAGAGTGTTACTTAAAGAAAATCCTAAATTTCAAATAACAAAACAGTCAGAGACATAATCATCCATGGGTCTATATTAGAACATCGAAGTGTCAGGTCTTCGAATGTTCTAATATCGACACCTAGTAACCGAAAGCTGAAAATAGTGAATTTTTAGATAACCAAATTCTTTACTAGGGAAAGAATTTGGTTGTCCGTTATTGTCGCTTTGCTATTTTCAGCTCTGCGGTGGAAAGATACGGTCGGGTTCAGGTAAGTGTCCGATTGTGTGGATGTGAGGATTAGGGTGGGATAGGTGAGTTAGGGTTAGGGCGCGGGTCAGGTAAGTGTGCGAATGTTTGGACGTGAGGGTTAGGGTGGGATAGGTGAGTCAGGGTTAGGGTGCGGGTGAGGTGTGTGCGTGATAGTGATGGACCTTAGGGTTAGGGTTTGGGTTAAGGTAAGTGGGTAGATAGTGGTGTATGTACAGTTTAGTGTAGGTTTAAATGTAAGATTTTAGGTGTTTGTGTGTGGATTGCTGTGTGTTTGGTGTGTTTGTGTTGTGTGTATGTGTTTTGGAACAGCAAAGTATTTCCCTAGGAAACAATTTGATGTTCTAAATTTTTGGTCTTACTGGTTTTTGGTTACTAGGTGTCGATATTAGAACATTCGAAGACCTGAAACTTTGATGTTCTAACATAGACCCTCATTGAGAAAGTCATCAGTCATTCTTTTTCGAGCAATGAGACCACATCACCAACTTCTGTTGTTTATAAATCCAATTAGAAAAGAAAATCAGCAGTCAATTCTCTTACAAACAATCAAAATTCTAACAATATCATACAACCTTATTTGTGTATAACTAAGATGGGAATCAGAGGTTATACTTCATCAATTCACTGATAATTCAAAACCTGTGCATTTAAAGTAGTGAGATCCTGGAATATTTGGTAAATGAGAATCCCTTTTATCCAAAGTTGCGTAGTCTCTGAGTTAGTGTAAATGGAGAAACTTCTGTATTCCTAGTCAAGTTTCTAATGGAAAAGACCTCTTCCCATGAATTCATGTCCCTGATAATGAGTTCCTGATCAGTGTTTTTCACAGCAAATCACTGCTGGCGTGGTTACTAAGAATGCATCAGCAACTGTTCTTTGATTTGGGCATTTCTCTCCTTTCCTATGTTAGTGTGACCTTGAAGATGGTATACATAAGTCTGAGCAGCTGTTGGTGGATGGACCCCTATATGTGGTGTGAAGAATGTATCACTTCATTTTAGAGGTTGTAGGTTTATAGATAAGTACTAACATAGTTTACCTTGGGGTCCTTTTATAGCCTAGCTAGTTTCCCTTTTGGTGCTTGACTTAACTTATCCTGTTTCATGCTAGATTGGCCTTACCCATCCCATGATCAATACCACAGATAACTTAAGGGTACCCATGTGTGGTATAAAGCATTTAGGAACTGCTTCTGTCTATTAGTAGTCCAGGTGGCAGTCCTGTGGTAACTTTTTTATTACCTATATCTAAATATGGACAGATATGAGTTCTATTTTAAGTGAATGGGGAGTCTGTTCCAAAGCAATGGTATCCTCTGTGAGATATGCCTGTTCTTCAAAAACATTCTGCTGATGTTTCAGTAAAGGTTTAGATCCCTGGACTGATTATTTCTGATACATTTAACTTGCTGGTGTGTACTAGGTTCATCAATATTTAGTCAGAGGTTGCCTTTATGCCATCCACCTGTTAGCAGTCTGTATGATACAGAGTATAGTGACAGGGTTTTGAGGCAGCCCATGTAAGACATATCCTTTTAGTAAGGTATCTCTGTGGGCAATACAATTATTGCATGTACCGGTAAAGAGGGAATTTTACTCAATGATTTGCCCAGTGAGAGCAGAATAAAGCAGGGCAATGACATCTCTAGATATAGTCACAATCCATGTCCACATACGTTCCCAAGTCCCAAATAACTACGTAAACTCTTAGGGATGTATTGTCAAGTGGCAGTTCCCTGGTGTAGATGACTTCCCTATAGATATGATAATTTTTGTATTTACTGTCTGTCCATGATTTTGGCACAAGTTCATTTGCTTTGGACACATCTTCCTGCAGGCTGTCTAAGTAATTTGGGGATTCAGTAATTGCTCCTAGCTTACAATCATCTGCAAACTTAACCAGTGCCCTTTCATATTTGCTATTACTTTGGAGAAGTAGATACCTCTCGGCTGTCTAGTATATTGGAGAATATCCCTAACACACACACACACACACACACACACACACACACACACACACACACACACACACACACACACACATATGCGCGCGAGCGCGCACACACGCACACACACACACACACACACACACACACACACACACACACACACACACACACACACACACACATACACACACATACACACACGCAGACACACACAGACACACACGCACATGCACGCACACGCACGCACTCACACACACACGCACACACACGCACACACACACACACACACACACACACACGCGTGAAGCTTTAACACAATGCCAACTGCATACTTCATATATGATTCCCATGTGCACATGACTATCTAAATGATCTACTCTAGCATATCATCATTCTACCTTTTCTCTATCGCTCTCTAAATTGTAACAGCATTAACTGCATTATATACCTGTCCTATAGTTTTGTACTCCATTTTCTTCAGAAATAATAAAAAAGCTCACAATACATACAGAAGAATTTAAAAAATGTGCCAATTTCACTCTCTTGCCATAGACAATCCACGTGTGCATGTGTGTGTGTATGTGCACCAGATGACATAAGGGTTTAAGTTCTTGAGTTTATCAACAATGCCTAAGTGGGATATTTTGTCAAATGCCTTGGCAAGGTCAAGGTAGGCAGTGTGAACTATTTTGCCCTCATCCATTGCTTTGTTGACTTTCTCTTGGGCTTGGTGCAGTATCTGGAGTTTATTATGTCATTACAGAGCATTTCCATGATACTTTTTTTCCACGGCTTTGCATATAATACTAGTGAGACATAAGGGACTGTAGTTTCCAGAGTCTGTATCTGGCACACTTTGTGTAGGCAGATGACTGTTGCTGTTCTCCATTCATGAGGCATGAAGCCTGTTTGGATGTTACAGTTAAATAGTAATTCTAGCGTGCCTGATATGCCATGTTTCATGCTGTTTAGAAGGCATTATAGGATATTGTCTGGGCCCATAAATGCAGTGTTCTTGTCCTTAGAGATGGCATTAAAGACCTGTTCCCTAGTAAAAGTAGCAAAAATTATATTTGATGGTACTTCCTGAGTGGGAGGTTGAGGAAAAGAAAAGGGTAAAGTAGGGCTGAATTTCTACCAGAAGGTATACTCAGTATAGGTGGCTGCATTAACATTAAGCTCTGTAAATAGTTGTTTATTGCTTTTAAGGTTGTGGACATAGCTAAATAATACTTTGTGGCTTGGCTTGGAGAAAGTGTTTACTGAAAGCATTTAAGTGTTTTCTCAGCAGGAGGAACTATAAAAATAGACAAAATCAAATAGCACTTGCTAATAGCAAAGGCTGTACCATGTGTCTCAGCATGACTAACTTTTCTTTTTGGTTAACTCTAGCCTGTCAGTGTAGTTATCAACTTAGAATTTCTGTTCTTATTGGGAAGAAAAAACTTCAGTATTTGAAGATGTACATAGTTGTGCGTATTATTATTAAGTTGATAGGTTTTAGGGGGTTGGGGGTTGTTTGTACTGTTTGAGGGCTTCTAGGGAAAAAAAAAACTTATGTAAGATGTGGCATAGGCTCAAATGGATATGAATAGAAAAAACTGTATAAAAGACCAACCTGCCAAACAGGATATGCATGTAACACAAAAATTGGAACTAGACATTTAACAAAAAAGCAGTTATACATAAAAGGTGGCAATAATAACCATATAAGAAAATGATGCTTTCTGTAATGTCTTTCAATCTGAATGGTGTTACAGATAAATATAAAAAAGAAAAAGTAGTGAACTATATTAAAAAATGTACCGTGAAAATAATTATGCTACAGGAGGCACACCTAGAAAGAACTGAGCATGTGAATTTGATAAAGGATGACTTTCAGGATGCCTATTCAGTAGAATATCTGGGGCAAAGGAAAATAGGAGTACTAATATTAATTGCAAGAGGAACTCCAATAGTGATAGAAGAGGAAAAAAGATAATAATGGAAGGTATATAGTACTAAGGGGCTACTGGCAAGGGTGGAGGATTACACTTGCATACCTTTACATTCTAACTAAAATTGCTATAATGGAGCTTAAGAAAATTCATGGAGAAATAATCAGCTTTCAGCAAGGACTATTACTTACAGGTGGAGATTGGAATTTGGTTTGCAACAGTGAAGATCTGTCTGTGGGGCATAGAAGGAAAAATATAACAAAGGAGAGTACATTTTTAAAGAAATTTATGAAAATGTTTGGCATGGAAGATGTGCCTTCAGTACTTGAAGTTCAGATTTAATTTACATATTATTCTCCTATTAGTTGAAGAGACAGGAATTTAAGGAATAGGTTTTGGAATTAATTCAGGAGTTACTAGAGAAGATAGAAATTTCTTCTGAAAATATAGCTAGGGAGTGGGATAAAATTAAAGTTTAGTTTAAAACTAGAGTGGAAATGAAGGAAAGAGAGATATGGTTAAGATGTAACAAGAATTATTTATAGGGACTGAGAAATTTGCAAAATAGGGGGAATCTCTCAGAACAAGAAAAGGAGCATTTGCAGAATGCTAAACAGAAAATAAGGGATTACCTCAATAATATGCATGAGGTTAGAAAGATTGGTGTTAAGCAGCTGTTTTTTTGATTATACTTCTAGAGCACAAGAACTTTTAGCAAAATAAAGTGGAAAAGGCTGTCAACAAGCTTAACAAGGAATATAAGAGATTCTGTAGACATATTAGAAATAGTACAGAAATTTTATGAAAGTTTCTATAAAGCATAAAAATATGGAAATCGAGAAAAGGTAGAAAGTGAAATGTTTATGGAAGAATTAAATATGCCATGGTTAGAGGTAGATGAGCCTCAATTACTAACAGTTAGGAAAGGAAGGGATGAGATAAAAATGTCTATGTATAACCAATCTACAGGAAAGTCCCCGGGAATAGATGGTATTCCTGTGAAAGTTTGGAATCTAGGAGGGAAAACAAACTGATAAGGATCTGGAAGTTTTGTTTAACACTATTTTAAGAGGAGGGGAAGTACCATCATCCTAGAAGAAAGTAGTGGTAAAGGTAATACCTAAAGAGGGTAAAGATCCATCAGATCCAGCTTCATTCAGGCCCATTTCAATACTAAACCATAATTATAAAGTGTTTATGTCTATAAGGGCTAAAAGAATGGCAAAAGTGATGCCAAAATTGATAGATATGGATCAGTGTGGTTTTGTGGAGGGGAGGCAAACATCTGACAATATTGACAGAACTTTGATGATCCAAAGGGAAGCAAAATGTAAGAAAATACCACTGTTACTGGTGGGTCTTGATGCAGAGAAAGCATTTGATAGAGTAGACTGAGACTTCATGAGCAGGCCAATGGAAGCATTTGCTATCCCTGATAAAATTATAAGGTCGATTAGGAGTATATATGAGGAATGGGAGACAAAAATTAAAGTGGGCTTGGGGTCCTCTCTGAAAACTTATGCTTAAGTAGAGGATCCAGGCAAGTGTGTCCTCTTTCCTCTTTGTTGTTTGGGTTATATTTAGAACCATTGAAAATGAAAATAAGGAACTCAGAAATTCAAGGATATAATTGGTATGATAGTCAGGAAAAGCTGGCTCTATTTGCAGATGATATTATTTTATACATTGACAAAACCAGAAAGGGACACTGCAGTGTTGTGGAATATTTTAAGACAGTTTCACATCTTCTTGGGATACAAAATGAATGAAGTTAAAACAAAAGCAATAGCAGTAAATTATTTACCCACACATGAATTGATCCAACAATATCCATATTTATGGGGACATGATTAAATTAAATATTTAGGGGTATGGATTAGAAATGTCTTTGTTATGGCAATTAAGGATATGTGGGAAGAGACTAAACAGAAGATAATACAAAAGTTGAGAAACTGAAAGCTTTGTTATATGGATATGGATACTAAGATATAAGCAATTAAAATATTTGTAGTCCCGTTAGTCTTGTACACAGGTTAGGCATATTTTTATCAACCAGAGGAGAAGCTGTGGATAGCAATTAAAAAAGAGTTGAAGGATTTTATCTGGGAAGGGAAGACAGCAAGGGTTAAGTGGGATACATTGATTCTTCCAAGAGAACAAGATGGACTAGGATTACCCAATTTGAGGGGGTATTTTAGAGGAACACAGTTCAGGCTCTTTTACATAGCACAAGCAGAAAACTATAATTCAAAGTGGAAAGGAATGATGATGATGATACAGGGGGAAGCTCAAGAAATAATGAGAGATTGGGATTTTGGATGCAGACTCTTAAGGACAACAAAAGTCATGCAGAGTGTTATATTCATAAAATAGCAAGGAGTATTCTAAGAACTAAACCAGCATGAGAATGGAGAAGAGATTCTGCCAATAAGAATGACTGTGGTTAGTGATACAGATAATAGGTAAGAGAGAGCTGGAATTTATTGGAGCAAACTGGCAAAGGAACCAAGGTATTTAGAGCAAATAACTAGAAAGGGAAAGGTAATAGAATGGGAAGAGGCCAAGAATTTATTTGGACTGCAAGTTAGAGATTGCTTTCCCTATGAAGGACTGATATCAGCGTATAGGCAAAGAGAAAGAAATATGAGGCTCTTAAATAAAGACTAGCACTGGTAGAGTTTTTAATAGAATCTGGAACAGAAACTGCTGTTAAAAAAGGAATAATAAGTAGAGCATATAAAAGTCTCTTGCCTCTTTCTTGACCTCTCAAAGGCATTTGACACTGTCTCCCACACCTTCCTCTTAGATAAACTCTCTGAAGTAAACCTATCCACCACCACTATCTCCTGGTTTTCTAGTTACCTCAGCAACTGTTCTCAATCTGCCAAATAGATCTCTGCTATCTCCCCCGAACTCCCTATATGGATAGGAGTATGGCAAGGTTTCATTTTTGGACCACTGCTGTTTAATATTTTTACTAATCAATTATCTACCTCTACCCCCACTCATCACTAGTACAGTATGCCGATGACTCCACAGTCATCAGCATTGCTGATACCATCCCTGAGCTCCATACTCCAACACAGAACCCCTTCTTGTCTATTGAAAACTGGCTCAGCCAAAACCATTTAATCTTAAACCCAAAGAAGACCAAACTCTTACTCTTTGTACCAAAAACAATGAACCATCTGAAACCATCTTTCTCCATCACTTTTTATTGTATTTTATTTTACATTTGTTTACCGGGATGGTCCGACTGGACACAGGTCCATTTTCAGCGGAAACCTGGGGAGAAAAGCTCCACAGTAGAACACATTTAGACACAAGGAAAAATACAGTATACAGCAGTATGGAGAAACAAGACATGTAGCATATGGCAGTATGCAGTAACAAGACATATGGATTACAGCAGTATACAGTAATAAGATCAATATATACATAAGAGATATTTAAACATAGATACTACTACATTCTATCTACAATTTCAGCTACCAGCATTAGTATCCCATACTGTAGCAGGTATAAGTTGTAAGAGGTCTACTGAGTGATAATAAGTGGGATTTATGTATATTTATTTTTAGGTGTGATTTAAGTGAGTTTTTAAAGAGAATATTAGTTGAGGCAGAGATCAGAGCAGTTGGAAGATTGTTCCATGCTTTTGCTATGCTGTGGGAGAATAGTGCTTTTCCTGCAGAATAGTTAGCCTTTGAGATGCAGAGGAGGGATCTGTCGGAAGAACGGAGAGGTCGATTTGTATTATAAAGGTTAAGTAGATGGGATAGAGCAGGAGTTTTTCCTGGATTGTCTTATCACACTGAAGGCAAGGACTAGCTGGTGATAGTTTATAAGCTGGGGGAGTTCTCGCCATTGTAGTTCTTTTAGTGCCTGGCAGTGGTGGGTTCTAAAGGCAGAGTTGTTGGCAAATTTTGTGATTTTGTTATAGCATGTTTCAAATTTGGCAAAGTTGGAATTTCTAAGCTGAGTATGAATTGGTGGGGCATACATTAGGGTGGACAAGAGGTGAGTTTGGGCTAGGGTAACCCGTGCTTGTTTTGTGAGGGATTTCCTGTGTCTGTATAGAGTATCCATTTTTATGGACCTTTTTGATAGTTTGTGAAATATGGACATCAAAAAGTAGATTTTTGTCAATTTCCACACCTAGGAGTTTGGTATGATCAGAGGGATAGTTGATAATGCCATTTTTTGAAGAGATAGTGAAGGATAGAGGGGTAGACATGTTTTTGTTGGGGGTGAAGAGCAGCAGTTTGGTTTTGTTAGGGTTTAGGATTAGTTGGAGCTGAGTGATCTATCTTTCTACAAAACTAAAGAATTCCTGGGTGAGTTCCTGTAAAGTAGTAAGTGATGGTGCAGAACAGATAAGTGTTGAATCATCAGTGTACTGAATGAGTGAAGCATGCTGTGTGCTGGTATGGAGATGATTGGTAAATATGGAGAAAAGAATTAGGCCTAATATTGACCCTTGTGGTAGGTCTATAGTAGTTGGGAGTAAGGCGGATAGTACTCCTTGCCATTGGACAGATTGCTGCCTTGCTGACAGACAGCTTGTGAACCAGGCTATCAAAGTAGGGGTGAAGGATAGAGAGGTAAAGGAGTCTAGTAGTAAGGAATGTGAGACTATGTTGAATTCCTTAGAGAGGGCTAAAAATACTGCAGATACAAATTTATTCTTATTTCTGTGTTGTTTGACCAGATTGGTGAAACAGAGCAGGGCGGTTGTTGTACTGTGGTGTTGCCAGAAGCCATGTTGAGTGGAGGAGGAGTGGAGTTTTTGTGAGTTTAGGAATTACATTACTTGAGAATGTATACATTTTTTAGTATTTTAGATAGGGTGGATAAAATGGCAATGGGGTGATAGAGTATTCGTAAGAGTTTCTGCCTTTGTGAAGTGGACTAATATAGGATATCTTCCAGAGTTGTGGGACATATGCTTCTTCTATAGAGTGGTTGATGAGTATATATATATATATATATATATATATATATATATATATATATATATATATATATATTTAGGAACTTGACTGGTAGATTGTCAGCGGCAAGGATGGTAGGTTTCAGTTTTAGAAGAAGTCTTTTGATTGTAGAGGTAGGAACTGGAGAGAGAATAAAGGATGGGATATTGGCAGGGGATTTGGCAGGGTTATGCATAGTGTTGTTCTTGGATAGATGGGAGGATAGTGTTAGAATAGATTCTGTGAAATGGTGATTAAATTGGGAGGCAATGTCCTTGTTCTCTTTGGTGGAGTTGGGAGTGGGAGTTTTTCCTGGTTTAAAAAGAGTGTTGAGGGCATGCCAGAACTATTTGAGGATCTTTTGAATGACTGTTTTAGATATCAAGGAAATAATTTGGTTTGTCGTGTTTGTTTTTTCTCTTGGCCTGATTTCTAAGTTGTAGGTAGTTATGTCTGACTAGGCTAGTATTGTACTTCTTCCACGTTTTCCAAGCCTTGTCTCTAGACTTCCCACAATAACACACCCATCACAGTGGAAAGCCATGCCAAACTACTTGGGGTCATTATTGATGATCAGCTAGAATTTGACCTGCATATGCTAAATAACATTAAGAAAACCCAACAAAAACTAGGTCTTCTTTATAGAAACAAAACATTTATTTCAAGTAAAGCTAAAACAACCATTTCATATGCCTACCTATTACCAACCCTTCTCTATGGCTTTCAAATACTGAACAACTTACAGACCTCACTTATTTCTAAACTAGAGTTCAATTACAACAAGGTAGCTAAATTTGCTGCTAAACTACCATACTCTTCTCATCACTGCTTAGCACTCAGAAAACTGAACTGGTCAGAATTCCCCCATAACCTTGAACTCTCACAGATTCAGATAATTCATTCTATTCTTTACTGGCTCAGCTTCTGCCCCAGCATTACATCTATTATCTCCTCCAATGCCCCAGCAAGAACATTCTGGAGCTCTGAACAACATCACCTTTCCTTTTCTGCTGAAAACTGGAATAAACTACCACTTGACATCCGACACATTAGACCCAAACACCAATTCAGAAAGGCTGTAAAAAAAATCACTTAAGTAAAAATAAAATATGTCTGTGCTATCTCCCCCCGACTGACCCATCTCCTCTGGACCATCCAATATCTCTCCTTTCTCCTACATTAGTGTAACCCTATATTCTTCCTAATTTCTCTTTATTTCAACTCAGCACTCCAATATTCCTGTCTTTCTACCTTTTACCTACATTCTTGTAGAATCTTTCTTACCTGACCACCTCTTTTCCCATGACAACCAGTTTAATCTGTACTGATGTCTAACT
This sequence comes from Protopterus annectens, assembly GCF_019279795.1. Lineage (NCBI taxonomy): Eukaryota > Metazoa > Chordata > Ceratodontiformes > Protopteridae > Protopterus > Protopterus annectens. Next base: position 1,905,192,670 of record NC_056735.1, read on the forward strand.
ATTCTACTTTTGGATGACTAAGGATGGAAACTATTACTTATTTACCCTACACTACACTGTACTTTGCCTTGGCTTAGATGTAAATTTTTATCTGTACTATTTTTTACTCTGCACTGTACCTACAGTGCTTGCTGAAATGTAGAGTCTAATTGCTATTCTTGTTAAACTTGCTTTTTGTTTATCGCTATTGAAGATTTTGTATAATTAGCTATGCACTATGTCAATTTAATTTTATGTATTAACTGTGGAGCTTTTCTCCCCAGGTCTCCACTGAAAAAGGGCTCTGTCCCACCTGGACCAACTCGGTCAACAAATGTCAAATAAATAAATAAATAAATAAATAAATAAATAAAATATTTCATAACTATAAGAATCAATCAGAGGAGGTTAGAAAGGATTGAGAAGAGAGACTGGATAAGGAATTCACAAAGAGACAATGGGGGGGGGGGGGATTTATGTTTATTTTCCAAATATGCAACAAAGTCTAGAAGATTCAGAATCTTTACATTGAAGTGTTTACATAGGTATTTTTATACCCAAAGTAGACTCCAAAGATTTTTTCCTCGGATGAATACCAAATGTTGAGGTGTAATGGGCAGGAAAGAGGTGGCTGGGAACATACTTTTTGGGAGTGTAGTGAGCTGCAGACTTCAGGGATTCCCTGTGGACTGTTCTGTCGGAGATGCTGGGTGAATAGATTGGATTGACAGGCAGATGATTTTTTTGAGCTATGATACAGAATTGGAATTGCCTAGACATAGTAAAGCCTTGTTGGGTCTAATTATGGTGGCTACCAAAAAACAATTACTAGAAAATGGAAATCAAAGTCTAGACCAACTTTACTAGAAGTAGTGAATATAGTAACAGAGATAAAACAACTGAAAATGGAATCTTTAGAAAAGAGAAGGAGCAAACTACATAGGAAAAAAATGGGAATTGTATACACAATATATGCAGAGAAGGAACAAAGTTTAAGAGTCAGGATTTGAATGAGCCATATAATGCTTAACTGACAATGACTGGATAGATTATAAGTGATGTGTAATGTTTGCAACTACAGTTGTTTCAGTGGTTTCTGTGATGTATAATGTTTGCAACTAAAGTGGTGTCAATGTTGTTTGTTTTTCATTTATATAAATGTAAGATTGCCCATGTCATACATGATAATTTAATAAAGATGTTTATTGGGGAAAAAAATACCTTGTGGTTGTCCTTGGCCAGTGAGACCAAATTTACCTCAAATCTAAATTTGGTAGACTTTATTTGTCTTACTTTGAATGTCTTTCTACCAACTTAAGAGATATTGGCCCTGTCATCTAGTTTTTGTTGATATTTTCATAAACAGTACTGGGTGCCTATAATACTGCAGTGGTTGCATTATACCCTAGTTTGAATCCGTGGTTAAGGTTGGATGGAATCCTAAATTACTTGGCAAATTCTAGACTGTTTTGATATATGGGGGTTCAGAATATTTAACCTAATGGGGAGATGCTGATGATTGGCTATGAAAGTTCTGTGGGGTGGGATCTGAAGTTTTGGTCAAGGGAATCATAATTAAGACTTACATTCTATCAATCTTTGAGTAAGAGATTAAAGATGAATGGCAGTGAACAGCCAATAGATGATGAAGACTTTTTTCAGTAAAAAAGGATGGGTGTACAGAGTTGGGAAAAGTTGTATTACTAGCTTTCATTGTGAAGGGGAACTTGTATAGTATGTTGGTGGAAAGATATTCGAAGTAGAACTGTGTAGAAAGGCTACAAACGTGATGGGAGAAGGTGTGAAAACAGTGGGTATCTGGAATTAGAGAAGGTAGGGGAGGTAAATTGGTTTGTTACTATGTACTGTAACTCTGTAGGGGAAAGGAATATACTTTCTTTTGATTTTCTTCCGATTATGTTTTCAACCATGAGAATGCAATATATTATTCAGACCAATAGCTTTTAGTCCCAGGTATGGCATGTTGGATACCACATAAGGACACATGGTCCAGTTTTTAGGTGATGGCAGACTAAATCAACTGAAAAGTTTAAAAGGAAAGTACAGTTGTGTAAGTAAACTTACCATAACTGTAGATGTTCATATGGTAACTACTGTGTGACTAATGTATGCCTAAGCCACATAAGTTATAGCCTGCATAGAACACAACAGCTGTCCAGCTTCCAAAGCCTCAGGCCACCTTCCATTTGCTCAAAGCATTAGTCATTTTGAGCTGAGCTAACTAAAAAGACAGGTTAGTTTTTTGGGGTGGGCAATTTCCATCCAGTTGATTTTCATAGAATGGGCTCATGTACTCTGACTCAATAAATCATAGTGAAAGCATGCAGAGATGTATAAAAGTAGAGGAACTTGTTGATTTTTTTTTTCAGATTTGTTCTTTTGCCTGAAAGCATTCTGATGAAAATTTCTTCTGGGGTGAGTCATACAACCACTTAGTTAGTTCTGAAATGCATAAGTAATTATGACAACTCTGAGAAAGACGAAAATGACTGCATGGATGAATGAATGAATGTATGAATGTAGGGACATGGCTTCAGCATAACGGTTAAGATCTTTACCTAAAGTCTTCACCTCATAGACAGAAGGTATAGGGTCTGATTCTGATTATGGGCTATTGGCTAGGTTCAAAATGGCCTTTCAGGGCAGCTATCTTAGTATGAAGCAGTGCACCCTTATTTAAATGGAGGTTAAACTGAATATAATTTAACCTGAACAGCTATGTAATGTCATGGTGCTAGGATTTGATAAATGGTAATTCAGTAAATAGTATATGGCTTATTCTAACTCCTTAAAATTGCATCAATACTGCAAGGTCACAGTTGTGCCAGACTTTTTTTTTTCTTGTTAGTAAGTATTTATCTTCAACTTGCAATAGTGCAGCATTTAGGTTGTAAATATAAGTAAGGACGGGATAACAGGAAACATTACCTTTTGCTTATCTTTATAAGTCAGCCACACTTCCAGCAGATATGTACTTTGACAAGTTTGACTCCTACAGTGATGCATCTGGGAGTTATATTTTTATCTTTTATAGCAGTCCCATGTAATGTGATATTTTAGACATATATATATTGGAGTGAAGATAAAAGACAATGACATCATATACTTAAATACATGTTTAAAATTGATGGCACAATGAAAATGATGCTTGATGAACAGCAAACAACCAAACATGAAGCACAGTGCATGCCAGTAGAATATGATTAATATACCAATACAGTTTTAAAACAACAGCTTATGCCTAATGACTCTATGCCACACTCCCTCTGTGAAAATATGTACTAATTAACTTAGTCTAAGACTTTGTGAGTTGTTTCCGTTCTAATGGACACTCTTGCTTATATCCCTTACCTGTTACTTGAAGCAGGAGAAACTTTTTGGCTTATTACTAAGCACCTAATCTCACCTATCTCACCTAATTTCTCACTGGCTTTGTCCATGTCTAAACCCCGAGTTCTAACCCCCCCCCCACCTTCAACCCTTCTCTCCTTTCCCAGATTTAGATAGAGTATCCTCTCTATCACTATAAAACTAAACTGAAGATTACTCATTGCTTGTTAATCTTCCAGGATTTTGTTATCTTTTAGTCTGTTATTGTTGTTATCTAGTCACTGTCTAGAAAATTTGCAGCACTGTGTTTTACTTCTTATTTCTCAATGTTTGTAATTAGAGCTTACTACTCAATTGTACCAATTTTGCTCCTGTATTACTCCATGTCACAATCACTTCTACTGTATACATACCTTTGTTGTTATTGTTTTCCCATCTACCATGTCTTTCTGTGGAGCTTTTCTCCCTGGGCCTCCGCTGAAAAAGGACCTGTATCCAGTCGGAATTTCCCGGTAAACAAATGTAAATAAATAAAATAAATAAATAATAACAATTGACTGGGTAGATAATTTGTAGCCTAGTTATTGAAATTTCTACTACCTTCTACTCTTTTCCATGAGGACGTGTGGGGTGAGACCATGGATGCATTTGTGGTTATCCATTCATTTATACAGGGTGTGTTTGAAGGGACTGAGTGAACTACTTTACTTAATATGAAGACAGGAATTCTTTTATTATGGTATCCATTACACTGGCGGGTTCTGGTTATGTTGCAATGAAGGTTAAAGGCTTTAATACAGGTGTTCATGGTGTGACTACTTGTGTGAATATGAAGGTGATAACTAAGGACAGGGTCATTTGAGACCTAGTAGGCTACGCATAGGGCACCCTTAAGAAATCCGTATAAGACATAGTAGAAAGAAAAAGTACTCTTAAGTATCCTGTATAGCTAGTGCAAACCAGGTCCTTGGGGAACTCAGGACCTCAGTTTCCTTTGTGATGAAAAATTGGGGTCCTTACAGATGGTTCATATGCCTGGACATGTGAATGACAAAGGGAGCATTGTATATAATTACGAGTCTAATAATGGAGAAGTAGAGAAAAATGATAACATTTTTGGATATGGAGAAATTAGCCTTAGTTATGAGCTGGGTTATTATGTGACAGAAGAAGGAGAGCTCATTTAAAACAAATGAGCTCTGCTATCTGATAACTGTGTTTTTAGGGAGAGTATCTGTTTAATGTTCACTCCTCCAGCACTCTGTTCTCCCCTTTTAACTTCTAAAATAGCTGTAAAAGTATTCTAAAGCTATCAATACACCAAGCAGGAAACCAGTAAAAGCAAAGACTCCACGGCTCAGAAGCTGAAATTCTAAAGCTATATTGAAGCAATCTCATATATTGGTGCAATGCTTTTAGAAGCATTTTCAACTTAAACATGCTTCTCAAGCACCCTGACCAAATATCTTTGGAAAACAATAGACTTTCCTTATCTTCCTACCTCAGACTCAACTTCTTCATCTCCTTCTATTATTTATGTCTATGCACAAGTCAGTGCATTTCTTTGTGCCAATCCCAACCCCCGATAAATGGGGAGGGTTGCATCAGGAAGGGCATCCGGCATAAATCTTCGCCAAATCATTTCATGCAGACACAAGTAAATATTTCCATACGGGATCGGTTGAGGCCTGGGTTAACAATGACTGCCACCGGTACTGTTAGCCAACAGGGTGCTGGTGGAAATTGGGCTACTGTTGGCCGAAGAAGGAGAAGAGGCGGAAGGCATGGCCAAAGACAGGAAGAGAGGAGAAAGGCTAGGACTGTGGTAGTGAGGGTCGGAACTTTGAATGTTGGCAGTATGACTGGTATAGGGAGAGAGCTAGCTGATATGATGGACAGAAGGAAGGTTGGTATATTGTGTGTGCAAGAGACCAGATGGAAGGGGAGTAAGGCTAGGTGTATCGGAGGTGGGTTCATATTGTTTTATCATGGTGTGGATAGGAGGAGAAATGACGTAGGAGTTATTCTGAAGGAACAGTATGCTAAGAGTGTTTTGGAGGTGAAAAGAGTGTCAGATAGAGTGATGTTTATGAAGGTGGAAATTGATGGTGTAAAGATGAATGTTGTTAGTGCATATGCTCCACAAGTTGGGTGTGCAATGGATGAGAAAGAACAATTTTGGAGTGAATTGGATGAAGTGGTGATGACTGTACCCAAGGGTGAGAGAGTGGTGATTGGAGCAGATTTCAATGGGCATGTTGGTGAAGGGAACAGAGGGGATGAGGAAGTGATGGGTAGGTATGGTGTTAAACAAAGGAATGCAGAAGGTCAGATGGTAGTGGATTTTGCGAAAAGGATGGACATGGCTGTGGTGAATACATATTTTAACAAGAGGGAGGAGGATAGGGTGACATACAAGAGTGGAGGAAGATGCACACAGGTGGATTATATCTTATGTAGGAGGGCCAGTTTGAAGGAGTTGGCAGCATAGGATGGTGGTTTTTAGGATGACGTTGGTGATCAAGAAGAGGAGGAGGAGTGTGAGGGCAGCACCAAGGATCAAATGGTGGAAATTGAAAAAGGGTAATTGTGAGGTGGAGTTCAGGGATGAGTTAAGACAGGCACTGGGTGGCAGTGTAGAGTTACCAAATAGTTGGGTAACTACAGCAGAGCTAGTAAGGGAGACGGCTAGAAAGTTGTTGGCATCACATCTGGACAGAGGAAGGACGACAAAGAGACATGGTTGTGTAATGAGGAAGTACAGGAGAGTATACAGGCAAAGAGGTTGGCAAAGAAGAAGTGGGATTGTCAGAGAGATGAAGAAAGTAGACAGGAGTATAAGGAGATGAGGTGCATGGCAAAGAGAGGTGGAAAAGGCTAAAGATAATGCATATAAAAAGTTGTATGAAAGGTTGGACACTAATGAGGGAGAAAAGGACCTGTACCGATTGGCTACACAGAGGGACCGAGCTAGGAAAGATGTGCAGCAGGTAAACGTGATAAAGGATAATGAGGGAAACATACTCACAAGCGAGGAGAGTGTGTTGAGGAGATGGAAAGAGTACTTTGAGGGGTTGATGAATGAAGAGAATGAGAGGGAGAGAAGGTTGGATGATGTAGGGATAGTGAATCATGAAGTACAATGGATTAGAAAGGAAGAAGTAAGGATAGCTATGAAGAGAATGAAGAATGGAAAGGCTGTTGGCCCAGATGACATACCTGTGGAAGCATGGAGGTGTTTAGGTGAAATGGCAGTGGAGTTTTTAACCAGATTATTTAATGAAATCTTGGAAAATGAGAGGATGCCTGAGGAGTGGAGAAAAAGTGTTTTGGTACCGATTTTTAAGAATAAGGGTGATGTGCAGAGCTGTAGTAACTACAGAGAGATTAAATTGATCAGTCACAGCATGAAGTTATGGGAAAGAGTAGTGGAAGCTAGGTTAAGAAGGGATGTGATGATTAGTGATCAGCAGTATGGTTTCATGCTGGGAAAGAGCATTACAGATGCAATGTTTGCTCGGATAGTGTTGATGGAGAAGTACAGAGACTGTCAGAAGGAGTTGCATTGTGTTTTTGTAGAATTAGAGAAAGCATATGACAGGGTGCCTAGAGAGGAGTTGTGGTACTGTATGAGGAAGTCAGGAGTGTCAGAGAAGTATGTAAGAGTGGTACAGGATATGTACGAGGGTAGTGTGACAGTGGTGAGGTCTGCGGTGGGAGTGACAGATGCGTTTAAGGTGGAGGTGGGGTTACATCAAGGATCAGCTCTGAGCCCTTTCTTATTTGCAATGGTGATGTACAAGTTGACAGACAAGATCAGACAGGAGTCCCCATGGACTATGATGTTTGCAGATGAAATTATGATCTGTAGTGATAGTAGGGAGCAGGTGGAGTAGACCCTGAAGAGATGGAGATATGCTCTAGAGAGAAGAGGAATGAAGGTCTGCAGGACTAAGACAGAATATATGTGTGTGTGAATGAGAGGGAGGATAGATGGATGGTGAGGATGCAGGGAGTAGAGGTGGTGAAGGTGGATGAGTTTAAATACTTGGGGTCAATAGTTCAGAGTAACAGTGAGTGTGGAAGAGAGGTGAAGAAGTGAGTACAGGCAGGATGGAGTGGGTGGAGAAGAGTGTCAGGAGTGATTTGTGACAGACAAGTACCTGTAAGAGTAAAAGGGAAGGTCTACAAGAGGGTAGTGAGACCAGCTATGTTATACAGGTTGGAGACAGTGGCATTGACAAAAAGGCAGGTGTTTGAGCTGAATGTGGCAGAGTTAAAGATGTTAAGATTTGCACTGGGTGTGACAAGGGTGGACAGGATTAGGAATAAGTATATTAGAGGGTCAGCCCAGGTTGGAAGGTTTGGAGACAAAGCCAGAGAGGCAAGATTACATTGGTTTGGACATGTGCTGAGGAGGGATGCTGAGTAAATTGGGAAAAAGATGCTAAGGATGAAGCTACCAGGTAAGAGGAAAAAAGGAAGGCCTAAGATAAGGTTTATGGATGTGGTGAGAGAGGACATGCAGGTGTTTGGTGTGACAGAGCAAGATGCAGAGGACAGGAAGAAATGGAAACAGTTGATCTGCTCTGGCGACCCCTAACGGAAACAGACGAAAGAAGATTATGATGATTAAGGATTACACATATTTTTCTGCTTTTATATTTTCTCAGCATCCTATGTCAGAGTTTACCCTGCTCACCTAGGTTCATCTCACCCCTGCCATTGTGTCCTTTAAGCTTCATTCAATGTGACATAGCCATTTTCAGCTTCTTACACTGGAGGCAACGTCTGTCAGGTAGGTTATATTTAATGAGAAATCTATCCCACTCCAATAATCTACCATAAAGTCACCAACATCTCTTTGAATTTTGATCTCAGGGTTTGTCAATAACCCTACTTGATGCAAATCTTGAAAACCCTCCTTATCCTTTCAGTTCCTGAGCATGTGACCTCAGATTCCCCAAAGATCTATTGTCTAACTGACTCAGATCAAATCATCCTCATTCCCCTGGCCTAATTTAACAGTAACTAATGCAAAGACCCAAGCAGACACTGCCATCTGCAAATAAAATTGTAGTATCCCACACTCTCCATATTCTCTTAAATGTCAGAGCTTACCTTTTACAATCTTGCATCTCTTTCCATTCCAAACAAACCTGTCACAATATGATTGAATTTGGTATATCCATATCTTATCTTTCGCCAGTGGTGAGATATGCCCAAATACATAAATTACACTCTGGCAAGAGCTGTCATATGCATTAGATTAGTTCTTCCTGCAAGAGAATTGAATTTATTTGAACAACTTTGTATGCTCAGACTCTTGAGAGAACTAGATCTATTCAGTCTGTAACCAATATGCAGTCATTCCCAAACAGAAAAAACTCCCTTCCACTCACAGTTACTTTCCTCATAAAAATACTAATCCTTTTTACCAATACTACTATCACCAAAATAAATAATGATAGTGATAGCAAGCATCCTTTCCTTCTACCAATACTAATTACTTTATTATGTGATGGCTTAACATTCATCACTGACTGAGCATGTGGATTGCTATAACTAGCTGAAATTAACATATGAAATCTGGAATCTAGACAAACCTTTATCAAAATCTCAAACTAAAACAACATTCAAGAAAATTAAAAATCTTTTTCATTTCAAAAAAATATATCTCCCACCTGTCACCATTGTCTCTTTTGTGTCATTGCCACAAACTCCTTTAACTGCCATCAGCTCTCCTCTGCTTTATGACATAAAACAAAACCCATCCATGCTCTTTCTGTCAATCCTGGGAGCTAATCCTCTGAACATTTCACAAGCATAGAAACCAAAAATGTTAGTGTCAATACTGAGGAGTAAAATAGGTCTATAATTCCCTGGACATCATCTAGCTTGTCCTTCCTTTGGAATAAGAACAATTAGAACTTGAACTAAAGATTACAGCAAAAATTATTTTGCATTGTAGACCCAAATACCTGATCCACTTATGAAGCCTGAAAAGTTTTTGTAGAATTTTGCTAGTATAGAATCACTTCCTGGAGTCTTCCCTAATTTCAGCATAGCCATGCCTCCCAGGACTTCAAGCTTTGTAATGTTCTCATCTTACCATGCTTATACCACATCATCCAATATATTCCTCCTCTACATAAAGTTAATACTACTAATCTGTATTTTCCATACTTACTAGGATATAGTTCATTATAAAATTTCCCACAAATATTCCATATACCTTCATTATCTGTCAAAATATCACCTATATCCTCTCTTACCTTTGTGATGAGCTAAACTGCCTTCCTATACTTAATCTTCTGCACCAGACATTTATCCGACTTTTCAGTCAAAAGTCCAGTCTTCTAAGTCATAACACTATTTGTTTTTACACATTACTCCTTCTTGTATCTTGCAACTTGGATTCCAACCTGGAGAAGATGATGGTTTTAAGCTAAAAGTTATTATTGGTAGCAACAAGAACAATAGTAAAGTAGCAGCTTGTTGAATGGAGGAAGCAGCAAAACAAATTTATATCAACGTAAAAATTTATTGGTAAAAGTGAAGCTTTCAGGTATAACAGCTCTTCTTCAGTGCAAGATAAAAAGCAAATTCATTGCAACATTTAAATACCAACCACAATCAATCATTCAGTTAAGCACAGCCAATAGAAATATATTATCAATCCTGTTCAACAATTAAAAGTCTTCACCCTAAAACTAAGGTCATAAAATAATTTTAAATGTGACAGTCTGTCTTTAAGTACAGGTTTCAATGTATTCAATTTATTTATACCGGGGAACACATCTGCTTGCAAGATTGTGATCCATTCATACTCTTTCAGTTTCAATTTGTTATTTAAATCACCTCCTCTGATGGTCTTTTGAACACTGGTCAACACTCTGAAGGTAAAACTATGTGACTCCCCATTTTCATCCACATACTGTGGAAGTGAATTAGTTGGGCTAGTCCTTCTTATGTTGGATTTGTGTTCAATTATTCTGTCTTTAAGATGTCTACTGCACTTCCCCTTCTTGAATACAGAAAGGGAGAAATGTGAACAATAACTAAATGTCATGATAAAAGAATATCTCTAAAGGGGTTATGATAAAAAAATATTGTTTGATTTAAAGAAAGAAGTGCTTGAAGCTAGAGATATCAAATTTTATCCATTTTTTGTGAAAAGCATGTCATTATTCAGACTCCTATCTTAGGACTAGAAAATAATAAAAATATCTTACGTTACCCCATGACATATAGCAGATGTAGTGATGGTATCAAAAACATAATTACTAATAATTGTTGTATTTTGTGAAGTGCTACTGAAATGTTAGGACATGTTTCTGAAAAAAGAAGTTTTTCTTATCAAAATTGTGAGAATTTGAAACAAAAGCTTTGTTACAAATATCTATAATGTGCGAATACTGGCCAACCCTCTGTGAGGAAAGGAACAATTCCTAGATACAACTGCAGTTGTTGTACATCTATTAGTGCGACAGATTTTATCCACCCAACTAGTAGTAAAACATATAGCTTGAGATGCTTTGCTACATGTAACTCTTCTAATACTGTGTATTTGGCAGTATGTTGGATTTGTCCAGCATTCTATGTGGGGAAGTGCAGTAGACGTCTTAAAGACAGAATAATTGAACACAAATCCAACATAAGAAGGAATAGCCCAACTAATTCAATTGCACAGCATGTGGATGAAAATGGGGAACCACATAGTTTTACCTTCAGAGTGTTGACCAGTGCTCAAAAGAACATCAGAGGAAGTGATTTAAATAACAAATTGGAACTGAAAGAGTATGAATGGATCACACTCTTGCAAGCTGATGTGTTCCCAGGTATAAATAAGTTGAAAACATTGAAACCTGTGCTTAAAGACAGACTGTCACATTTAAAATGATTTTATGACCTTAATTTTAGGGTGAAGACTTTTAATTGTTGAACAGGATTGATATTATATTTCTATTGGCTGTTCTTAATTGAATGATTGGGTGTGGTTGGTATTTAAATGTTGCAATGAATTTGCTTTTTATCTTGCACTGAAGAAGGGTTGTTATACCTGAAAGCTTTGCTTTTACCAATACATTTTTATGTTGATATCAGTTTGTTTTGCTGCTTCAAGCTAAAAGTTATCAGCAGGCATTATTAGTCAAAGGACCATGGTATAAGCTTTGAGGCCAGAGATGAAAATACCAAACAGGACAAGCGTAGCACAGTGCCCTGTGGGACAGCACTGCTAATAAGTCTTTTTGAGCAGAATATACTCTCGATCTTTATATGTTGGGTTTTGTTAGTGAGCCAGTCTGCTATCCTTTGGATAACACGAAGGTTTACATTTAGTTTGCTAGGTTTATGTATGATGCATGAGTGAGGAATGGAGTCAAATATTATGCCCAGGCCAAGGTAAGCTGAATGAACCAACTTGCGTTTGTCTACAGCCTAAGTGACTTAAACTAAACTAAATTGGGTCAAGGGACTTCATGGTGCTAACATCTATGTTTATAAGGTCCGTAATGATGATGCAAGGCTTATGGGTCTGTAGTTACTGAGATCGATAGTGGGGATTCCTCGTGTAGAGGAATAATCAGCACAGTTCTCCAAGCCTGAGGCACAAGCCAGATGAAAGGCCGAGGTTAAACAGATTGCGAAGTGGGTTAATAAGACAGTGCTTCATAGTGACAAGGAAGTACCCTGATACACTGCTGGCACCCCCTTTAACTAGTATTGTTCTGCTGTGAGAATTCCTTCTAGACTTGTTCAGCAGGTATGGTAGGGTTGGATACAAGGGATAAAGCAAGTGGATGTTAGGTGGAGGTTGGGGAGGGGGTTGAACTAAAATTTGCCTGTTTGTCTGTTTGGTAGGATATTTTCCTAGGGTACAGTAAGGCATCAATTTAGAGCAGTGCAGTGTACTGTTTCTAAGATCTCTGATATAACAGAAGAAGAACTAGTGATTATCTTTGGCAGTAATCACACTGATTTGATTTTGCTTCAAAGCTCTTTTTTTTTACATTTTTTAGTTTAATTTTAAGGTGTGAGTTTTCATTTTGTTAGTTGGGAAGCAGAGTTTATTCTGTTATATTGTTTGTTCATGCTACATTTTTACCAAAAGGATTTATTCATAAACTTGGGAATAGAAGAAAATCTTGATGCATGCATTGAAGCTAGATTAGAACCTTTCCATAAATGTTTGCAGTTGGGTGTTCAAGAGAGAGTGAGAGACTCTTGAAATGTCTCTGTTTTCAAATTTGTCTTGGAAAAATAATTGCAGATGGAAGGATTTGTGAGTGTTTTGGGCTTTGTTATATTAGTACAGACTATTGCTTGGTGGTCAGACTTAACAATGGAAGATGTAATCAATGGAAGCCAGATAGAGAAAATGTAGTTATCCCACAGAGGAGCATATAGTCTGGTCTACTGACTTTACAACAATGAAGTCAATGAAGTGATGAGCATATTTATTTGCAGGAAAGTAACTGTCCCAGTTAATAGATGAATAATTCTGTTTAGTTCAACAGCAAGGGGCTCTTGCTTATGTAGATATGTCTTTTGGGCTGTGGATATTACAGTACAGATTCTAGAGTTGCCAGGAAGTGGTAATGGATCTTATTTACAATTACTAATATATACAGAAGTCCATAGTCATTGTCAAGAAGGAAAGGGCTTGAGGAAGAATATGGGCACACCACTGAGACCTATGGACACACCCTTAATAGAGGATGTGAATGTGCAATGAGCATTGAATCCTGGTTGAGAAGGTATGTGTGGTCACTGCACTGGAACAATATTCAAGTAATGATGCAGAGCTATATTTTATAAGGGTAGGGAGAATTCTAAGAGGACATTTTCTTATTAAGTCCTCTAGCATTGAATAGCATCCCTTTTATATTTTTGTGGTGAGGTTTGGCTAGATTTATAGGTTTACCCTGCCTAAAAAGACATTATGAGGTAGAGAAAGTCAGGGCTAGTATAGAAAAGTTCTATAGTATAAGGCACAAGTAATCCCTGGCAAAGCAGGAAGGAATGTCAACCATTTCCCTCCAGGATGACATACACTGCCCCACCCCCTCCCCCACTCGAATGGCGGCAGCAGTAGCTAAGCCAGCTGCTGAAGTTAATCATCATTTGTTTATACCGAGGCATCAGTTTTTGTGAACATATGATGCTGCTCAAGACTAGCTTTACAGCAGTTTGTGAAACCTCCATCATGTGTTCCTTTATATAATCCAAGGATCTTCCGCATGAACAATCATGACCTTTTATATATGCATCTGTGGTGAAGGGACATGAGAGCTCTAGCCATATTCTTGCTCATATGAGAAAGCTCACCATCGCTCAGTCTTTATTAAGCCCAGAGTGTGGAGTATCAGTGTGTTTTTCCATACAGTCACCTATGACTAGGACACTTAGTTGTGTTTTCACTCACCCATGAAGCCTCATGAGCTCAGATGAGCTTGTATGGTGACTGCACCGAGTTGAGTCACTGACAAGTTGTAATAAGGGTGAAGCACGTGAAGCCACATTAGCAGCTTACATCTCTTAAACATTTGTGGCTTGGGAAGAGATTTCTTAAGTTATCTCAGCATTTGAATGCTTGTTTTTGATGAATAGTGTGAATGTGCAAGGCAAGTGTGGGCACTGACAACTTCATGCATGCTGTTGGTGTGTCTAGATGAGAGGCTAGCCACTAACTTCAGTAAGTATTTGCATGTCTTTCATGTGGACTGTAGTGAAGGAAGAAGAAAATGGTTGTCAGTGTCCATTATGTAATTAGATGACTGCCTCAAGGTATTAATAGGCTGGCAACATGGGGTGAGGAAGTGGTCTGTGGACCCATGATCTCAGAAAAGGTGATGGGGAACTGGTGTGTAATAGGCTGTCTCATTCACAAGATGTATCTGTTGCTAAGGTTGACCCATAGACAGCCACCACTACATATGGGATTTATAAGGAAAGGAGTAGCAGATGTATCTTGCCAGGTCTTTTTTTCTATATTATATATGCATATATGCATGTGCTCACACCAACAGGCAACTTAGAGAGTCAAATCCACCTCCCAGTTTAAGAATGATAACTATTTGGTTGGCTATTACCTAGTACAACAATTCCCTGAATACAGGAAGTAATGCACATGTAAATATTTTACTTCGGACCCTCCTTATTTCAGCAAGGCCCTTTTTTTCGCTACCTGGTTGGATGTGTACGGGAGATGCAATACAGAGGGGAGGGGGAAAGGTTCTGCTTTGTGCATTAAAGCTGTCATAAATTAACTGATTGATGAAGGTCATGGCCTGATGTAGCATTTTCCCCTTAGCAACCCTAAGGCACTGATGAACTTAAAACAGTTCTTTACAGTCTATCCTCTTGTTTCAGCAGCACTGAGTTATTATTTATGCTTTGTCTTACAATTACCTGTTGTATTCTGCAGTGCTAATGGCAGCAATATCTTGCATGATCCTGTTTTTCCGCCTCAGTAAAATTCATTGACCTGATCTGACCTTCTTATGGTCAGTACATAGACAAATGCAGGAAGAAAAGCTAACTTATGACTCAGAGAGAGAGAGAGAGAGAGAGAGAGAGAGAGAGAAAGTACAGGGACAGCAACATAACCTTTATGTTATTGCATGCCATTCAGGCAGATAGTACACAGGATATATGCAAATGAGACATACAACATGCAAAATATGGGCACCTAATTTAGACAAGCTATACTATATATAAAAGACATCTACAGACACTGATTTTTCCTCACAGTCCCTGAGGGCCAGTAGCAGATAATAGTCCAGAATAACTCTGGTTCGTATCATGATGTCACAGGTATAGAACTGCAATTGCTAGTTTTGCACATTACCACCACACTTGCTATAGACATATCCACACACACACACACACACACACACACACACACACACACACACACACACACACACACACACACACACACACAGTGAATTCTGCTTCTGTAATGTCACCTATATACAGTTATAGAGTTGCTCAGTTGTAGGACAACACCATAACTGATATGGTATGTACATGTAGAATGTACCAGATTTAAGTAGTAAGGTGTCCTTTTAAAATGAGGTACAGACATGTTGCTGTATTTTTTTTTTTAAATCCTTTATTATATTGGTGAGTGATCTACATTATGTATCACTCCCAAACTGCACTAAATGGCATATGACTAGTTCACAGAATATGATAGCCTATACTGTATATTGTCTGATAAGAGATGTATAAAAAGAACAATTGCTTTCTGGCATGTTTGACAGTGATGGAAAGGATCAGGTGGGCAAGTCTTTACACTTTGTGGATAGTAGTAGTAGATATGTGAGTATGATACCTTTCAACCTCTTAGCAAATTAAATCTGGTCAAAAACTAAAATAATGGTTTGACAAAGGCCCTAAAATAGGGGCAGATTTTAAATATTGCTCTTATAAACATAAAAAGTTGCCAGAATCACAGGGTTGTGTTAGAGTACAGTTCCTGTAGGATATGAAGTCTGAAACACAAACACATGCCATTATTTAGTAATGTTAATACTCACTGATTTGCCAGAAACCACAAATTATATGAGGAAGAGAGCAAAAATATAAGGCAAAAATCTGGACAGTTGAGAGGTATGGTGAGTATCAAATAAAAAGTCTGCCTCTACAAAGATTAAAAAGTCATAGTCTCATAAATTTGTACTAAGTACTGCATCAACCTTCATACCCTTAGCCAGCAGTACTATAGAAGAAGAACCCATAAAGGTAGACTAATATTTTAGAATATGATGGTTGGATGTACAGTTAATTTGGAAGGTACAGACCAAATGCTTTCAGAGTTGATTATGTTAGAGGAAAGGTAAATCAGGAAAAGTTGGAGAAAAGGGAGGAAAACAGAAGCAGCAAAGGAATCAGCAGGATTAAATGAAGTAATGTTTAGTTTAGTACAGTAAGATTTTCTAGCTAATGACTCCTGGGATGTATTTATGGGAAGCCATCCATTCATCTATTTGGAGTTTAAATTTTTGTTAAGGTTTTACAATGTTTATTATATAGAGGAAACTTGTCTCACAGGTGAGGAAGGCACTTAATGTGGAATTTATCCCTAAATTGGATCTTGATGATATTTTTTGCAGAATTAGTTTTCATTTATTTTTATTTATTTATCTATTAATTTTTACTTTTGTTTACTGGGATAGTCTGATTGGACACAGGTCCATTTACAGTGGAGGCTCCGGGGAGAAAATCCCCACAGTAAGTAAGACATAATTAGACACATGATACTAATACAAGATATATACAAAATAAAAGAACATTAATACAGAATCAAATAGCATGGTTAAACATAAAGTGATATAAAATTTGAAATCAGCAGAAAAGATTCCTAAGACTGTACCAAATTAACAGTAGGTATAATAAGATAGGTAGATGTTAAGAGTGGACAGACAGAGGTTACGTAATGCATGGACATAGTCAGGTATTCATCAGGTGTACTTTAAGTGAGTTTTTGAACTGTGTAGTAGTAGAGGCAGAAGTCAGAGCAGGGTGCAGGTTGTTCCAGTTTCTAGCTATGTTATGAGAGAGTAATGCTTTCCCTGCAATATTGTTAGCCGTGGAGATACAGAGGAGGGATTTGTCAGTAGAACGGAGAGGATGATATGAACTGTAGTGAGTGAGAAGATGGCTAAGTGCCGGGGTTCTATCAGGATATTTCACAATATTGTGGGCAATAATTAGTTGGTGATAATTGAGTAGCTGGGGAAGTTCTTGTAGTTTAAGTTCCCTTATGGCTTGACATTATGGGTTCTGAAGGTGGAGTTGCTAGCAAATTTGGCAATTTTATTATAACATGACTCAAGTCTGGCAAGATCCAGTTTTCTTATCTGGGTAAGAATCGGTATGGCACGCATTAGAGTGGATAGTAGATGAGTTTGGGCTAGGGTGATCAGTGTGCTTGATCTGAGAGGAATTTCTTGTGTCTATATAGTATTCCCATTTTTTATGGACCTTTTTGATGGTTTGTGAAATATGGACATCAAAGTGTAGGTTTTTGTCAATTTCTACACCAAGTAGTTTGGTGTGGTCAGAGGGAGATATGCTAGCACCATTTTTCAAAGTGATTGTAAAGGGTAGAGGAGTGGATTTAGTTTCATTGAGGATGAATAGTAGCAATTTAGTCTTGTTGGGGTTTTGGATAAGTTGGTCTGAGTAATCCAACTTTCTACAGAGGTAAAGGATTCCTGAGTGAGTTGTAAAGTGGTGAGTGATGGTGAAGAGCAGATAAGAGTCGAATCATCAGTGTACTGTATAAGTGTAGCATGCTGGGTGGAGGTATGAAGATTGTTAGTAAATATTGAGAAGAGAAGTAGGCCTAATATTGAACCTTGTGGTATGCCTATAGTAGTTGGAAGTAAGGGAGATAGTATGCCTTGCCATTGGATAGATTTCTGTCTACCTGACGGATAGCTTTTAAACCAGGAAATAGTCAAAGGGGCAAAGGATAGTGAGGCCATGGAGTTTAGTAGTATGGAATGTGACACCATGTCAAATGCTTTGGAGAGGTCTAAGAATATTGCAGATACAAAGTTGTTGTTATTTCTGTGCTGGTTGACCAGATTAGTACAAGAGAGAAGAGCAGTTCAGTTGTTGTGCTATGATGCTGTCTGAAGCCAAGTTGTGTTGGCAGAGGAGATTGTGTGAGTTTAAGAATTGCATAAACTGAGAGTGAATAAATTTCTTGAGTACTTTCGATAAAGGGGATAGGATGGCTACGGGATGGTAATTGGAAAAGTCGTAAGAGATCCCACCTTTGTGAAGAGGAATAATATATGATATTATCCATAGTTGAGGGATATAGGCTTCCTGTATGGAGGGGTTGATAAGGATGGAAACAGTTTAAGATAAGGATTCAGCAGCTATTTTTAGGAAGTTGGGAGGTAAACTGTCAGCAACAAACATGGTAGTTTTCAGGTGTTGGAGGAGTTTTTTAATTGTAGAGGTAGGAACAGGTGAGAGAGTAAAGGAAGGGATATTATCAGGGAGTTTGACTGGGATATATGTATGGCTATTTTTAGATAGTTGGGAGCATAGAGATAGGATGGATTCTGTGAAGTTGTGGTTGAATTGGGAGGCTATGTCTTTAGTATTATTGGTGGAGATGGGAGCAGGAGGGATCATTTTGCCTGGTTTTATAGGGAGTTGATAGCATGCCAAAACTTTTGGGGATCATTTGAGTGCTTGTTTTGGACACCAAGGAAATAATTCTGTTCATCAAATTTGATTTGTTTCTTGGCTTTATTTCTAAGTTGATGGTAGTTTTATTTGGATAAGCTAGTATTATCCCTCTTCCAGATTTTCCAAGCCTTATCTCTAGCTTTTAATAATGTGTATTAACTGAGTTTTTCTTTTTGAGGAAGAGAAGGCCACAGAGATCAGGGTATGACATAGCTCAGAGGGTGTAGTTCAGATCATTCTCAAGAATCCATACAACGCAGAAAATAATTGCAGGGTTTTTAGCCAAGCCAAGTAAGTGTGCTTGTATATACTTTGAATTCATTTGGTTATAAATCATTGAATTCTTTCCAGTTGTGAGAATTGTTTAGAGCTATACATACCAAATGGAAGATTCTATCCAGTAATATAATGAATGATGGTGAAACAAATGAAAATTAGGAGAAACTGAGATCTAGATGAGAGAGTATAACAGCTGAGATAAGGACAGTATAAGGAGTTTCTCATAGTATTGGAAACAGGTTGATTTGAGTAAAGAATATTTTCTCTGTAAGTTCTTAAATCACTGACCACAATGTCAGGCTTATGGAGAATTCCATTTATGTAATATTGTACAGGAGCAGTAGTTTTACCCAATATAACTCTAACATTTCATTGTATTTATGGTGATATCATTTATAGACCCCCAATTATTTGTGTGATCAAGCTCTTGATGGTGTAGCAGTGAATTTGTAAGGGAGTACATGATGATTCCTAGCTACAGACATCTGTGAATTTAGTCCAGTGGTGCACAACCATTTTGTGGGGAGGGCCACTGCATGAATTCTTAATGCATCTGCGGGCCACCTCAAAACATAGTAAGTCATTACGAGTTAACAATAAGTACAGGTGACTGTAATTTTTACTTAAGACATCAGTCATGCAATTGCCTGTTTTCTACATCAATTTTGCATTTAATGTTATTTTGGCTTGCAGCCATGACGTATTGCAAATGCTTGCAGAAAGTTACCACTGTTTACAGACTACAAGTTATAAACAACAAAGAATAGTTACTTCCGCAGCTAAAATTAGAGGTGTGCGCAACTGCAAGTCAATTAGGTAAGTAAGCACATGCTGGAAAGTTTGCATGACTGGAGTAATGTATAGCATTTTTTTCACTTTTTTAAAAAGTTTTTGGGTACTCTCTGGGGGCCGGATGGTATTGTGTCAAGGGCCAGATTTGGCCCTAAGGCTGGACATTGTGCACCACTGATTTAGTCAAATAAATTTTATTAGTAATCTCCTGTAAATACTACAGATAACTAGATTCCAATGAGAAGATGGCCAAAGACAGAACCTGGAGGGCATTTACTAGTTATACCATGCTTTTTGGAGAGGGTACCATTTCTGCTGACTGCATTCTGTTTGATACCCAGTTTAGTAATCCAGTAAATGACAAAGAGGTTGCTGTTTAATTATGTGAACTTATTTATTATCCCAAAGCAGGGAATGACATTAAAGGCTCTGTTTACATCCAGATAAACAGTGTGCATAGAAAGGTTTTCAAAGAATCTGGCATGATTAAGAAGGCATGATCTACCCTTGACAAAGACAAAGCACAAAAGGTCCAAAGTCTGCCGATCTTTATGCCCTTATGGTTAATATAAGCTGAATGAGTTTTGGAAGTAGAGTGTGCAAAAACTAAATTGGGTAATTTTTTGTTGTTTTAGTGTGTACAAAACTTGTGATTTCCATGTGTACTGGCTCGCCAGGCATTTGTTCTGTTATTGCATCATAAGTATGGTTCTGTTGGTACCATTTTGTATTGTATTCCTCTGCTCTGAGAGATAAAACTTGTACGAATAAATTTCAGATTGTTTTTCTGCATCTCTCAGTCACTAATTGTGCAGAATGCACATTCTTGTACTCAGGCAACACCTTACATATAAATGGAGTAGCCAAGCTGATTAATTGTGTCCTACAGTCAAAGAATTTGAACTAATTAGAAATGATACTCCTTGCAAATTCATTCTTAACCAAGTGACATATTAATTTGTCAAATGAAAAAAAGCACTTGCAATAATAGTGGAACAAAATAATTTATGATACTACAAGCAATTTATGATTCAAGCAGCAGTTTAATCTCTGGAGCTCCAATATATAAAAGTAACCACATCATGCTTAAATTTATAGTTTGGAATTTGTAGCAGTAGATGCGAAGGTTTCTGCAAGGTGACTGTGAAATGCATGAAGAAAATTTGTCTTTTGTTTGCTTTGCACTCATGCATCGAAAACAGTTTCACAGTACTCAGCATTCTTTGAATCTCTAAGATAGGTACTTAACAGTGTACTGTATAACACCACTGTAATTCTTCTGGGATACTTCAGTAACCATGTGTGGAATGATGTATGATAAAATTCCTGGAATTGAAGGCCTGTTAAGTATGTCTTGCCCAATCTAAAGAGGAATGATGCATTGTTATTGGATTTTTGTATTAGTCATAGATTGTTCATAATAGGTTCTGAGGTTCATAACTGTACACTAGGTTAATGACCGCCTTTGTAAGCCATGCCATGTAATCCAAATGTAACTCACAAGTTATTGTGCATCAGAGGTTATTTTAAAGGGGGATATTTTAGTTACGGCATGATTTAATAGCTATCTATGTCAGGTCCCTATTAAATTGTCGAATGTTTCAAAGTTCGAATGTCATATGGTTGACACCATATGATTGAACTTTGAAAAGTTCGAAGGTGAAAGGCAACAGCTCTGTACATGCAGAATGGGAAAATTTCCCTTTTCTGCACTGAAGTGCAGTCTTGGAGTTGGTATATTCAACTAGGGGGGTGTGGGGGGTGCAGGGGTCTTTCCCCCCTTCTTAGAGCATTAAGGTAAGTTTTTTTTTTTTTTTTACTCTTTTATTATATATTCAAGGTTTCAAGTTTCACTCATATGTTATCGAACATATGAGGTTCGAAATTTTGAAGCTTTGAATATATAATATAGACCTGGCTCTATCTATCAGAGACATAGAGGTGAATTTCTGATTTCCCACCCACTGTTCTAGATTATGCTTGAATAGGGCTAGAGAAAGGCACTACATCATATGGATGGATGAAAAACCTATTCCAGAGAATGGGGGTTCATGGAGGTACACACTTGTATCTCCACAATCTCCTTGTTATGTTGCATGTAACATTTATATCCTTAGATCTAGTAGGGCTGGTGCTGTTCATAGGTCCATAGGTTCATAGGCATTTACTTGGCTTATGACCACAAGGCCCTCTTTAAGTCTAGCCATGCATCCCAAATCTCTAACAAGTTCTGATACCCTTGATAAGTGTAAGAAGGGGCTTGGGAGATGAAACATTTGCAAGCAGGAGCCTGGGAGATGCCTGTGTCCATTAGAGACATAGGTGCTAAGCCAGGGATGAAGTTCCTGTTACCATCCAATTGTCCAAGTTGCACTTGAATTTGATTAGGGAGGAATTCTGCTTTACATGGATGGGGATCCTGTTCCAGAGAAGGGATAGTCTCTGGCATACATACCTGTCTCTCCAGCAGGTCCTATTTATATCACAGACAAGTTTTATGTCTTTAGAACAGGTAAATCTGATGCTGTTTGCTTTGTGGATATGCCGGAGGTCCATCGGAATGGGTTTTCATAGTGCCCTGTATGCCAGGCATAGATCACCCTTCAAAAGCTTGTAGGAGACAGAATACAGGGATAGGGCCTTGAGGCAGTCTACATAGGACATTTTACTTACTACCTGTATTCTTTTAGTGAGGAACCTCTGTGGACATTCACATTGTTGGATATGCCTGGTTAGGTGCATGCCAAAGGGGGGATTTTACTCAATGACAGGTCTGATGAATGCCAAATACGGTGGAAAAATGACTTCCTTGGACTTAAATACCATACCTTTGTTTCTAAGCTGTGCAACATATAATGATTTTCTCACTACTGTAGACGTGTGATGGTCAAAGGCTGGATTACTGTCAATGTGTGTCCCCAAGTCCCTGACTATTGGGTCAGCTCTAAGGGGTGTGTTGTCAATATGATAGTTACTGTGGGTGGAAGACTTTTCAAAGTATACTATTATGCATTTCTTGGCATTTAGTTTTAGTCCATGGCTCTGACACTAGTTGTTTGTCTCTGTCAGCCCTTCTTGGGGAACATTTTTTTAGAGTGGGATTCAATGACAGCTCCTAATTTGTAATCATCTGCAAATTTAGTCAGCCAGAGACCATTGACATTGGCCTTGACTTCAGAGAAGTAAATGCCAAAAAGGAGTGATCCAAGGACCGATCACTGAGGGACTCCACTTGTGACTGGCCTCTTTGTAGAGGTGGGCTCCCCAATTCTAACTTCCTGGTTCCTATCTGTGAGCTGGTTGGCTATCACTGGGTGACATGATGGGTTTGCACCTAACCCCCTGAGTTTATCAACAATGCCTAAGTGGGGATTGTGTCAAATGCCTTGGCTAGGTCAGGGTAAGCAGTGTAAGCCATTTTGCCTTCATCCATTGCTTTGGTGACCTTCTCAAAGAATTCCACCAGGTTGAATAAGCATGACCTGCCCTTGACGAAACCAAACAGGGTTGAGTCCAGTGTCTGGAGGTTTGCTATATCACTAGTGATCATTTCTGGACAGTTCATTCCATGACTTTACATATAAGACTAGTGAGACTTATGAGTCTGTAGTTTCCAGAGTCTGTAGATGGCCAACCTTTGTGCAGAGGGATGACTGTTGCTATTCTCCATTCATGAGGCATGAAACCTGTTTGGTGGCTATAGTTAAATAGCATTCCATATGGCTTGTTAGGTCATGTTTCATGCTATTTAGAAGGCATCATGAGATATTGTCTGGGCCCACTGATGCAGTGTTCTTGACCTTAGAGAGAGTATTAAGGACCTGTTCCCTAGTGATAGCAGGGGGAGTTGTATCTGATGATATTTCCTGAGGGAAGGTTGAGGGTGTGGGGTAAAGTTGGAGCTGAATTTATTAGCTAGTAGGTTTGCTATATCTTCTGGCTCAGTATAGGTGGCTCCATTTACAATGAGAGCTGCACACAACTTTGTACTGCCTTTGAAGTTTCCGACATAGCTAAAGAATGTGTTGTGGTTGTCCTTGGCCTGGGAAGCCAAATTCACCTCATGTTTGGCTTTGGTAGATTTATTTGTCTTCTGAGTTGTTTATTTAGTTTGATAAGTGTGCTTTTATCCTGCTGGGTGCTGCACCTCCTAATTTTTTGCCTGCTTTTCTTCCTTCTGTTATACAGTCTATTGATTTTGTGATTCTACCATGGTGGCTTGTTTTTTCACTTAATTCTGTACTTCTTCTTGGTGGGTGCACCTCCCCCTGTGCAGCTATTAGCATACCTGTACAGGGTTTCTGTGAAAAGTTCTGCATAGGCAGTAGTGTTCTCATGTTTTATGGGGGCTTGAAATTTTGCCAGGGTATCACTTAATAGCAGGAAGTTAGCCTTAGAGTAGTTCCTGAGTATTCCAGTTTTAGCAGGAGGTCCAAGTTTTATTTTTACTTCAAAAGAGACCATTATGTGGTCTGATCTTAACGTGGAAGACATTAGTGTAGGGAGTGTGCAGCACTCTCCCATATTAGGGAGGACCATCTCCAGTATGGTTGCATCCCTGGTTGGTGTATTGACAATCTAGTCCAGGGAGTTTGTGTTTACAAACTCCAGGAACCTATGTGGCTGTATGATTGGTGTCATATATGATACCGAATTAATAGTGAGGTATTTAAAGGTGCCTATAAATATGGTAATGGGTTGGATGATGAGTTTACAATAAGTTTAAATACATGGTATGGGTTTCCTGGGTCATGGAGGGGGACCTATAGCTTGTAAGGAAGTGGTATTGGATTTTGCCTATGTTGATATGTACATGAAGCATCTCAAAGGCATTGCCTTGTTTGGCCAGCCTTGAGGTATATTTATTTTTGATGTAAATCAAGACACCACCACCTTTAGTCCCTGTCTATGTAGTAGCTAGTCTAAATGTGTGGAGGGCATTATAACGTTGCACTGTTGGTGTGCTATCCATGACTTTAAACCATGTCTCATTGACTGCACAGACATCAGCATTCTCTAGGTTGAATAAGGCTTCTAGGGAGTGGAGTTTTTTTTTAGACTCCTAACATTGAGCAGTAATAACTTTACATTTTTTTGGTTTTGATTTGCTATGTCAGAAGTACTTTCAGTTTGGCATTGACTAAAAAAAGCACTATGGAGGAAGGCAATGTTTTAGTTAATATTCAAAAGCCTAGGGGGAAGAGGTACAGACCTTCCATGATGACAAATATTACACACCCTTAGAATGACACCAGAAACTAATCCAGTCATTAAAGTCAGTCATCTTTTATTCATATTGTGGCATCATCCTTGGAGAAGGTAAAATGCTGCTCAATGCTAGGTACATACCAGCCTGAGACACATACTCTGAGAGCTCCACGATGCCTCTCTTCAGCGGATCCTAGCCCCTGATAAGCAACTGATCCATAACTTTCTCCTTACTCAGCCTGGTGAGAGGGACATCAGTGTGTCTCATGATGGAGTCTTCAATGACTAGAATGTTGGATTGTGGTGACTTGCCTTATGGGCTTAGAAGTAGATGCTCCATGAGATGTGGCTCTATGTGTTGATGTGCATGTTGTTTTGAAAGAGTACATTTGAGGTTCTGAGGGTATTTATGTGTACTTCATTTAGCAGGTCTTTGAGGTTTAAGAAGGTTACATTTAAGTGCCTCAGCATATGTTGGTATATGTGTCTGCTTTGAATTCTGGCTGATTGGTGCAGTGTGTATACTACTGAAAACCTTATTCACATTAGGAGTACTTTTATGTGAGAACTTTGCCTCCATTGACATTGTGTAAATACATCTCTCATATATTATATCAGTTTGTTTGAGAATTAACTGGATGTCTTTAAACATGAGGGAATTTCTACAATGCCCATATCCACCAAGCTGGTAACGGAGATAGTGGAAAAGTTCATAACTATGGCAACAGACCCTTTTTTATTGATTAGACTCTTGGAGTGAAAATATAAAACAGTGTCAGGAGTATCCAGTTTGCATCTTTGGGGACAGTGCTTTCCATTGCAAACTAGTTGTCCCATGTGCAACTAGGTATTGGTGAAATTTCAATTGTGCTTTTACAGGACAAATCTCACTCAAGGTGTCTGTGTCTGTACAGCCCACTGACAAACACTCGAGAGGAAACTAATAGGCAGGCCCCGAAAATTTAAGGATGATGTATTTAGGCAGATATTCTGAAGTTATAAACAAATCAAGCAGTACTTACTGAAAACAAAGAATTTGCTTGTCAAAACTGATGAAAAAAGGGGAGTCGCATGAATATCTACTGCCTGGCAACTACTAGTGCTGTTCTCACCACAGCTTCACTCTTCTGGTATACAATGCTACTTTACTTCTTTTCTCACCGGAAGCAAAACATTAGCACCAATCCAAAGATGAGAAGCAGGCCACAGCCTGTTTGGTGATCTACAGTCTTGTCCAGATGATGCAAGTGTCTGCAGACATGTTGTAGCCTATTCCTGTTAGTTGCCTTGAAGAGCAACCAGACCAATCAGGAACATCAAACACAGACATTCACTGTCCAATCAGATGCAGTCAGGAATCAATGCACTCTGCTCCTTCTCTCACCTGGAAAAGCACAAATTCCAAGCTGTCACCTATGAAGCAGTTATTAGGTTTCCTGGTGATCAGCAGTCTCCAGGAAATAAGCAGCAAAATAATGTCACTGCGCTCCTTCTCTCCCCAGGAGAAAACATAAGCACTAATCCGAAGATGACTACTTATGAATATAAGCAGCAAAATGAGTGTCTTTTATCTATATAAGCAGCAAAAATGAGTGTCTTTCTGTTGAAACCAATTCCTGTGGTAAACTGAGGAACTATAATTTTGAAAGATGTCACATTAGACATGCTGCTTCATGTTGTTGTGAAGAGTTAGTTGAGATGGCTTGAGAATCTTCCAGAGACACTCCCTATTCAAATCCCATGAAATAAGCATCTAGTAGGAGGGGGCATGGGATAGACCTAGGGTATTCTGGAAAAATTACATCTCAGGAGACCTGGTAGTTCTTTTCAAGTCTGCAAGATGATCTGGAAATGGTTGATGGCAATAAGGAATTCTACTATGCTATGCTCAGCTCGAAACCACTCTGACCTCCTCCCATACTGCTCAACCTGTTTGAGCAAGAAATCTGGACAAACCCATATATAAAAGTGGGACAAAGGCCCAAAAATAGGGACAGTTTTTTTAAATATTGCTCTTACAAACTTAGAAATAATGGATTTTGAATTAGCATGGACTTTCTGAAGGGTATGAAGTCTGAAACTCAAATGTCTGCCATTATTTTCTAACTTTAACATTTAATGATTTGCCACTAGTTTGCCAGAAAACCACAATTTTATGAGAAACAGACCAAAAATATGAAGCAGCAGTCTAGAGATTCTGCGACAATCTGTACAGTTGAGAGGTATGTGCTTCTCCAGGACATGCAGCCTGGAAAATGGGTGAGTGAATACAGATTAATGGTTAGATGGCTGGATGGGTGGGTAGATGTTCAATGGACAGATGGATGGATGGATGGATGGATGGATGGATGGATGGATGCTTAGATATATGGAGACTGCCAGTGCCAGAAAACCATGCCAAATATCCTTTCAAAATTCTACAATAAATTTCCTGCAGAGGATCTTGTTCTTTTAATTCACCAAAAGACACAGAAGTCTAAAAAAATCAAGACTTCAAGAACATAAACTCTATAGAGCAAATAGCATATTCAGAGTCTTTATGAAATCAACCAGTTAATAAGGAAATAAATATCGGAACAAATGTTCTTTAAAATGGAATGAAACTAAAAAGCATATATGATCCATTCATGTTTATATGATTAAAGCTTTACTTTTTTCAGAATCAGATTAGCACATCAAAACTGCTTCATGAAAGATTGTTACTGAAAGTGAAGTTTGTTCTTTGTTTAATTACATGGAAGCAGATAGAACACAAATGCCAAATACACCTTGAACATGAACAAGTACTTCAGATTCATACCCCTCCAGAAATGCTCGTCATTTGGCCATATGGGTTCTCTTTTGAATAAGCAAAGAATTATTGAATACCCATGTTTCCTTCAGATTTGCAAAGAAATAATTATTAGCATTTCTCCATTCTTTAAACTTCTCTACAGGTTTGTAATGCAGAGCTCTTCTTTCTTTGTCTCCACTGTAAGTGAACCTCAGTTTGGGTCAGAGGGTCAAACTTGACAAAATAAATGCATAAGGAAAATGCACTGACTTTTAGAGTGTCATAACTTTATTTTTTATTATGCTTCTTGTGGTAGAGTTACAAGCACCCTGATTACTTCTTTTGATGTTAACATGCTTGATCCAGTCATTCATATATATTAACACATCTTCAGAATGAAAAAAGAAAAAAACAGCTGTAAAAAAATCATGAGAAAACAAAATAGGCTGTGACTGTTCTCTTCTGCATTTGGTAGTTTTAAAGGTAAATAAGACAGCCTGTAATTCAGATTTAGGAAGAATAACACTCAAATTTGCTAAATATTTTTGTTATCGATGATAATTCCAGGTCCAAATGCTAAACACACTCCTCTTTCCCTGCAATGCAGTCCATTTCTGTCACAGACCAACCTAACTAACTTACCTTTCTCTCCTTCGCCACTTCACCTCTACCAAAAAAAGAAAGCCCCTTTACCTCTTATTAAACTCCTAAACTTTACTATTCAGCTGTCTTTACTAATAAACATCTTATTAGTTAGAAATGACATTCAAACAAACCATGTGCCCCACTGTCTACCCTTTTCTAAACCACTTAGCAAGGAAATGTAAATAGTCTTACCTTATCACAGGTGACATTAGGGATAAATTGGAACAACTAACATCCTTTTTTAACAGCCACAACCCAGACTTAATAAGTATGTCTGAATCCTGTTGTAAACCATTGCTCTGAGTTTTAATCACCACTTCTCCAAGTGCTACTACCTGCTCGACTGCAGACCAGGAACATGGGTAAGTGGAGGAACCACGATATTTATAAAATAAAACCTCTGTTCTCGGCTCCCAACCAAGGACATACCCATATCCATCAATAACCATGCTCTGTCAACAAGTATTGCAATGTAATTCTAGCTTCATCCCACTTTCCACCCCCATCAAATGACACCTGATTCAAGTTTCTGCTTAATGAAATATTTCTTCTAATCACTAATTATATCTTTCTCAGTCTATCCACTCTGAAGGAATTGACTACCTCACTGACATTGGCTTAATTAAAGAACCCACCAGACCCAACTTTAGATCAAGAAAGCACTCATTTCTGGATCTTTTTATAACAAAATTCCACAAAATCTTATTAACATTATTACACTGCCTCACTTCTTTTAACAATCACTGTCCCCTTTTATTTCACCTAATCACTTCACATAGCAACCCCCCCCTCTACAGCTTTCTACTTTCTGTTCCTAAACCCTCAAGAACATTCTAAACTTAAAACAGGAATTATCAGAAATGGGCTAGGAATATTAACTCTAAAGCATGGTCTCCCAACCATCTCCCAACCAAAACTGCAGCCTCCCTAGCTGACACACTCCTCTATCTAAAGGATAAATTATTTCCCAGATTAATCCAGCTCAGTAGATCCAATATAATAAATGGTTAAAGCTTATTTAATTTGAAAGAGAAAGCCTGACTCAAATGAAAAAAAAATTCCACCCTTTGAAATCAGGAACAAATATATAGCCCTCCGGGACCTGGCCAAAAAAGTCACCAGGTGTCATAAAGTTAAATTCCATCACTCCACTCAAATTTCACTATCAAAATACCCACTAAAATTTGGAACTTTATTAATGTCCTCACATGACATAGACCCTGTTAATACCCTTCACATAAAGACTTCATTCCCAGCTTGTTTGAGAATCTTACAAAAAGTACACTTCCTTAATGAATTCTCTACATTACTCTCCTTCCCCACATGTCACAAAAGACCACCATTCCTCTAGCCTGACCACCATTTACTCTGCTTTCTACAGTACATAAATAAATACAATAACAACCACAGATATTTAGAAACACATTCAAGAAATTTCCACAAATGTACCCTCATCTGCAGATGGCCTTTTACCTTGGTTTACTGTACAATGAAATAACATATTCATTTCACCCTTCATCACATGTACAGCATTTGTTTCTCCTCCAAAACAATGCCTACAATGTGATGAAAGCGATAACACCCATACCTAAACAACTAAAACTCTGCAAGCCAAGTTAAGTTAGGCAAATTTCAATCCTACTCATTCTGGCAAAATTTTAGAAAAATTAGTCTTCACCTAGATTGCACAATATTCCCAAGAATACAACATCCCTTCACCACATCAGCACAACTTTCTGGTGAGATATTTACCCCAGATAGCCCTGTACACACTCACCAATTATATAAATATGGACAGGGGAATTATAATAGGTGCTGTCTTCATAGATCTGGCAAAAGTCATTGAATTTGTAGATCATCATCCAAGGCTCACTTCCATAGTTCAAAAATTTTTGAATATGAGAGACCTTAATGCACAGATTGGATCCTCATTCTCTCCTTGTCCTCCTAATAAAAGGTGCATCTATTTTCTGCTTTTTATACATTTAATCGTTTTTCTTATGTATTAATCACATGTCAATGGATGTCGTACAGCTCATTGTCATTCTATATGAAGATGACATGGTTATCTATCAAAACAGAAGTCTAAAAAGACATTTTTCTCCTCTATCTGGCTACTCAAAAATTAACTTATGCTAAATACCAAGAAGACTGAATCTTTGGTACCAAACAAAAGCTTTACTGCATACGCTTTTTGTGGGCTACCTACCCTTAAAAAAAAAAAAAAAAAAAACATTCACTTCAAATTCCTAGGTATCTGGCTTTACCAAATACTAATCTTCCAAAACCATATCTTTACCACCAAATCAAAAGTCAGCTCTTTATTTTTTGGTCTAATAAGTTCTATTAATTCCTAATAGATACAGGGAAAAGGATTCTGATGGCACAGCTAGGGTGTGTCCTCCCAGTCATAGTCAATGATTCAAAGAAAGCTCTAACCTCCAATTCAAACCACAGCTAACGATTGCCCCCAACTCAAAGCATCACTTTGGCTTCCAGTTAAGGAAAGGAGCATCATACTGCTAGCCTCCCTCATCTGTAAACTCTTAAATCTACAGACCTTCCAATTTTTTACCAGAAAATCTATTACATGTGATCTACGATCACAATCACGTAGAAGCTCTGCCTTACGTGCTACTAGGAATAGACTTCACAATAGTTACCATACATCCTCAAGACTAGCCTCTCAGTTCTGGGAATCCCACCTACAAAAATGCAGTCATTACCTTCCTACCACGTCTTCTGTAACTGGCATAAAATAATATTCGATTTGTGAAGCCTAATACAAATGTTAATCAGCAGGTAGCATAACTTTAACTAAGCCACGTCTCCTCGGGATCTCATTTTCTTCATACCATACTCCATTATTCAACATATAAAGTCTCCACTATCCCTCCATTTTCATCCTTGTAATATTATTTTCACTTCTCCTTAATGTTTTCTTCTATTCTACATTCCCTTCCCCTTACATCTCATTATATATACTGCATTTAGTGAATATTTCATGTGTCTGCTACCAGTTATACAACTTGTCTTACAGCATAAATACTGACAATTTTTTTTCAGTAGTAATATTTTTTATAGTGGTGGAGCTTGCTTGTAAAGCATTCCTAACTATTTGTCACTATGCATATGCCCACTGAAAATTTTAGTTTTGTTGTCACCTATTTATTGTAGACTCCTAAAATCAAGGAGGCAGAACCAGGTTTATTATATTGAAGTAGAAACTGTCACCTCAGGAAATAATGTGTAATGGTTCAACTAACACTGCTGCTTTGGAAAATTACTATAAACTGCCTTTAAGGCTATTAAAACTGCTTAATTTATCAGTGTTGAAAGCATCCATATGAAGCTATTAGGCTGATGCTCATTTGTGACATATCACTTACGTTTCCTCTCTAAACACCTAAAATGATTGCATTTTTCAGTGATACAGGGTAATGTACAATCTTATTTTAAAAAGACATACCTGGAATATACCTTTCCAGAAATAGAGGCATTATCCTAATAACTATCAGTCTCTCAGCTCACCTGTGGCATTATCAGAAGCTATTATCAGATCTTTCTTTGTGTAATGCATTTTGTGCACTGAGCTATCTTCACTGAAGTATAATAAACTAGCTACACAACTTCTCAAACGCAATTCATGATGTGCACTTCAATGTTCAGATTTAAAAATTATCATTAGTGATTAGTGACATAACATTACATGTCAAATCAAGTCAATATGCACCTTCAGATAAAAATTCAAAGATTCTGCATGCAGTTCTGCTCCTCTTTTTACACCAACAACACATCTCCTACTGAGCTTGCAACTACTGAAAACATTATTGACAATGTTTCAGTAGAATATAGTGAGTACATTGCTGCTCCTACATCTCACTGATGCAATCAAGTTTATGCACCTGTATCTGTTCTATAATTACTGCTTAATAATGAACTTAGTGCATTTTTGTTTAAACTGGAAACGGGTTATCCTAAAGGAATAACAAAGGAGCACAAAACATAAATGAGAAACTTTTAAAGTTTTATTTATTTATGTATTTATTTATTTATGCATTTATTTTTTGCAAGACATAAATGACGGTTCATTGTGCTAATGCAAAGGCAAACAGTGCTGTGACAGTTTATACTTTTGTTCAGTACACAAGTGATGCCCAGCAGGTAGTTGTTTTTAAATGCATAAGGAATAGATTACTAAAGCATGACCACCATAGGAAACCAGTCTTGAAGGAATAATCTGTTAGAATATATCAGTCTAAGCATTGTAAGTTCTGACAGGAACATTTTGTTTTTCAAAGAAAAGAGACAGGAGGTTGCCACATCAGTCTGACAAAAAAGTGTTGGAATAATTTAGGAATCAGTACACAAAAGAATTTATTTAATATGAGAAATGCTGTATTAAATTATATAATCTAACTTTTTCATTAAAATGACAGAGAGAAAGACAAGTGTGGATATCCTTTCCCATCTAGTGGTGAAATCCCTACACATTGACTAAGGCATAGACAACAGTCATGTGACAGACAGCTTCTCATCTCCCACGGCGTGCACTTTCTGCATGTCCAGTACTTGCATTGAATGTCACATTGTTAGTAATCCCAGGGTAGACCAAAAGGATGTTCATAAAATCATTACACCCAGAATGAAAATATAATAAAGCTGTTTATATTTATGTATAAAAGAACATTGCATTTTTTGTGTTCTTCTGCTTATATGCTAAAGTTATGTCAATAAAATAACTGTATCATAAAATACATGTTTAAGAAAGAAAACTACAGGCATGTACTTCCCTTACATACATTATTGTCTACCCTTTATTGGCTAAATAGTGGACAGGGATGTGCATAATGTCTGTACCTGGTACAATGGCGTGCCTATCAGGCACTTGCAGACACATACCACTCCTGTGTATGTCTCACTGTATACACAAAACACTAATCCTCTTTTACTGGTAAACAGAGGGAATCCAGAAAGCTCACATCAGGTCTGGCATCACACCAGTGACCAAGGGGAGAAAGGAATATCAATAATTTATATTCTTGTTTCTTTTACAGTTAATAGCAAGAAAATAGAAGTTGATTACTAGTAATACAACACTAATTTGTGTCATATATCCAACAATAATTCTTGAAGAACATTAATTATGTAGATTGGTGTGACATTACTGAATTTTGTTTCAGTGTCTCTGAAATTCAACATTATTGCATTACTTATAAATATTGCATTATTTTCAGGAACAACAAACACATACACATTTATATACATACATGTGTGTGTGTGTGTGTGTGTGTGTGTGTGTGTGTGTGTGTGTGTGTGAGTGTGTGTATGTTTTTTAATAATATATAGATATATATAAATTGCAAGAAAAAATAGCAAAGCTAAAGTTTTCACTTTGTGGTACCTTAAACCTCCTGTACTGGAGGCCCATGAGATATATGCAAATAATCCGTTAAGAACATCAGCTGTTTCAGCTACATGGCTTCTGAATGCTCATGACTTTTTAATTTGTACCTTCAGGCTAAAAAACCAAACTCCACTAGCTGTGGACATGCGTGTTCAAGCCATTTTAGAGTCCTCATCACCACAGCATAAGTGCTTTAAATCCAGTTCATGCTCATAAATATTACAGTGCCTGCAAAAATATCCGAACTAGCATCTAAACCAAAAGGTAAAAAGAACATGCAGGTAAACCATTCAGAAAAAAATGCAAGATCTTGCAAGACAATTTGTCTATGTGCCCTGTTAACCCTTTGGTTTGCTTTATATATATATATATATATATATATATATATATATATATATATATATATATATATGTGTGTATGTATATATCTATATCCATATCTATATCTATATATATACATATATATATATATATATATATATATATATAAATATATATATATATATATATATATATATATATATATATATATATATATATATATATATAAATATATATATATATATATATATATTATATATAGTAAGATTACCACTTTACTGATAATAATAATAATAATCTCAATACATTTATTATATTTGTACTGACACTCTTTCTCTAACTAGAGAAATACTCTCACTTGTGGCTACAGCTTCAGATGACGCCATTTCTGTGGCACAGTGAACTAGAAACATTGTCAAGACCATGTAGTTTTTAATCTGTCTTCAGTTCAGAATAACACAACATTGGAATTCTGGTTGGTCATAATTTCTAGATGAACTTGGCCATCTACAATTCCAATGTGAATGATCTTTCTGGTTATATCTCTTGGAGTTTTAATAGGATCTGGCATCTTCTCTCCAAACAGTTTTATAGATGTAGCTGATTATTCATTTTTTTTGAAGCAGACATGGTTGAGCACCTTCTTCAAATAATCATCATTGTTGGGTTTTTTTGGTATGTCTTCTCTCCTGAATATGGTTGATGATCTTCATAATATTTTTTTTCAGAATTTTGTTATTTGTTTTCCTTATACTTCCCTGAATTTCAAATAGCTGAAGCTTCACCCAGCTGAAAAAAAATGCTTCCGCTAGTTTAAACATCTTAAAAGTACTTTTCATAGGTTCATAGATGATTACTAGGCTAACTACCTTTGTGGGCCAGTTTAAGCCTAGCCAATTATCCAGCATGAGAATCAAACCCTGTACCTGGTGTCTGCAAGGTAAACACCTGAACCATTATGCCAACCTCCCACCTCCCTCACCTGTACTCCCTTGTGGGAGGACTTGATTCTAATATTGTCTATATATATATATATATATATATATATATATATATATATATATATATATACTAGCTCCAATTTCACACAGTCATGGAGTAAAGCCTTCTCCAGTTGATTATTTCCATTGTGCAAATAGATACTGCACTGATAATTATTTTCAGTTGAAATAGTAATAAATAAGTTCAGCATTAGCAAACTGCACTTAATAAAATGAAACCTCATCCAGTTTAAACACAAAAAAGTATAGTATGTTACCACCAGTTATTTGATTTTTGGTATTTTAGTTGGCAGTTATCTCTTAGTGCAATCAACAATGCATCAGCCATTAGGGGACTGGTCATTATTACATCCTGATATAAGATAATGCGTGTTACCATCAAGGGATGGCTAGCAGTAGCTACTATATCCAGGGAACTATTATGAAGTTAAGTGATTCTCCAGAAGGAGCTGTCTTTTTATTACTTCTAGCCTTCTCCTTTTGGTACACTTAACTGTTTTTTTATTTCTTGTCCATATTTCGTGTTTCTTGTTGAATATATGTCATGTGGCCATTTCTTGAAACAATGTAGCACGCTTGTCATTTCCAGGTTTAATGTGCTGTAGTCATTACTTTTTTGACCTACAGATTTCTGTTTTAAATCTTACCATATATTTCTGGTTTTCTGAAGTCCTTTCTTATATTATTGTCCATTTAAGAACAGCGTTACTCACATTGCATTGACTGCATTTTAACAAGCACCGTTGAAATTATCTATCTTATATTGCAATGGTTTTGCATAAGGGCTCATAGCTTTAACTGTTTTCTTGGATATTGTACAATTCTGCATTCCAGCCTGTATATAGCTAAGTGCATGAATCCATAAATATTTTTTTCAATTTCATTTTGTTTCAGTATTGTTTTAAACTATCTTGACCCAAATTGTAGATGGTATTTATTGTTCTTATTAATGGTGCTACATTTTCAATAATTGTGGACATCTTGCAGGTAGATGTTGGCCACTAAGCGTATACATCGACTATAAACAAAAACATTATATTTGCTATAAGACCCATAATGCCAAAATGAATACATTGTTTGGGTCCAGATGGCAATTTCCAATTATACAGAAATGCAGGTTTTGTACAATTTGATCATTTTGTATTTAGGGAACATTTGGGCTAAGTCCCCAGTTTTCATATCTATGCTGGGTCACCACACACAGCAGTGGATGGGCTGCTCATGTAGATAGCAATCAGGTGTTCTCAGGTGTTACATCAAACATGTTGTTATATTGTTTTCCAAGAACTATTACTCTGGACCCATATTGTGCAGTGTTTTAGTATGCATTCAGTTGATGTTCTTTGTTAACAAGAAAATATTTAACAAGCCTTGCTCCCTAGTCTATTACATAACATCATGATCAGGTAGCTGAGCTAACAATGATAATTTCTGGTTTCTCTTTGCCTCTCACCCATTGTCAAGGACATGTGCATAATGCTGGATGTGTTGCATATATCTACTGATCTGTATCTATTGGATTTTATGCTGTTCATATGGTAGCTGCAGTATTCCATTAGTACTTGATACTAAATCTTGTCTCATTATACTCAGAGTGATATAACTGCTCCCGTATGTAGCAAGGACCATAGTAAGGATCAATACTGTGATCACTGAGATAACTCTTCTTATGAATTTAAATATCTAGCAGTATTAAGTAAACTGAAACTACCACAAAGATCATTGCTGAAGCTCCTTCCATGAAGATCATTGCTGAAGCTCCTTCCATGATGATCATTGCTGAAGTTCCTTCCATGAAGATCATTGCTGAACCTCCTTCCATGAAGATCATTGCTGAAGCTCCTTCCATGATGATCATTGCTGAAGCTCCTTCCATGAAGATCATTGCTGAACCTCCTTCCATGAAGATCATTGCTGAACTTCCTTCCATGAAGATCATTGCCGAAGCTCCTCACATAAATATCATTGCTAAGCCTCCTTCCATGAAGATCATTGATGAACTTCCTTCCATGAAGATCATTGCCAAAGCTCCTTCCATGAAGATCATTGCTGAACCTCCTTCCATGAAGATCATTGCTGAACTTCCTTCTATAAAGATCATTGCCGAAGCTCCTTCCATGAAGATCATTGCTGAACCTCCTTCCATGAAGATCATTGCTGAACCTCCTTCCATGAAGATCATTGCTGAACTTGTTCTCACACGCCAGA
Source organism: Protopterus annectens (assembly GCF_019279795.1). Lineage (NCBI taxonomy): Eukaryota > Metazoa > Chordata > Ceratodontiformes > Protopteridae > Protopterus > Protopterus annectens. The sequence goes on from NC_056735.1 coordinate 1,905,229,856, forward strand.
CTGAGCTAAGAAATGCTCTGACTACTTGTGAATAGTTACATTCAAAACTGCCAACAACTTCCCACGTGGATAAAAAAGTAATATGTAAAAGAAACTATTTCAAATTGATTACTCACTTACAAAGAATATGTTTACTAAAACACATTAAACTCTATTTTCCACAGACGGAGAACAAAGTGCATTTTAAGATAAAATGAAATAATCATTTTCATTAAAACATTATATCAAATATACCCAATTAAAATACACCACAGAAACAACAAATGAATTAATGAAAGCACAAATGAGCTCCATGCATCCATTAAAACTATACATGTATTGGTTTATTCTTTGTTAAGGTGAACAGTCAAAATGCTGCATTTAAGCTAGATAGAATGTGAATGTAATTATTATTGTTATTTAATTTCTTTACAAAGTAACAGATGGTTTACTATCAAAAGTTTGAACAGAGATGCTTGGCAGATGGAAAACTCGAAACATGGATGTTCTAACTTCCATCTTGCTGAACATCTCCATTATCTAAAGTTTGTATCAGCAAATGCAGTCTGCGTTTGCTAATATAAACTAGAAGTACTGTACAGAGATCGTGGTACAGTGCAGTTTGGGAAATTCATCCCTTCCCTCACTGTAGTGTGATCTCAGAGTTGGAATATTTAGTTAGCAGGAGATGTGGGGGGCGGGGGAGGGTGCAGGTGACTTGCCTCCCTGCAAAAAACATGATGATGTTAGGTATAGGAGTTCCCTTTACCTGAGCTCCTATACAGAACTCATATAATCTGTTCGGCAACAATGTCAAATCTGCTGAATTTGTTCAGCTGATTCGACATAGTTCATGTACTACATTTTGACTTTTGTTGTTTTTCTTTGATGTGTTTAACGGAAATTATTTTTCCTTTAGATATTTTAATAGTAAACCATAACAGATTGGCATTATTATCCCAGATAAGGTATTATTTGGTGTATAATCATCATGGAATTTAAATATTTGATCTGGTGATGTTTCTATCTTTAACCAATATATTCGTGATGGTTAGCTTTCTGATAAATGCAGTTCAATAAATTCCCTTAATTTGCAGCCAGTTTTACTAGTGTAAAATCAACCCTATGATTTATAGCTCTTATACCAAATTTAGTGTGCACCATATAAAACTAGCTTTAAAATGAAACAACCAACCAGATACTGGTACCCGATGCTGTCACTTCTGTTCACATAGTTCTAATAACAGCAGCTACATCAAGGAACATTACAATCAAATATTTATGCTTGTGCTTATTACTACGAATGTTGTTCATATTTCTCTTTGTTAACAAAATGCACGCTAAAGTTAACCAGAACTTTATCCCATGCCCATTCCTACACCTTACTTATTTAAAACACTTTCTGTAGCACTACCTTTCCACAAGACAAACAGACACAGCCATCACATACAGCAACATGCACACTAACCAAAGTCCGCAAAGTCTTGCACAGACACTCCCATCACTTAATGGCTAATCCTTCAGTATATCTGAAGATGTCAGCATTAAAATAACAAACACACACACTTACCTTACTCACACACATTTGATCTTCAATTTTTCAAAATATACAGCACTTGATCATGAGTGTTATCAATGAATTTTCATTACTCTGCGCTCTGTTGACAATCTGACAAATCAACAGAGTGAAGTGAGCTCTTATATATCTAATCTATATCTATATCTATCTATCTATCTATCTATCTATATATATATATATATATATATATATATATATATATATGTGTGTGTGTGTGTGTGTGTGTGTGTGTGTGTACTTGCATGTGTGTGTGTGTGTGTGTCTAAGATATATATGTCTGTGTGTGTGAATACATGCACACACAAACACTCACACATGCATGCCCATATATGGGTTCGCAAGTAATTACTAGGCATACAGCCAAGTAGGTCAATAATGACAGTAGCCCTTTTTCCCAATTGTCCCAGTGCAGTGTCTAGTTACATTACTTGCTTTCAGTCACACAGTAAGCAAATGAAGACTGAGGGGAAATCAAACCCAGGACTGCAGGAAACAGTTCAATAATAGATCAAAGTCTAAATCTTCTCTTCTGACAGACATTATTTTTCTTAATAGAAAGTTCTATAGCCTCATTTCCTTGACTTCAAGTTACTTTTTTCTATATTCACATGTACTCAAATAATTTAAACTCAGGTTATGTTGCAGTCTTTTTTTCTTTCAAGAATTGGACAGCAATACAGCATTCTGTGAAAGTAATAATTTCTGAAAGGTAGATGGTATTGTTTTATTGGGTAACATCAAAACAACCAGAGGCATTTTAGGTCTAACATTAAAGAAAAAGGTGCTTACTGTGTTTGAAAGAGTTGCTCTAGCCTAATACTGACTGCCCCATCAGGTATTATATATACAAAAATGGAATATCCATATAACTGCTTTAAATGTTTGTTTTCTAAATTTTTTTTTGTTGTTCTTTTGGCTTTTCCCGGTTAGGGGTCACCACAGCGGAACTCCGGTCCACTAATGATTGGCAGTAGATTTTTACGGTGCCGAGGTGCCAGCTTGATGCAAACCTTCAATGAAGGCACACTCATTCAACCATGTCTTTCGAATGCTACTCGACCGCGGGGAGGACATGCAGACTCCACACAGAAGGCGCTCCAGCCGAGAATCAAACGGGAGAAACTCTTGCTGTGAGGCGACAATGCTACTGCTGCACCACCACGGCTTAAACATTTGTTTTCTAAATAATAAATATATATTCATGTTCATATATTTATGATTTAGTTTTTCTCATAGTCTTATAACCTTAGTTTTTTCTGCTTATATTGCTTGAACTACATGCCCTGAAATAACTACTAATTGAAGTTCCTACTAGTTGAACACAATTTGTTGAAGAAGTGCTCAAAAAACTTCAAAGACCACACTAACAAGTATATAAGTTAAATGTTTCATTTACTTAATTCTACAAACTTCATCAGAGCAGATGACAAACACATACAAAGACATATTTAATAATTTAATATCTAGTACATTTGTGGTTGATAATGCACTTAGATGTAGAGGAATATTTCTTAGGAACACTCATAAAATGTCTTGTAATTCACTAAACTCAGAGCACAACTGCCTTAAAAACATTGAAAACTACCAGTTCCTTGGTATTTCACCTTCATTACACCATCAGTAACTGATCACTATTCATTGGGTTACAGGTATATGCATAATGAATCATTTTTGTCACATGTTGGTCAAAAGCAAGGTTACTATCTACATACATACCCAAATCCCTGACTACTGGTCCCACCCTTAGGGGTGTATTATCAATAAGGTAATTCCTTTGTTTGTGTTAGTCCTTTCTGTTGGATGTTATTGTCTTTGGGGGGGGGGCACGTTCTATGACTGCTCTTAGTTTTCAATCATCTGCAAACTTGGTCAGCCAGAAGCTCTTGATATTAGCCTTAACTTGTGAGAAGTAGATGCCAAAAAGTTTTTCTGGGTTAGTTCTGAGCTTATTTCTAGTAGATGCAGCTGTCTCTGTGCATTTATTAACATGATTGTACAGGATTTCTGTGAACAATTCTGCATGAGCAGTTATGTTCTAAGAGTTAGGGTGACTTGAAATATTGACAGGTTATTGCTTAGTATTAAGAAGTTTGTCTTAGAATAGTTCCTAAATGTTATAGTTAGCTGTGGTTACACAGAATTGATTTTTATTATGAAGGAGATAACTTTGCAGTTTGACCTTACTACAGAGGACACTACACTACACTAGAGAGAGTATAGCATTATCCTATGTTTGTGAATACCAAATTAAAACTGATTGCACATCTAGTGGGTGTATGGGCAATCTGGTCCAAAGTAACTGTGTCTGCAAACTGCAGGAATCTCTGGACTTATGAGTTTGTGATCTTGTAAGTATCCCAGTTTATAGCAGGGTGGTTGAAGTCACCCATGAATATGGCATTGGATTGAATGGTGAGGGTCTCCAGTGAACCCAAGTAAGACTTATGGGTTTCTTGGGTCATAGAGGGTGACCTATATCTTGCAAGTATATGATGTGAGACTTTCCCTATGTAAGTATGGACACGGAGAAGTTCAAGAGCTTTGTCCTGCCTGACTAGCCTTGAGGTGAGTTTGTTGTTGATATAGATTGAGATCTGGCAAAAATTATCAATTTGAAGTCATCTGCAAACATAATAACAGAAAGTCCTGATTCACAGTCTAGAAATCAGAGAAGTAGGTGCCAAAAAGGAGGGGTCTGAGTATTGAGCCCCCTCCTTTTGAGGTTTGGGCTTCTCAAGATCCTTGATGATCAATAGCCTAGTAAGTAGCTATGAACTAATTAACTACCTTCATATTTTTGAGGAAGCAGCTGCTGCATTAACTATGTGGGCTCTATCTTTCAGTTAGTTCACCGTCCACCTCATCATGTATGAATCTACATTTGCGGTACTTCACTTGTTTACAATGAAAGCTCTGGGAATAGTGTCAAATTCCTGTGTTACCTTCTCAAAGAAATTAATTTAACTGAGGAGGCAGGATCTCTGTTTAACAAGGAAAGAGTGAAGTATGTCTAGTCTGGTAAGGTTTTGATACCATAGTTTATGAGGGCAAATATAATGCATTCCTTAGTTTTGAAAATCAGAGGAGTTAGTTTAATGGGTCTATGAGTTCATGAAGGGCCGATTGTGTCTCCTGAACCTGATTGACTTCTTTGAATCAGTCTCCAGAGCCATGGACGAGGGTAAGGCAGTCCACACAGCCTATGTGCACCTTGCCAAAGCCTTCAACACCATCCCCCACTCTGGAATCATAGATAAACTTACTAATCTCTACATCACTTGATGGGTTGCCAACTGGCTTACTGACAGAACCCACACTGTAAATGTACCTGACTCCAAATCCAGCTCCAGACAAGTGAGAAGTGGAGTACCTCAGGTTTCAGTCCTGGGACCACTCTTGTATGGCATCTACTTCTCTGAAGTACAGGCCAACACTAAGGGACTCTGGCTAACAAAGTTCGCAGATGACTGCAAACTGGGAACCATTACTGAATCCCCAAATGATGTGAATATTCTACAAAAGGTCCTTACAGAAGCAGATGCATGGTGCCAGAACCACGGGCTCAAGCTCAATGCCTAGATGTGTATAGTTATCCCCTTTGGGAAAAAACATGTACCTGTGAATTACCACATAGGTGGCAGTACACTAAACACTGAAAGTGTGATAAGAGACTTAGGAACACAGGTGGACAGTGGTCTCACCTTCGAAAACCACTTCGCCACAACAGTCAGGAAATCCTTCTATCTGACACACCTCATCACTAAGGGGTTTTCATCTAGAAAAAAGGAGGTCATTGTCCCACTGTACTCATCCCTCATTAGACCCATCATAGAGTACAATGCTCAGTTTGGTATGTACCTCATAAGACCTCTGTAACAACTGGAAAGGCCACAGAAACACCTCAGTAAAAGAATCACAGGCCTAAAGCAGATGCCCTATGCTGACCGACTAAAAAAACTCCAGCTATACTCTATCATATATCGTCTACTCAAAGGCGATCTCTGCTTAACATACAAGGCCATGTCAAACTCAGAGCTGTTGGACATGCTACACTTAAAGGAATCCCAATCCATCAGAGCCACATGCTCCAGGGTCCAAAACCTTGTCATCACAATGAGCAAAACATGCTGGAGGGATAGGTTCCTGACCCAGAGACTCTCCATACTCTGGAACAGACTTCCCATACATGTCAAGCAGAGCGCCTCCTTGGCCTGCTTCAGAAGGAACCTTGACAATTGGATGGGAGATAGGAAATTTACCCTAGGATCATGTCAGTCACCCTGCTAGACAGGGGTCCAGGGAAGTAAATATTGTGGGAAGAAACAGCCAGGGAAATGTTATGGCTAGGCTTGTATTGGCCTTAGGACCAATAGCCTAATACCAACCTATGAACCTATGAGCCTATGGTTTCATAGGACAGTGATAGGGTTGTCCTTGTGTAGGACCATCACCTCTACATTTTTTTCAAATCCTGTAGCAAGCTCAATTAAATAGCTGTGTGTGAGGGGTGGGGGGTGCTCCACAAGGCCTTGTTTGGCACTATTTATTAGGCATCCATGTAAAGTATCAGGCTCCATAGAAATAGTCTTGTAGTTTTAGAAAATACCTTTAGTATGTGTTCCTTTGTGATGTTAGGAGATGTATGATATGGGAATTTGTGGAATTAAGATAGTTGTCTTAGGGGGTAAAGTGTACACTTACTTTGTCTGCTAGTGTATGTCCTGTCTAGTGGGGATGAATGCAAGTTGTCATTTTGGATAAGTTCAACACTCTTCTCAGTGTAATTTCTTAGTTTCCTAATGTAACTAAAAAGGGTTTATACTTGTCCTTGGACTTAGAAGCTAATTTAGTCAAGATTTCCTTACTAGCCCTGATAGTAACTTTTAGTTCCTTAAAGATATATTTGGTGCAATTTTTAATACAAGGGATTTTAGATCTGTTGTATAACTTTTTTATTTTGTTATATGGCTATTTAAGTTGGTTGACAACCATGGTGGCTTGTTCTTAAACTTCCCGTATTTGGCTCTAGTAGGGACAACCAGGTTGAAGAACTTATCTATATAGGAATACAACTCCTTTGTATAAATAGTAACTGTGTCTATGTCTGGCCTGCGGATATTGCTAGTGAATTTTGATAACTCACCATAAAGTTTGAGGATGTTTATCAGTTTGAAATCCCTAAATTCAGAATTTTTGATTGCAGTGGTTTTATAGGTTTTCAAAGATAAGGTTGCAAGTTTATAGTCAGACTTAAGCAGGAATCTAGAAATTGGAGGTGTGGTACATGTAGTGACTATATTAATTACAACCTGGTCATGACTAGTATGACCTCTACTTGGTTTAACTATCTGTTCTATAGAACTTTTATTTATTAAATCTAATAATCTCTGGACATGTCCAACTTTGGAGGTACAGGTGACCAATTTAATGAGAAGTAGTTGAAATCTCCTATGATAAAGGCATTTTGCATAATAGGTCATTCTTCAGGTATACTTAGGTATCTTACATACCCATCAGGGAACATGAAAGTGTTCCGTAGCAGGTTGTAAGTTAATAGTTTACTTTGTTCAGGATAAGTTTATGTTCACTGACCACAGTTTGTGGGTTACTGGGAATTTGTCTGGAGATGATGTGGTCCTTGATAAATATGGAAATGCCACACCATTTTCCATCAGGTGTAACTGTATGGTAGGCACAAAACACCAGTAGGGAAGGAGTCATCTTACACTGAAACCAAGTCTCAGTAGCTTTACAAATGTGTACATGTTCAAGTTGCAGGACAGCCTCAAGATCAGGATATTTATTGTTAAAATTCTGGAGAAGACCCACTTTGATATGGCTCAAATTGAGGGTGGAAATATCTATATTAATATCTGCTATGTTGGGCTGTCCAATAGCTAGAATCTGCCTAAAAAAAGTACTGTGGAGACAACAAGAGATTTTTCCAGTATGCCAAAACTATGTAATGAGAGATGTTTGGCATGCTTGGTGAAGCAACTTGAGCTGTTTATTATCTCATCCTCATCCCATACTGACACAAACTGGACCCACTAGAATGACACTAGCTACTAATGTAATTGCTAAAGCCAATCATCATTTCTTTATATATATATATATATATATATATATATATATATATATATATATATATATATATATATATCATTATGGAGTGAGTAGGACATTGCAGACTTTGAGGTATCATGGGTCCTGCATTTGAAAGACAACTTACTGTAACCCTGCCTTTGTCAAGTCTTGTGAGTGTATAGTCAGTATGCCTATCAACAGAGTTCCGAAATACAAAAATATTACATTTTACTCATGGAATTTGAGATTTTATACAGTTTGTGATTTACCTGTTATTCCTAGAAGGCTTTGGTAATGACTTTTTTTACGGTCTTACCGTAAGTCAGATCAGTATGGCTGCAATGTCTTAGTGGTGGAGGTAGTGTTACTTGCAAGCCATCTTATTAAGTGACAGGGATACCTCCGGATTGCACAGATATTTGCATCTCTGACAGACTGAATTACTTTTGTCAAGTAAAAGTTCATTGTTTGTAAGCATGTGTCAGTCACTTTACTACTTAAGAATAACACATGCTATAAGGCTTTCAAAAACATGGACATAAGCTGGTTTATTTTCCATTTTATCCAGATGGGTCTTGGATTTAGTTTGGTCTAACTTCTTAAGATATTCTGTTTTTAAGCTGGCAAGGCATAATGTGTAAAATTTCAATTAACCCAAGTGAAGGCCCAACTCATTTTGAACAGTTAAGAGGAATTTAGTACAGCCTTGCACATGTGAGAGCAACACAGCTGCTACTCTAACTACTACAGCAAAATGGAGTATGCTAACCTGGTAGTATTACATTAACTCTGAGAAGCAGAGTTCAAATCTAGCAGCAGCCCAGCGTTAGCAGCATATGCCAAGATGGCCACTAACTCTACCAAACTAATTTATGTCCAGGCAGGAGTTATTTGAACTCTATGAAAAATAGCAATGTACCTTCTTTCACAAGATAATTACCAGCAATATTCCAAGATGACCACCGAACACTGCCAGACTAAGTTATGAACAATTAAAACTATGAACTTAAATCTGAAAAAATGCTGCTTCAGATGTTAAATGATTATTTAAATAAGTAAAACAAATGTCCCTGGTGTTTGAAAGGACTGTAGAAAGAAATCCAATCCAAAAAAGACAGGTCAGATATGATTCCAACAAGAGCTTAGCTGCAAACCTCATAACACTACAGGAAAAAAGAAAAAAGAAAATTGAAGGAAACAGCCAATCAGAATACAAATTGCTACTAGTCCAGCAATGATGTGATCTCCCAGAACACCAGCAAATTATGTTTTTTTTTTCACAAAATAATGTCTAATAGTGTTTGAAGATGAACTCAAGCACTGCCAAGCTATGGCCACTTAACAACACTCACTGAAATCAGAAAATGTTAATTAAAACACACTTCACAGGTGTTTCAAGGGACTGAATAAAGGAGTCAAGGAGCAAAGACAGGTCAAATCTTACTCCACTGAGAGCTCAGATGTGTAGCTGCCAACACGCCAAATGAAAGGATCGCAAGGCTCACCAGCTGAATAATTAGAGACTTAGCTAGGGTGAGACAAATGGAGCAGCAACCCTTGACACAAAGTGTTAGAAGGCATGATGTGGAGATGCTGATTGATCAGTAGTGCAATACAGGCTTTCATTTTCATAAAAGCATTTCCAAATGCTGGTAGAGAAGTGAATATCAATGTTACTTTAGCAAAATGTACACAGTACTGGAGCACTTCACTGCTTTGTGTGACTGGTACAAGTTGTAGCAAACCACGTAGCAAGTAGTTTTGTACTATTTTTGGAACTAGAAGCATAGCTTTTCTTTTTGCTCTAGAGTATAATTCTTATTTTCCATATTGGGGAATGGCATTAGGCATTAGATGCATCAGCTACTGCTCTGTGAAAAAATGTTCCACAAATGACGTATGACTGACTTATGAGACAGACTAATGCTAATTAACTAATTATCTACTAAGTATGTCCGGTTTTTCCTCTCAGAATGGGGTATAAAATTCTGGATGTAAGCAAGAAAGCAGTTAATGTTACTTATTATAGTATTGTTTAAAAAATAACAGCTCTTACATGAAACTAAGATACTAGTCAATAAAATAATCAATGTGATGCATCAATTAATTATTTAAAAGGTAATAGCTCCTACATTGAAATAAGCTACTTCTGTGTTGTTGTTGTCTTTCGGCTTTTCCTGGTTAGGGGTCGCTACAGCGGAACTCCGGTCCGCTAATGATTGGCAGTAGATTTTGGCGAACGCCGAGGTTCCAGCTCGATGTTCAACCTTCAACAAAGGCATGGCCATTTATGCATGTCTTTTGAATGCCCACCCAACCGTGGGGGGGACATGCAGATTCCACACCCAAGGCACTCCCCGCACTCCAGCCGAGAATCGAACAGGAGAACCTCTTGCTGTGAGGCAACAATGCTACCGCTGCACCACCGCGGATGCATAGTAAGCTACTTCTGTGTAATTCATTGAATTATAGATATTTCAAAGCCACTGGGTTTTGTGACCATTTACCCTTGATGGTACCCTCCCTTGGGTCACTGCCCCTTTCTCCAAGAAGACCAAACCTGTCGCTCCCAGAATAAGTTTGGGAATAACTATCCACATATCTAGGTTATGTTTAAAGGAAGATAGTGAGCCACAATGCTTAACATGCAGAAGAAGTTTATGACAAAAGATTTGAGAGGTAATAGATTATAAACCTATCCCTCCACTGCATTTGATTTATCTGTTGGTGGAGATTTAGATCCTTCTTTCTTTTACTGGTGAAGCTATTGGACTTGACGAGAACGAGGAGCTCTAGGACGACCTAGTCTTCAATGGTACTTTAAGCCTTATATAACCTTATTAAAGTGCATTGAATACAGTGATTATGCGCTAAAGTTGAGAAAAAGATAAACTTGTTAAGCACCCCCAAATATAAGACCTAATCCCCAAGAGGTGTGGATCCAGTTTCCCTTTTTGAATTATACGTCGATGAAGAGATATGCAATTACTTGGTGGAGATGATAACCCTTTATGGACAAACAGTTAAAGGTGATCCCAGTTTTGAAGTAGACCTGGGTGCATTATGCTGTTTTCTGGCTATCTTGCTTCTTTCTGGATATCTGGATTTGCCAAACTGGCATATGATGTGGGAAGCTGACACAGAAACTTTTATTCCAGCTGTTGCAAACTCTGTGAAGCATAATTGCTTTGCAATGATGAAGTCATTATTTCACTGTGTTGACAACAGCAAATTGAATCCCAGAGACACATTTGCAAAGCTGTGCCAGCTTATGACTATGTTGAGTGATCGTTACAGGAAGTATGCTATTCTAGAAAGCGTCTGTCAATTGATGAAAGCATGGCTCCATATTTTGGGAGACGTTCCCAAATGGAAAACCCATATGATTTGGGTATATATGTTGGTGCCTCTGTGACAGACTGAGGTATTTGATTCAGTTTGACCCATATCAGGGTACCTCAGTGACTCATGAAAACCTGGAACTTGGACTTGGTGCATCAGCTGTACTGAATTTGTTTCTGTTTTACCAGCAAATGCAGCTTTCCAGTTATATGCTGACAGGTTCTTCAGCTCCCCGAAGTTACTGAGATGACTTTCTTCCATGGGCTATGGCTACAGTGGAACTGTAATGATAACAGGACCTGGAACTGTTGAATCATGCAAAAGAAGTATTTCAGGGAATGAGGAACATATGAGTCCCTGTTGGTAGTAGCTTGAAATGATGATCGACTTGTCACAATGATTACCAACATTGACCCTGTTGAGCCAGTTGTGACTGTCCAATGATGGATCTCCACCTAAAAATGCAAAAAGGCCATTCTTCAAACAAACACTGTAAAGAAGTATAACATATACATGGGAGGAGTTGATAGAATGGATCGGAAGAGTGACAGTTATAGAGTAGGAATAAGGTCAAAAAAGTGGTGGTGGCCTGTTTTCCTTTTTGTCCTTGACACTAGTCTGCATAACGCCTGGCAGCTGTATTGAAAGTTGAAAGCATCAGATGCTGAAACTCTGGATTCATCTTGGCTTCAGAAGGAAGGTTGTTGCTGTATTTATTTACAGAAGTATGGCACTGAGGCTTGCAGAAATGGAAGACCAAAAAGCTCGAAAGAGCTTACCAGCAGAGTGCCCCAACAAGTGAGAAAAGATCCACCAACCAAACTAAAACCCAACAAGAGCACACACTAATAACAGAAATAAAATAAAAAACAGTGCAAACTTAAAAAATGCTTTATTATCACTGGAATATTGGATTCTTTCAATAAACTAAGCACTTTCACCAATCTCTTTGGCTTCGTCAGAGTTCTGATGAAGCCACAAAGATTGGTCAAAGCGCCTAGTTTATTGAGAGAATCCACTATTCCAGTGGTAATAAAGCTATTTTTAAGTCTGCACTGTTTTTTAAGTGAGAAAAGATGGCATAGAGCATTGGATAATTCCTGCAGAAAAGCAAAATAGATGTGCAGCCTGTAAGAAAAACACAACAAAAATGTGTGTTAGGTGCAGGGTTAACCTGCATGAAGCATGTTTCAGAGACTTTCACATGAAATAAACTTATACATTGTACATTAACTTTTCTGCCCATAGTTTTCTTCATATTTCAAATTCATGTACCCGTTCATGCTCATTGTTCCAATTTTGGAACATAACATTTTACAAACATTTCATAGGTTCATAGGCTTATAGGTTCATAGGTAGGTACTAGGCTATCAGCCCTGGGGCCTATACAAGCCCAGCCAAAAAGGTACCCTGGCTTTTGCCACCCAAGAAAATTATTTTCCTGTGCCACTGTCGAGCAGAGCCACAGAGGTGATCCCCGGGGTGAATTTCCTATCTCCCATCCAATCATCAAGATTTTTCTTGAAGAGTGCTAATGAGGAGCTTTGTTTGATATAGATGGGTAGTTTATTCCAGAGTATGGGAAGTCTCTGGGACAGGAATCTATCCCTCCAGCATGTTCTGTTTATTGTGGTGACAAGGTTTAGGTCCCTACAATGTGTAGCTCGGAGGGATTGGGATTTCTTTAAGTGGAGCATGTCCTCCACAACATTAATGATATACTGAGAAGAAAGTAACATGGCTTGCTGAAATTAGTCATCAACTTACTTCAAAGCCACATCTGATGATTTCATGTACTTTTTGTGATAAATAGTCAAAAATTACTGTTCAGGCATTCACTTATCCTTGATTTAGAGCAGGTTTAATGAAACTCTACTGGAGGAAAAAAATTAGGCCGAAACGGAATTACATTATGAATGCAAATGTCCATTTTGTTCAAAGTTTGGCTGCAGAAACTGTTTACTTGTTATTTTGGTAGCCATGCAAGTTAATTTATCTATTCTTTTAATAACTGGTCCTAATTAAAATGAATTAACTCTGTTCTGATATATCTCATGTACAAGGCAATGCAGAAGATAACAGCATGTACATTCAGTAAACATAAAGTATATAACATTTTCAAAATGTTACAATTAACTGAATCTATACACAACATTAATGATATACTGACAAGAAAGTAACATGGCTTGCTGAAATTAGTCACCAACTTACTTCAAAGTCCACTTACTTGATATGCCATTCATCTGACTGAATGCCATTTCAACATACCACATGATTCAAAGACACCACATAGTAAGATCTCTATATCTATATCTATCTATATCTATCTGTCTATTTGTCTAGCTATCTATATATCTGTACATCAGAGAGAGTCACTGCAAGCCCCAACTCTACATGGATAGACTGGGACAAAGCCCACATTTTGATGAAATGCATTGCGGTGAACTATATTCAAATGTTATTCTGTACTTCTTTGTCTGGCAAACCAGACCAGATAAACTAACTCCCTCCAGTGGAGATTTTTTGAGTCTGTACTCTAACTTTCAATGGGTGTACCTGAGCCTTCTAAAAAAACTAAAGTTGTCACCTCTTAGTTCAATCAAATGCTTTTATCACTGGAACCATAAGTGTTAACTAGAAAGCTGTAAATGACAAATTATTTAGCACAAGTGATATTAACAATGGTTGTGTTCATTCTCTTATAGTGAATAAGCCACAATAAACCTGGTAGTTGTTTTTTGTAATGTTGAATAAACAGCTGTATGTAAGTTTTCATATGAGGCTAAGCAATTCTGTTTATGTCACTTGATTAAAACAGAAATATGAACAGTATTACAATACAAATAAATAGTGTACACTTAATGTCAATATCTCTTTTCCTGCACTTGACAGATGTCAAAATAAATAAAGGTGTGTTTGCCATCATGTAAGCTTTAAGATGAAACCTGGATGTAGGAGGTTAATACTCAGCTTACTTGTACGGGGCATGAGTGAACTGAACTGCATTGCCAGGACACCATAAAGCTGATGGACATCCACCATAATGCTGATGGGTAAATAATCATTCCCTGGTTGGAGGGACCTTGTGATGGGCATCTCTGTGAATCAAAATCACTGTTACAAATTAAAATTCAGTATAACAGAAGGAGTTATTCAAGCAAGACTGATTACAGCATTTAACAACCATGCAAATAATAACACTCAGGTTGATGGAGTGATGATTCAGATCTGCTGTCCATCTTTATCTCCTACGAGTGATATCAGTGTGTGGTGGGTGAAAAATGAAAAAATTAATTTTTACATACCTTATGGCTAGTGCTACAGGTGTGGCATTACTTTGAATAGCAAGTCTGACAACATGTATTTCGCATCTGGTACATAATTGTTGCAATATGTGCACACATTAACACCTGCAAAGAATAATGTGTCAGACAACATTGAAATTAAGAGGCTGTGCAGTTATAATACAGGAATTGATTAGAGTTTGGTGACAGAATAATGGAGAGCTGTCTACAGTTCCCTGCCAAGCCCATCATTTCTTTCCTACCCATAGGGTGGATGTATAATTGTCATACTGTTACTACCATTATATCTGTAAATCTTGCCTTATGTCAGTTTTGTATAAAGTTAATGTTAATTTTTTTCTGATTAAAACTGCATGGATCCTGAAGTATCATTTATTCCCTGAACAGATAACTTAAAACAAAACAAATGGTTTACTGTTTTCGTTCCGAAAGTATTTTCTTGGTGTCTGTCAAAGCCACCGGATTAAAATTCATTCTGTATACTTAGTCTGGTAAACCTAAGCTGTTTTTTTCCAAGCAACACTGATGGTAAAACAGGTCTTCTCAGTGAAGGCAATGTTACAAAGAAAGCACAATACCTGATGCATATTCAAACATATTTATTAGTGGAAGCAATGTTTGAATTTTTCATTGAATATTTTCATTAATTAGCCCATAATCTCTCACAGCAGACAAGAATAATTTCATATTACATAGGTCTGTTACTATAGGGGGAAAACTCAAGCAAAAGTGCATATGTTCATTGAGCCCTTATCTTTTAGTTACACATTTTGATGACACTATCAATCGGTTACATCCGTCAAGCTGCTGAATTGTTATCAGTAGTTCATCTCATTAAAGGAACTCTTATTACCAGGAACTGAAGTGCCATAGACCAGACTGTGGCCAGATGTTATATCTATTTATTGTGAAAGTCATAGACCAAACAAAAGCATGCTAAAACTGAGCCTCGTGGATCACTTAAGGCAACTTCTAAGAACAGAGTCAGCATTCTTGAACATAAAAGACTGCGGCTGAGTCAGCAGATGTAAATGTAATGGATTTAAGACACTTTCATTTGTGCCTTGGGTATATTTGAAGTAGTAAAAATCATGAATAGGCTGCCAGGTTCAGAAAACATTGTATAGGACAAAGCAATTAAGCAAATGAAGGAAAGCCTTGCACTGAACATCATAAAGTAGTATGTAAAACACTGCTTAGTATAGATTCATAAGCTGCAGATATATTGACTCTGCAAAATAAATTAAACTTAATACCCCAACAATAGCTAGCAAGTCATTGCAGGTTTTATGTGCACAGCCCTTCTGAGTAGAAAACCTGTCAAAAATGGCTCAGAGAAAATACAAGAGTAAATTAAGGCAGTGTGTGGTAATGGCAACTGCCTTTTTCAAAGTCTCCCAAACAGATGACTGACGTGGATGCATGTAGCCTGATATCATTTTCAGAGTCTAGCAGTATGGCTGTTGTTAAGAAACTGTAGTAAAGTGGAATTGGTTAAACTTGAAAGCCTTCACCAATTTAAAAAAAAATGCATGAAAAGTGTGGTAACAAGTAACAGAGTGCCAGCATTCTTTGCCAGAAATGAGTTGAATCCTGACGTATAGTATATTCAAAAGAGAATACTGCCAGTCTAACTTTTTTATGAAACAATGTGTTTTAGTATGGTGCCCAATTCAGAACATTTCCATCATAAAAGTCTACTTACACACACACACACACACACACACACACACACACACACACACACACACACACACACACACACACACACACACAAACACACACGCACACACACTCTCTCACACACATGCACACACACACTGAAAGCTTACAGTTTTAAAAAGTGGGTGAGTAAGACACCTCAAATGTCAATAGTTTGGAAGAATGTTCCTATTTTCAGGCCTGATTTACTTCCACACATGATGTACCTATTTTTTGGGTATGCCCTTATTGTAAAGCTTTATTTAGACCCTTCACAAATTTTTTTGCCCAACCTCCAATTATATGTGATTTTTGAAGATGTCTAGTACACAGAAGAATGCACTACATGACACATACTAATAGCACCGATAGCTTAAAGAGTGCACTCATCATTCATTTCTACTTTTCAGTAGCAAAAATAAATGACTGAGTGGTAGAGTTGTGCAATACATATCATTAAAGACTACAGATGTTACTTGCACTGCCTCTTTGATAATGTGCTTATGTTTTCCCATCATTTTTGTATCTCTGTTTTTTTTTGTTAGACATGTTTTTCCAAGTAGTATCCCACAGTATCAGTATCAGTATTTGCAAAAAAACTACAGGCACTCATAAAATCATCTAAGGCCAGCTTCGAGAGAAAAATTGCAGAGGACACTAAGGATAATCACAAGGCTTTCTTTAGTTATGTTAGGAACCTGGGTGGGAATTCCCAGATATGCTCAGAATTAGTCCAAAATGACAAAAAATACACCGAACCCACAGACATTGCCAACATCCTAGCTGACAGGTTCAGCACAAACTTCTCCCCCCCTCCCCACCAAAAGGGCAAATATCTATCCCAGCAGAGTGCTGCCCCCATGACATCTCAGATGCTCAGGTAAGAGCCGCCCTCTCCAAAGCAAAAACACAGCATCAATGGGACCAGACGGTGTCCTGGGCTGCGTCCTACATGAACTCCAAGAAGAGTTAAACCCAAACATAAAACTACTGTTCAATCTCAGCCTTACTACAGGATATGTACCCAAAGAGTGGCATACAGCAACAGTGGTCCCTCTCCACAAAGGTAGTGCCTCAACGGATCCTGGAAACTATTGCCCCATAAGCCTGACTAGCTTGGTCTGCAAAGCTATGGAAAGGATCATCATGGACCTCATAAATAAAGATATTGGGGACCTACAGACACTGGATCCTACCCAGTTCAGCTTTGTTAAGGGCAGATCCTGCCTCTTAAACCTGGTCGATTTCTTTGAAACAGTCATCAAGGCCATTGACAAGGGGAAGGTGGTCCACACAGCCTACCTGGACCTCGCAAAAGCCTTCGATACAATACCACACTCGGGCATTATAGATAAGCTCACTAGCTTAAATATAAACCCCTATGTCACTAGATGGGTTGCAAACTGGCTCAAAGACAGAACCCACATGGTTAAAATTGCTGGAGCCATGTCAGACTCCAAACCAGTTACAAGTGGCATCCCACAAGGCTCAGTCCTGGGACCTCTCTTGTTCGGTATATATTTCTCGGAGGTACAGGCCAACATGGAAGGACTGTGGCTGATCAAGTTTGCAGATGACTGCAAACTAGGCGCCATAATCGACTCTCCAACCGACACAAGCATCCTACAAAAGGGCCTCATAGAAACAGACAACTGGTGCCAGACCCATGGCCTCAAGCTAAATGCCAAAAAGTGTGTAGTCATCCCCTTTGGCAAAAACAAAGTGCCCACAAATTACCACATAGATGGTAATCCATTAAGTACGGAAGAAGTAATTATTGACCTGGGGACCCAAGTTGATAGCAATCTCTCATTTGAAAACCACGTGGCCAAAGTGGTTAGAAAAACATTTTATATAGCCCACCTAATCATGAAGGGATTCACATCTAGATCAGGGGAGGTCATCGCGCCTCTTTACTCATCCCTCATCAGGCCCATAATTGAGTACAATGCCCCTTTTGGGATGTACCTTACCAGACACCTGCAGCAACTGGAAAGACCCCAAAAGTACCTCACCAAGAGGATCAAAGGGCTCAAACAGATGCCATATGCTGCCCGGTTAAAGAAACTCCAGCTCTACTCAGTGGCATACCGCCTGCTCAGAGGCGATCTGTGCCTGATGTATAAAGCCATGTCTAACCCAGAATTAATGGACATGCTGCACCTCAGAAAATCCAAATCCCATCGAACTACGCGCTCGAGAGACTTGAACCTCAGCACTGAAATAAATAGGACATGCTGGAGGGACAGATTCATAACCCAGAGGTTCCCTTCACTCTGGAATAAAATCCCAGTCCAGGTTAGGCAGAGTCCCTCATTGACTCTCTTCAAGAGGAATCTTGATGAGTGGATGGGAGATCATAGGTTTACCCCGTGTATCACTTCTGTTTCACTGTTAGACAGAGGCACAGTATACTAACCTCGAAAAAGGGCATAGCAAAATTCATTTAAAATGGGTGGCGAAAGCCAACACACACACTCTGGCTAGGCTTATAAATGCCCTAGGGCAGATAGCCTAGTATGAACCTATGAACCTATGAACCTATCAGAACCCAAAAACAAGATTAATCAGAAAGAGAGTACAGAAACACAAGACTGTTTGAAAAGGCCTTGCAGGAAATATATAAACAGTTGTATTAAAGTATGTCCAGAGAGCTTGTGACCCTAATTTATGGAGCAGTCTCCGCAAAATGCAAGATCATCTACAAGTTAGACATATAACAGTCTGAATATACATAATTATACCTCACAAAGAACACCATACTGTGAACTCTAAAAAGGATTTTTGGATTATCACTAAAAGTGGTATTAGTACACTGCTGTTATAGATTATATAAATGTCTGGTATGCATGCATTTGTCATCCCTTTCTTCAGCAACAATGCAATAATTCTACAAGCCTCTTCAACATGAACATTGTTCCACAGATTCCCATTTACGTTTCTTCATTTTTTTCCCTGTATTTTGCAGTATTTGTCATATGGTGCAATCACCTACATTCATGCAATCCAAAAAATATATTCTTACATTTATTCTGCAAGCTGTGTCACATTTTATGTTGTAACTTCTATTATGGAACCAGTGATTTATACTTTTTGTGCAGTTTGCATATTTTTTATCTTGATGCACTTTTTTGTGAAATGACAGTCCAAGATTCCACAAATCTTTTTTGTCAAGCCAAGAAACTTCAGAGCTGATTATCTTCTGAAATATTAGGGGGGAGGTTATGGTGCTGAATTTCTGATATGTGAAGCCAAAACTGGACTTAAGCAAAGTGGAGCTAGATGGACACATAAGGTTCTGATCATCTAAGTGCACCTTTCTGCTCTTTATTTATTTGTCTTTATTAAGTAAAGAAATATGCCTTGTTTCCATACTTAAACTAAATAAATAACAAATAAAGGTCAGAAATGCACCTCAAGCCAATGGTATCCTAAGAAGGAGGTACTGAGTGTCTACTACTTGCCATGTGAAGGCAAGGAGTAGAAAGCTCCATGAAATGATAGGATAGGTACAGTGCACCCGGCAAATCAATTTGCATCATTTTTTTTAATAATCACTGGCAAAGAGAAGTGGATTGGCACTGTGGACAATAGCAGTGTCTTTGAGAGTAAGGTCAAGTTTTGTTTTCCCCTGACAGGCAACCAGATATGACCGGTTGACTCACTGGTAGGGTAAGCAGGTTACCTGCCAGTGGTTTAAATTTTCACTAAATCTCACCATTTAATTCAACTGCTTCTAATTGTTTTTAATATTTTCTACTATAGTTTTCCCAATTAATTTTAAAGTGAATTTAATTAATATTTAAGAATCGTCAGTAATATGAGTTCCATTCTTTCTTCTGCTCATATGTTTTCATTTTTGTTTTGATTTTTAAGCAAATAAATTGGCACCATGAGTTTGTCTAATGCTATTGGTTTGTTATTTGCAAAACTTGTGGTTTACTGGTCATTCTTAGAGGTTTGCAGCCATTAAATAACAACAGACAGCTCTTTACTGAAGTGTCAGCAGTCCAAATCCCAAGTGGTGACACATTGAAAAATAAAAGATCAAAACCACAGCAGTAGAATTAATCTCAAACATCATTTTTCTCCTTTAGACTTCTTTTTTGCAGGGGGCAAACCCTCTATACCCCTGAATGTATGTATATGTATATATATATATATATATATATATATATATATAAACTCTAAGATTGCCCATACCTTGATGAAAAGGGAATATTCTGGGAAATAGCCATCTCAGATTTAATATGTATAACTATGTTTTTTTTTCAGTCACTCGATCTTCATGTTTCAGGATTTGCTTTAGTAGGTCCAACATTTCAATGGTTACCGTGACAAACATTTGAATTCTGACATCATATTTAAATCTATTCCTGATTTTTCTGCTTTATTTCCCAGCTAGTTCTGTTTTTGTCTCTGATTCTTTCATTAAGCAGTTGGTAGATTTTTTTTTTTTTTTATGGTTGGTCATACTTTTATTTTAAATCAGGCATCTGAAGTGCCATAAGAAGTATAAGTAACTGCTTGGTAGGAGTGAGATCTGTCTGTGGAAGAAATTAATTTGCCCTCTTGTTGTTTGCTCAGTATAAATTGTCACTGATCTGACTTTGTACGATTGGTGTGCATTTGTGTGAAATAAGATGGATTCCTTTATTTATTTATTTATTTATTGTTTATCAAAGTCTGACACCTGAGGTGCACATGGTAAAGCAGGTATAACTAATGAGTATGTATTTGGCCTTCTGTTGATATAAGTTACTCACCTTTGCTGTTGTTTGGTCACTATTAAACAGTAGTTACTGATCTATTGTAGCAGATATAGTGTCAATATATTGATTGTTTTTGATAAAATCAGTGTAACTAGCACTGTCATATCTTATGATTGTGATTGTTTGTATGTGTGTGGAGGAGTGCAGTGCATTTATGTGCAATAATTTGGTCATACTTTCTTTCTCTTTCTGTCACAAGCATCAGCATAGCACACGACAAATAGTCATTTTGCTGATTTAGCATGAGCAAGGATGTCTGTGAATGAAACTGATCATTGACACTATGGCACGGGGAGTAGTATTGCATTTAAAAACACATAGTTCTGGTAGGTTACTTGGCTGTGGCATCTTATGTGCAAAATCATCATCTGTGTGGATTTATCCATGCACTCTAGTTTCCTCCAACACCCAAAGATGTCATAATTGACTTGATGTTCCTCTACTTTTCCTGTACATAGGAATGTAGTAGATGCATGCACATATTTTTCATTGTGTGTGTGTGTGTGTGTGTGTGTGTGTGTGTGTGTGTGTGTGTGTGTGTGTGTGTGTGCACGCGCATATGATTATGAATTTTTGATAGGCCTGGCTTGTCAGGACAGTGTCAGTGTTTGTTTGAGTGTTTGAAAAGATAGGGCATCTTGTAAAATACCTCACTTGACAGAGCTAATGGCATTATGTTTTGCTCCATCTTAGCAAAACCAAATCTACTTGAGCTACATGCTCTAGAGATATAAACCTCAACACAACAATGAATAGAACATGCTGGAGGGATAGATTCCCTTCGCAGAGACTTCCCTTACTATGGAACAGGGTCCCGCTCTACATAAGACAAAGCCCGTCACTATCACTCTTCAAGAGGAACCTTGATGAGTGGATGGGTAACAGAAAGTTCACACCGGTGATCACACCAACAGCACTACTAGATAGGGGCCAAGGGTACTAGCTGCTAGTACAAGGGTCTAGGGAACTACTAAAGGGGCGGTGAATACCGCACAACGTGGCTGGGCTAATATATGCCTTCGGGCAGATAGCCAAGTACCAACCTATGAACCTATGAACCTATGTGTGTACTTGGGTGACAGTCAGTATAGCTTGTGATAGACCTGATTTTCATGGTCACTGGCAGTGAGTGTGCATTTGTGTGTGTATGTCTGTGTGTTAAACTAATATCACCATTTTTTATATGTGGGTGAGCACAATATTGCTGGGCACATAAAGGAATCTTCTGGGTACCAGTAAAAAAATGCACAGAACACCATTATGTTTCAAAAAATAAGACATAAAATAAATCACAGAACATTCAGATCCTCAGAGCTTCTGGTTGCCTGGATGCACCTATAACCCGGAGTGTAAAGGTAAATTTTGACAGAGAATTAGTAGTTGTCTTTGCCCTGATCCTGGATTATAAATGTCACTGCTCAGAGGTGTGTGCAGAAGTTTGTTTACTGTGTTTGGGGGACTGAATATGCTGTGGTTATTGCTACTACTACTTTAATTGTCCTTACAATCAAATTTCTGAAGTGTGCACAGAATGTTGCTGTAACTTGGGTAGGGTCTGTGGACAGTGATGTTTTTTTTTCCTTTAGCTTTCCTCAGAAATCTTAGAGGTGTGCATAGAAGGCCACTATAACTTCTATACAGACAGTGTACTCTTTAGGAGCAACAAGTTAGAAGACATTACTGTGAATATTATTTTTCTATTTTCCTAACAATCAGAAATTAGATGTATATTTTGGTGGTAATTTTAGGGTAGAGTAAAGGAAGTATGTTGTTATATATGTCTGACAGGAAAATATGTCTGCTACTATGTCCTGTTTCTTCTTCCAGTTTCATCCCAGTGTGACATTATAGAGGTACACAGAAGGTGTCTCTTTTTGTTGGTAGGTGAGGAGGCATGCTGCATATGTGTTTGACTATGGTCATCTGTGCCTCCATCTCAATTTAATACCAGAGGGATAAATTGGAGGTGACTATCTTTATTTTGCTGGGGTGGATGGGTAGGAAGGCAGACACAAATCTAAGATATGATTTACGTACACTAGCAAGCATATATTTTCCTAGTTTACTGCAAGCTGTCATTTTGCCAGACATGACTTACTTCTTATTTGAAAACAAAAACAAACAAAAAAAATGACTGCATTTCTTTCCTTGCTGATGCTTTTTTTGTTTTTTTTTTTTTTGTTTAGTCCATCAATGTATCATAAGTTCTGAAACAGCTCTAAATGGGAGAAACAGGGGTCAGGGGCACTGGGGCATGTGTGTTCATAGGGAGCACTGAGTAGGTGGGGGTGTCATAGAGCCCTTCACCTCAGGTGCTATTTCATCTAAGGCCGGGTCTGCGTGAAGAATTCAGTGTTCCATTATTATATAAATGCATTGACTGTTTACCAAAGATTTTTTTAAAATACAGAAAACATATATAGCTGTATCAGTGTATCATATACTGCTTTGTAGATAGTAAACAATATCAAATGAAGACTGCAGTAACCAGATTCAGAAAATAAATAAAACAAAGTATTGGATTTTACTTTATATTATAACTTCTGTTGTACAATGACTCGATGTCTGTGTGGCGGTATAGATTGTCAGATGTGAAAGTCTTTAAAATGCCATGCATAAGGTATTGACAGAAAGCATTTAAATTCAATTTTTATAAGTATTATCAAAAATGCTGCAAGTGCTCTAGATATGTGACTGCATTCACTGAGCATATGGCAATATGGTATGTTTAAGTCCAGAATGAGTTTTTGATTCTGACATGGAATAAATAATCTCATTTTCAGAATGCAAACTCTTTAGTTTGTGTTTGAAAACCAGAAGTCTTATATTAATGATGAGTTCTACAGAAACTGATAGCAGTATACCAAAAGTGTGAAAAGGAGATACAAAACTGCTTTTTTCCATCTTAGGAGATGAAGGTTTATGATGATAACACTGAGAAATGTTCAGATTGTATATTTCAGAAATCTAGATGAAGCCATGGACTTTCAACATGTTTGTCCTGAAATTTCCATATGCTCATCTTATGAAGTAGCTTAGTGGACCTATATACAAAAGGCATATTAACTTTGTAGCCTGTGTGAGTAACTGAGTCATAGATTGCCTAGACAATGTGACATGGAGAGCACTAGTGAATAGATTTCAGTCAGTAGTCACAGTCATGGCCAGCATAGTATGCATCAGTAGTCACAGTCATGGCCAGCATAGTATGCATCAGTAGTCACAGTCATGGCCAGCATAGTATGCACTGAGCTAACATAGGAAGGCTGCGTACTGTACAGCACAAGAAAGTAAATATTTTGAGAACAATAAAAATTAAAAAAAAAAAAAACATGTTAAAGGGGCACTGGCTCAGATTTTTTGCTAGAGGAGTTTGTTTACATTTTAGTACTCTGTAAGTCACATGTTCAGCTAGAGGCAAGGTTTTCAGATAGCCTTTTTAGCATACTGCAGGTCAGATTACACAAACTCTCAGTGGGGGGTTTAGAGGAAATGCTTACAACTTGCAGCTGCAGTTTGTCCTTTTGTATTTTCCTTCCCCCACTCATGAGCAATTAGATTAGCTGAATGACTGGATTTTACTCAGCTAGAGATGCTGTCTTCTTGTCACACAAAGACCTGCAGCCTCTTTAGCAATGAAGTGATAGCTACTTTACTATGTACTTGCTTTTGCAAATAAGTATTCAAGCCTAGGCAATAGTATTTTTCATGCTTGTTGCTACAAATGTTTTTCCCTCCACTATCAATTATTTTTCATACAGTGTGTTGTTAGTGTTGCTTGCTTGTGTGTGTGTGTGTGTGTGATGATATAGGTGCACTTTTATAGTCCTACATATTTCCCTCATTTTACAGCACATCATTGCTTTGGACAGTTGTGCCTTGCAAAGAAACATGTTGACTAACAAATGTCCAAATATCCTAAAATAATAAAATATTTTGCATCTTTTCTCTAAAAATGTCATGCAGCTTTGGAGATGAATCTAATCACTTCTCTAAAACTATTTTCTCATTAGCTGATGCTGTATGTTATCCTTCAGAAATCACACCATAACTATTAGTCTAATAGTGATTCCATCCTACGTGATTTCTTTTCTCACTACTTTCCATCATTCATTGTGGTAAAACGTTTTCAACTTTCACATCTTTCCTGAATGTTGGCTGGTTTACACTGATTAGCATTTGAAAGCTGAAGCAAATGCAGTCTATACATTTCCCATATACTTTTCAGTACCATTCCTAGTATATTATAAGTAGGTAATTACAGGGGTACTTTTACTAAGACAGTAAAAAGTAAGTGCTGCAACCAAAAATCTCATGCCATCTATAACCCTATATTTTGACAAATAGCTACGTTTATATGTATGTATGCATGCATGCATGTATGTAACACAATCTACATTTATACTCATGCGGTTTGAAAATAACATCCTCTTCGTGTGTTACTCACAGACTTGAAATCCTAGTCATTTTTGAATGTCTAAAAATTTCACATATGATAAATATCTAATAATGGAGATTGCAGTTCACAGACCTATTAATCATGTCTGTACATCGGTTACACGATAGCAGTGCTTTTATCTCTGATTGACTTCTGAGTAGTGAAATTAAAAATGTTCACACTTTAAATAGTTAAAAACAAACATTTGTCAATTTGTATGAACAATACAAGCATCATCAAGCAGAAAAGCATTTACCAGTGCCTTCAGGGGGCTTCATTCTTTTGAAATTCTGATTTTATTTTGTTACAATACACAGAATGCATATCAAACCACATGGCAGTTTAGCTGTCATCAAAATTACTGATTTATTCTGCATGTGACTGACTTGTGGTGAACTACATATTGGTAGGACTAAAAGATACCAACAGAGGAGATTATGCAAACACGGTTAACTGCATAGATTTTAAGAAGATTTTATTTCACATTTTAGATTTCATTGATAAGGGAATTAGAGAAAGAAATATTAAAAAGGAATTAGTATCATTGGCAAATACTGCTGAATGCAAATAGCACTCCAGGTTTGAATAAGCACATTCATTTTAAGGCAGTATTAAAAAGAAACCAATGAAACATTAAGAAATATTTGTTTAGCTGATGATTGCATTGCCATATGACTTGCCACATATTTATTTTTGATTATGTTAATTGTGAAAGTTTTTAATTTCACCAGTCTGAAGAAAATTCAGTCAGAGAAAAAAAACATTTACTGGCTTGACTGCTTTGTTTGCAAAGTCACTCTCATAGTTAGCACAAAGGACACAAGCTCTGACTTGTTAACAAGTCACTTCCTATAGTAAGGGTGCAGGGTTTGGATTTTTAGGTTGGGAAGTAGGCATAATGGTTAAGATATTTACTTTACAGACACAAGACACGATGCAGGGTTTGATTTTCACATTGGGTAAATGGCTAGGCTTAAAATGACCTATAAGGATAGTTGGCCTAGTACTAATCTATGAACCTGTAAAAGTGTCTGTAGCTTATCATGTTATGTGTGTTTTCATTTTTTTCTCTCTCAACATGTACAGCAGACAGTGTGTAGATTTTTATTTTATCTTATTTTTATTTTATTTTATTGTGATTTTTCTTTGAGAACATTGCTAACACACAAGCAGAAACTAAAGATTTCCAAAGTTTAAGATACGATGATAAAGAGCATCCAAAAAAGATATAATGGGTAGTACTCTAAAGAATGTGAAAGCAATAAAGAGGGGAGGGCTGCAAAATAGTAATGTTTCATCAAATGTTTGAGTATGAGAAACAGAAGAACCTCTCTTTCACTATTTCTGTTATTGTTTCTGCTTATACATATACCCAGTAGTGTAAACCTTGGCTCAAGATGATTATCACTATTGCAGTGACACCCTGACCCCATGTCTAAAATGGGAAAAAGGGGTTGAGGATGGATGGATGGATAGATTTATATTTGTGTGTGTGTGTGTGTGTGTGTGTGTGTGTGTGTGTGTGTGTGTGTGTGTGTGTGTGTGTGTGTGTGTGTGTGTGTGTGTGTGTGTGTTTATGTGTGTGTGTGTGTGTGTGTGTGTGTGTGTGTGTGTGTGTGTGTGTGTGTGTGTGTGTGTATATATATATATATATATATATATATATATATATATATATATATATATATATATATATATATATATATATATAGATAGATAGATATATAGATAGATAGATATCCATGTATACATTGCAGTTTAAGTAAAACACAGCTGCTAATAATCATTAAAAGCAACAAAAATGGTAGTGCAAACTCTTTTCAGATAACATGGAACAAAAGGAAATAACTTTAAGTATCTGTTTTGCTAAAGTTTCAAACAGAAATGCACAGTTTCTCATGCAGGTTCGAACATAGTCCAAATATGCTTTCTTCCTACAAGAGTCCTTGTAGGAAAATGTCCAGCTTTCTTCAAAGTTTTCCGCAATCTTACCTTTAGTGTAGCTCGTCACCTGGGACAGTTGATTTTGGCATATACATTCCCAGTCCACAAGAAACTATCTTGTCCAACTATCAGGAATATAGCTCTCTTTTCAACACCACTTTATTATGGTAGTTAGTTTCATTAAAAGAAAGCTGACAAGAAACCTCTCTAATAAATAAGTAAATAAATTATCAGTCTGCCTTAAAGAACAATACTGCTCACAATGCCACCTCTGATTACAGCAATAACATTTATAGTATTTGACATCAGTTTGACATCACATTAAAATAACATAGAGTGAGAACAACCATACCATGTTATTTTGACCATAACAGTTTGAAACTGTTAATTTCAGTCCTTCTACATAAGCTAAGATCCTCTTTGGTCTGCTTTTGATGCTGAAATTGAATGGCTGTAATAATAGTGCACATCTATGCAACTTCATTCATTCATTCATTCATTTATATATCTGTCTCACTATCTATCTATCTATGTATCTATCTATCTATCTATCTATCTATCTATCTATCTATCTATTTACCTTTTGTTGAGAGGGTTAATCCAACTGGGCCAATGACCCATTTTTAGTGAAGACCCAAGGAGACAAGCTCCACTAAAAAAAATACAACATGTTAACTATACAAGAAATATTAACACACTATAATGACAGATATACATGTAATATACAAATGTGCAAATAAAAATGGAGAAAAATTCAGAAGATTAGAGTACAAAAGTTTTATACAAAAGATCAAAAAAATCATCATTGTTTTCATATTAACATAATGAATAAACCAGAAATATACATGTTTAGGACTTGTAGAATAAAACAGATAGGAGAATAAAAAAGTAATAATATTGAGGTAGAAATAGTGATATAGAGAAAGCATAAATGAGTCTCAAGTATAAGGAAGTGAGAAGAAGTAAAAGAGAAGGAAGAAGTTGATTTATTTTGTAGGGAAAAAGTGAATTAAAGTATACAGACAGAAAGCATAAAAAAGTGTGGGTGGTTAGTTGGGGGGTTGTGGGGGTGAAACCCCCCAATTGGGTGGGTTTTAAACTTTTAGAATTTAGTGATGGGTACTAGGTTGGCCAGCTGTTACTTTCCCTGTGAAAAGGTTCAGTGAAATTGGCATTCAATGAAGAGAGGTTTTGACAATGTGGGTTCAATGAATAGCGATTCGATTAAGTAAGTACTCAACGGTGCGATATAGACCTGATGGCAATTACTACTTTTAGCCTATCTTGCAAGTTTTGTTCTGTGACACTTTTTAAGTGAGATTTCTCTTCTTCATACATTTCGCTGACAATATCTAATAACCCACTAGTGTATCTGCTATATAACAACTCAAAAGAAACACACGTTTTTGAGATGCGTGGTACTTCTCTAATGGCAGACAGGTGGAACGGTATTAACTTGTCACAGTTTCACCATCTTGCTCAATACATATTTTTCTCAGCATGGGTCTTAATCTCATAGTCAGGCCTCTAAAAGGTTTAGGTGCTAGTGACAAACATATTGCTTTCTCTTTGGACTTACGTACCTACAATATAATTAAAAAGTATAAACATTACGTTCAATTTTTCCCACATAATTCTAGTTATATTTTCCCTTGCTTTGCTTAAAGTGTCATCCTTATATCACACCTTTTTAAAGTTTATTTGGATTACCTCAGACTACATTAAAAAAGACAGGGCTTCTGCTGAAACTGGTCTTTGTTTATTATTCTGTGGTAGTTTATAGGGATTTATGTCTGTTTGAACTGAAATAAACAACTTTTCTACATTCAGATTTTTTTTTTGGAAGAAGCAGTGTTGTTCTTTTGTCTGGGGAATATTTGGCTGGAACTTGAACTATTCTGTTGACTTGGTGAACCGGGCTAAACTTGTTTGTGGTGGCTTTACCTGGAGGTCACCCAGATCAGAAATTTTCTCAGTGTTAGTCCATTATAAGGGAGGGAGGAGGTGATGCCTTCTTTCCTACCAATATTGACAATGGATTCTCAGTGTTTCTCCTAAGAAATGCAGCTAATAGCACTGTTCTTTAGTGTCAGTTGTTGCCTCTACCCCATTTCTTTATTTATTGAATAATTCTTTTTGCTCTTTTCCTTTATAAAGCAGATGTGTCGAACCTTCTTTATTCTCTTTAGAGTTCTTGTATTATGAATCAACAGTATTTCTTTGTGGTTATCATGCCTCTCATATACTGCTCTCTCCTTTTTCTTTTCTGCTTTAGGATACAGTCTTTCTGTACGACCCTGACACTGGGTTGGCATAATGCTTAAGGTGTTTGTCTCATATACCTGAATCTAGCAGTCCTTGCTACTCCGTGGCATCAATTATGACATCACATTTCATTTACCTTGCACTAGCACAATAGCAAAAGGCTGACTCAGCTATTTCTCCAGATGCTTTATCGCATTCTCTAGGGATCATTATTGGTTTCATTAGTATTGTGCTTTTCAGTAGCTTTACCTTTTAAAACTAGAATAATTTTTAACATTACTCATACAACTTCTTCCTCCCTTTTTCCATACTTTAAAAAATATAAATTGCCTGCAACTGATAATTTCTGTTTGTTACCAGGACTTAATACAGGTTTTCCCTTCAGATTTATATTGTTCGGTTATAAACACCAGTTTACTGTGTAACAGTCACTCTACTAATATAGCAACATTCTTAACATCCATTGGGATTGTTCAATTAGCAGTCAAAGCCCTTCAAATGTCTAATATTTCTGCCATTTTACTTTTAGCATGCTGACCCTACAGACATAAACATAATTTAAATATAACTTTTAAATCTCATAACTTACCATTTTGTTAGGAGGGAAATATTTAGCTATATATGTTTTGAGCTTGTTTCTTAGAGGGAACACCAGCTTGTGTTAACAAAGCCTTTCTTATGTTTTCATAGTCCTGATTATCACAGTCAGTGTCTATGAAGGCTTTTCAGGGGTCATAGTCAACTGTGCTGACAGTTTTCTAGACCAGACATTCCAGTCTTATCCCTCATGGTGGGTGCTTAAAGGCTGCCAGGTATGCTTTAAGGTCTTCCTCCCTGGTCAGCAGTTCCATTGGTGGAACAGTCTTTGGCATTGCCATGGTTTGCAAACTGTCAGCATCTCCTTGGTTGTACTAGGAAAGTGTGGGGGGTACCCCTCACCCCTTGCTCTATGGTTCTGGTGCCCATGTTGCAGGTGCTCCATAGTTGTTATCTTGGTGAGCAGGTATTTGCACTCCACATGGAAGCTCCCAGCATACTCCACCAGACTGCTTGCCTTTTTAATGGGTGGGAAATTGGTTCAAGCAGTTCTATTAACAGGACATGCCAATTAGAGAAAATATACTCAAGCAAATAGTCTCTGTGCAGGCTGCAAAAGGTTGTAGTTCTGGACTTCTGGCAAAAAAGACTGCCCTAACAAATGTGCCTACTGTACCCACCTATACACCCCATTCATAATTAAAAGTCAGCACAGTTTGACTAAACACATCCAAAAATGCTGGTGCAAACTCTTTTAGAGTAATATCAAACCTAAGAAAATAGCATAAAATACCAGCTCTAGTAAAGTTACAAACAAGAATACATAGTCTGATGTGCGTATTCCAAAACAGTCCAGAGGTGTTTTCCTCCTTCTAGATTCCTTGGAGGAAGACACACAGATTTCTTCAAAGTAATCCCCAAAGTCTTGCCTTTACTGCAGTTCTTCATCCAGAACAACAGTTCTAGGAATAACCAGAAGCTCTATTCGTAATAAGTAGCTGATGTATTTCTTAATGAGAATGCAGTGGTGCGTATGTAGTGGACCAGCTTGTAATGCAAACTTAAAAATCCAAGACGGAATTTTTGTAGTAATATTATTTATGCATGAAACATTTGTTGACTGGGAAAAGCATGACTACGACAGAGCCTATTTTCAGTGAAGGCCCAGGGAGAAACCCTCCAGATGCATGTCTTTGGAATGTGGGAGGAAACTGGAATGCTGGTAGGACATGCAGACTCCACACAGAAAACACTCCAGCTGCGAAATGAACTGGAGAATCTCTTGCTGTAAGGTGACAACTTTAACCACTGCACCACTGCGTCACCCATTATGTGCAAGGATTGCAACTTTACATGACTAGCAGGACAATAACACTTCTTTTAATAAACCGCATTAACAGAATATTTAGCTTCAATATCAAAGAGCCAATTTGGATCCCGTCTGTCTTATAAAACGTGTATTTCTCTGCTGTAAGGGAGCAGTGCTATTTATGCCATCACTTCTATTTACAACAATTCACATCAGTTTTACATCACTTTGACATGCCAGTTAATGAGAACTGCCACAGTATATTTAGCAGATGCCATGAGATAAGGTACCTGGCAAACATGGCAAGGGTATATAAATAATACTGTATATAATATATAAATTATACTCATTAGGATACAAGAAGAGAAGAGTAACTTTTTTTCTAGAAGATGATTGAAAAAGTATTTTTTCCCATGCAGCTTAAGGAAAACCATTCTCACATAGCACACCCATGTAACAAATCTAAGGAAATTTGAAAAGTGAAGAAAATAGATTACCAGCAAGAAGCAAACTATTGTGGATAGATGGGATTTTTATTTGCCCTCATTTAGGCCTGCTCTGCACAAAAGATACTGTGATGTTAAGGCACAAAGTGTGTTAAAGATTATATTTGTGCACTCACTTGAGACATCTGGACTGAATCTAGCAGCTAGCCCACCTGCTTCTGTATCCTCCAGCAAAAACTGATAGCACTGAAGTAGTAAAAAAAAGTATCATTCATCCACCTGAGAGACAAGACATTGGCCTTGTCAATCAATTCATCTCCCACTACCAAATCTTAGGTGCAAAGGCTACCATTCTAACTTGTATGCTGGTAATGTACAGGGAAATACCTTACCCAATAGCAGAACACTGGATTAGTCAGCACATATACCAATTTGTATCTCTGGAAATTTAAAGTAAGAAAACTAGCAGAAATATATAATCTAGTGTTAAAGAGGAAAAAAGACTGGTACAGTGAAACAATTGCAGTCTGAAATATTCACTACCTAGTCAACTATAGATTACAAAATGGATTGGTTGGCACTTATCTGATGAAAACATGTTTATAGCCATTGATCTAGGTGTGTCCTATCACACACATACGTGCTCGTGTGCACGTGAGCGCACACACACACACACACACACACACACACACACACACACACACACACACACACACACACACACACACACACACAAAAATCACTTGAGGGAAAGCAGTATTGTAAACACACACACACCAATCACTTGAGGGAAAGCGGTATTGTAGAAAACATGACCATCTCCCAATTGTGTGTATCAGTGATGAGCATCACTCAAAATGTGATGAGTGGACGATCAGTAGCCAAGATAAATGTTGGACTGAAACAGAAGAGTCTCCACTTTTAATAGGCAATTGAGTACAGAAAGGAAATAATCAGTTGGTAAGAAGCCAAAAACAATCTGGAATCTGCTAAAAGTAGGCAAGTAAAGGAATTGCTGCATAGGCCATCTTATAAAAAAATCAAGCAAGACCATGCTTTCTTACCTAAATGAAAATTTCATGAGAAATGCAGTTTTGTCATTAAATGCACATGCAAGGGGTGTTATACAGCTTGAGAAAGATTACTAAAGAAAGATGTTATCATTCGTTCACTAAAACATGTTGTAGGTATATAAAATGGAGCATTTTGTCTTGATAAATCAGAAAGTATAAAATAGCACAGCTGTGCAGTATGAGTTTGGGCACTCAGAAGCATATCACAGCCTCTGTATGCTTCAGAGATTCGAGTGTCTTTAGTGAAGACTTCAATATCATAGACAAAAAAAATAAAATAAACAGATGAAAAGTACTACAATGAGTCCCAGTTACCGGTTATGCAGATTTATTTCATTTCTGAAAAATTTTTGTCTGTCTGTCTCTGGGAATATGTGTCTGCTTCATTGTCCAGTCTGTTGGCATGAGTGTTTCAGTGGATTAATTTAGCAAAACAGCTGATTCTTTTTGATAAGGAAGACTGTTTAACTGAAGAATCAAAGGTAGCATATATAAAGATATGCAGAACTGTGTAAAACCATGCAGTGTGTCATAAAACAGAAGATACTAGTGGAACGGTTGCGCAGGAATTTTGACTTGTAACTCACAGCTCTACAACTTACTTCAGACTCTTCCAAGACTGCACAACAAAGGTGTTCAGCTGTTTGCAATGTAGAATGAATGGAACACATCTCATTTAGATAATTCATGCTGCATTTGGTTCATGAATAATACAAAAATGTTCTTTAACAACCTCAACCAACAGAAAAGTGTATATTTTTAAAAATGAAAAAAAACATCGACAACAGGCAAGTGATAAAAGAATGCAAAGAGAAGCATAAATTCTATGCACCTTCAGAAGCATGTATGCTGTTCAGGCCCGAAAATGCTGCATACTCCATTATTCACAAAACCTTATTATGTTGGCCAGTTAAGGTCGTATTTAATGAAACAGCAAATGGGGGCAGTCATATGTGCCCTACAGACTTCACATTGAGTAAAGAATAAGGTAAGCCTATGTCTTTTGAAACCAAGGTTACAGCAGCCTGGCCACACATCCATTCCCCCAGCCAATGGGTGGTCAATCTTCTACACTAAGGTACCAGTTATAACCTGAACATTTCAGCATGTGAAATGCTACATCAAATTTTACAATGACCCAAAATATGAACCTCACATAAGCATTTTTTGAACAGGTTTCATTCCATAAATCATTAGGTATTATGTGACAATGGTGGCTTTGTAAGAAAGTGACCCTTAAATCACTAGAGTCATGATCCGTTATGTTCATTTTGGACCAGTGAGCAGCATAAAATGGTCATGTATCACAGCAATAACATCTTACTTATATAGTACATACCTTATTGAAAACCTGTACAACTAACGAAACACCAGTATAAGAATATGGTGTCATTATTAAAATTCCAGTAACAAAGCAATATATTCCTTGTA
Organism: Protopterus annectens; assembly: GCF_019279795.1. Lineage (NCBI taxonomy): Eukaryota > Metazoa > Chordata > Ceratodontiformes > Protopteridae > Protopterus > Protopterus annectens. Next base: position 1,905,264,064 of record NC_056735.1, read on the forward strand.
CCACATGTGTGATGATGCCTATGAATTGCAATCCTGAATGATGACATTCAATATGCAGATGTGTAATTTCTTTCATTCATTCAGTCATCAGCTGTCTTATTTATGTAATCTTCAAAGCAGAGGCATGCCATACTACACTGCAACATTATCTTGTGACGTTGCCTCATTGTACCACAGTGTGCTGTGTCAATGCAATGCATCAATCAGTTGCTTTTTTCTTATAAGACCTTCCTTTTAAACATATAACACAATCTTATACTTGAAAGTTAGGCTACTACAGTGCTTATGATATAGTGTAATGCTACTTTGTGATATTTCTTACATTTCCAAACATCTCCAGCCATGTTTATATCAAAGGAGAATTTATATAATTTATATAATTTACTTCACTATTCCAGTAACTCAAATCAGACAAAAGATTTGTTAATATTCCCCAGTACAGCTGTTTCTAGATTGACAACTTAAAATCTCCCATGTACATTTTACTTTTCATCAGTTTAGCCTTTTCCACCTTCTGTTACTGTAAGGAAACACGTTATTTAATACAGAACTGATGTTTATTTTCAGTGTAGTGTATGAACAAAATGAAGCATGTATTCATACCCTTGCTTTCAATGGTAGATATTCCATATTTTGAAAACTAATTAAATTACCAGTAAACTGAAGCAAACATGGGATACAAAATATAAATTTTTATAGCATTAGTAGATGTACAAAGATATCCTTTTCAGTGGATATGGGACTGACACTGTCAGTCCTTCTTTTCTGATTTAGCTGTTTTCTCTAATGATCCGGGAGTTAATATGTACACTGTGCCACTGAACAGGATGACATCATTTACCCCACAAGGACACAAAGAGGGTTCATCATCCATCAGTGAGATACCACACTTTCACAATTCCGAAAAAAAAAAATAATAATAAAAAGGTTAACACAGCTGCACATTTACAACTCTTTGATGGAGTTACCTTCTAGGCGTGGGGAAATGAATCAAAGTAATTTAGAATATAAGAGATTGTTAGGCAAATTCCCAAACTTAGGCTGCATCTAATTTGAGACCTCATGGGTCCATTTGTTAAAGTATCACATAGATAAGCTTCAAGTGTCACAGGCAATCAACAAGTTACACAATCTAGTACAAGTTTAATTAATGAAAATCCATTTGGTGAAGGAGAAATGTAAAAGCAGTCTTCATAGAACTGCTGCAAAAAAAAAAAAAAAAAAGCTTTCAATCATTTTGGAAGGGACCAGTGAACAATTCATTGAACTATATTATTATCCGTATGAGTGCAACAGCAACTGAGTGCTTCACCATTAAATTGTCATTTAGGGAAAGTCTCAGTCACAAATGTAAATGATTTTACTACCTGTCCCATGCATATCTCAAACATTTTAAAATATAGTCATGCATATAGTCTTCGGAAGTTTATTAAATAAGTAGAGGCACTGAGGATGCAATCTAACTCCCATGACATCTATACTTAGAATCATCTAGAAAGCAAATCGACCACATATAGCTGCCTCCTTTCAATAGCATGTAAAGCTATGCTTCTCATTACCGCTTTAATTTTATATATATCTATATATATATATATATATATATATATATATATATATATATATATATATATATATATATATATATAAAATTGTACATACATATGATTGTACTTTGAATAATCAAATAATCAAAGGCATAATACCCAAGCTCCTTTACATGAGCTTGATTAAACAGACATTGAAAGACAGAATATAAGTGACTTCATTTTTCTGTATATTTTTTAAGTTCTTTTTTTATTTACTTCTTTAGTGAAAAAAAAGAAAAAAGAATGTAGCTGTACTAGCAAGGAGTGCAGCATTGGATGGCTGTATACCCTGCCTTCCTACATTATCTTTGCCTTTGGTATGTATCACTCCCAAGTAATAAGTGCACTCCTCCATTTAATTGTAATGTATCCGTTCATTCAAACATACTTTGCTTAAGGTTTAGATGTAGGTTTAGATGTAGGTGAATTATCACGACGTCAACAGGACTGAGTCCTCATCACAAAAACTCCCATTACAGAGTCATGGTATTATGTCAAGAAAGTATAAACCTTTCACAAAACAGAAAATTGATACAATGTAAAGAAGTCACCAACACATTGGAAGACTCTGTGTAAGAAAAGGATAATCTCTGGCTTACTTACTTCTCTGTGCAAAGGTCAAAAGAGTAAACCAACTCAAAATGTGCTGGCCCCTCTAAAAAGATCAAAATTCAAAATGTAGGGGAAAAATAAAGATTACTTTTTTTGCTACAGGGGGACAATCTTCTCTCACCCTCACAGTACTTATATATACCAACTCCTAGATCACGCAGCAGTAGGGATTGGTCAAATTCCTACTCTCTGCAGTACTGTGACCTCCCACAAATTAGTGTTTATAGTATGATATTATATGACTATTCAATTGCTTCTGCTGGCATTACAGACACTTGGTATTATACATGTTTGATCATTTATAATGTTCCCATACATACTTACACACACAGCACACACACATATACATATACACACAGACACACACACACACACACACACACACACACACACACACACACACACACACACACACACACACACACACACACACACAAACACGTTTCTGTGAGTGCATACAAGAATTACTTGATAGATTTAAAGTGCCAGGGAGTTTGTAATATCTTTGATAAACTTGTACAAACCACAAAGTGAAACTAAGGGAAGGTATGGCCTTTGCACTTCTGTGGGTAACTTTTAGGCTTCTTCTTTGAGAATGCTGCTGCAGTTCCTCAGTATATTCTTGGCCAATATGTATGATCATATGTATTTCTCAGTATCACCACAGGAGAGAGCAATTACCGTACATACCCTTTGTGGATTTAACAATTGTCTGAGGATCTTGGTACAATAGTTTCTATCCATTTTGCAAAAGAGTCCAATATGAACCACGGGGAGAGAGGTACCACACCAAAAATAGTTACCATACCATCCACTGTCGGGTAGTGTGTGATCCAAGTGGTTGCATCGCCAGTGTATTGACTCAGCAACCTTGTGGTACTTATGATTCCCACACTAGGTACTCAGGTTCATTCATTATACCTCCAGTCTCATGTGGCATAATTCCTCAGGGTCACCTAATTTGTAAATGCAGACTTATAATTTTGATAAACATAGTTATTTCTCTGTCTATATAGTGAGATTGGTAGCAATACCTAATAATTTCATTCTTATGTGTTCCCTCTCTGTTATGTTTTCCAGCTGAAGTAGGCTACTCAATTGACCCTTGGTTAATGGCACCAATTTGTACCCACAGGGAATTGCAGAGGAGCATTTTAACAGCAACCTTTCTTAGACATGTCACTGAGCAAGAGTTCAGCCTGCTGAAACCTCACTTCTGATGCTTGGACCAGTTGTGTAGCTATGGCAGAGTGAAAAGGGCAACTGTCCCAGGTACAAAATCTTGTGGGTCATGATCAGCTGCTCCCAATCTCTTTTTAATGCAATAATGGATTTTAAAGCCCAATATTTCACTTGCGGACAAACCTGATCCCTGAAGTGCTCCATATGCGGTCTAAACTGCAGCAACTGTTTGCTACATATAAAAAAAAGATTATATAATTTTTTTAATGAAAATTGTCATAGCACTCTGTGGAGGCAGGTTTAAAACTGTAGCAACTGTTGCTACATTTGTAGGAAGCAGTTTGCTACAGTTTAAAACTAATACTTTTTTGAACTAAAACATGACCACTGTAGTGTTCTGGACAGGCAGAGTATAAACTGTTGCAACTGTTTGCTACATTTGTACAAGCAGATTACTACAGTTTAAAAATAAGATTTTTTGTAAACTAAAACATGAGTGCTGTTGTGTTTTGTGCAGGCAGGGTATAAATTGTAACAAGTGGTTTGCTACAGTTTAAAAAAATAAATTATTACTTTTAATAAAATGTGTTGAAGGAGGGTTGGGGGCAGGACACAGAAATGGGACCTGAAAAGCTAGGGCAGGTGGGGGGGGCTTGTCTTACCTATGGCCACCTGATTAGTGTGCCAGTAGAAGGAATGTCCATTTTTTTACCTAACCAATTTATATATATATATATATATATATATATATATATATATATATATATATATATATATTTTTTATTTATTTATTTTTTTGCTTTTCACTTGAAGATCTGAGGAGGTGGGGTGGTGATTCATAGTACTAGCCCAAGGTGCTGCTTCAACAAGCTATGCTTCAAGCCTGGACAAGTCAGGCAGTACTATTCAGTGTCAGTCTGTTACCAAATGTAGAATATTTACAGTCTGCTGCATTCTATATAATATGTTTATGCATCTGTGTTTTGCACAATTGCCACAGCAAGTGACTGATAATGGCAGTGCAACTTCATCTATTATTTATCCTACCAGTAATGATCGTGATGTTGACCAGCTGAGGGCAGCAGCATGGAAACATCTCTGGCAGGCTTATGCATGGTGCATGGCAGTTCAGGCAAAGTAGCAGCATCTAGTCTGCAATTATGGGGCACAACATTTACCCCGTGATAGTGTAAAGTCACAAAGATAACACCTGTTGCATGTAGTGATACCTGTGGTTTATGGTAAGTATTTCATGGTCAACTCACACTGTGTATCAAATGTTTCTCCACATGTGATATGCAAATGTCATCCCTGTTTTCGTATGTAATGTTTAGTGGTCAGTGGCACAAGTGTTAGTTTTTCTAGCAGTAGGGTTGTGGATACAAATAGAAGTCAATGTGAAATAATGTAGTGATATATTCTAAAAAATTGAATCGATGCATTAATGAAGCTGCATTCAGCTGTTAATGCAAATGTCAGTGGTATTGCAATCAGAATGTTTTGTTCTTATATAGCAGCTGCCATTATTTATCTATTTATTTTGTTTACCAGGATAGTCCAACTGGGTGGTCCCCAATTTACATAGCCTTGTCTTAATACATTTTGTGATTTTTTTTTTTTTTTACAGCATGCAGGAAGTTGGGGTACTTGTCATTTCCAACAGATGAAATTTGTTGTTAGCTGAACTTTATTCTGTAAATATATTTCATGTTGCCTCAGGTATGTGTTACAGCAACTAAAACTGTGGTTACATTAGAGATGTGTCATACATTATGTGGCCTAATGGTAGGGTCAGTGATTGACCCATATTTCATGAGCAGGTGCTAGCATGAATATTGCTGTGATGGTGACATCTACTAGAAGAAGGGAACTTCTCAACATTGCCCCATCAGTTTTGTTCTACCTAGAGCTTGACTCAGAGGTCCTACCATGCGATATGGAAGTCTGATGAATCCACATCAATGCCTGGAGCACTCTCTTTTGACAGATGTGATATCTGATCTACTCATTCACCACTATGCAGATACTCCTGTGTCATGTCCTGCAGTTTCCCCAATGTTTATGGTAAGTCCTTACTAGTGCGGCTGGACAGAGGCTGACACTGATGCTTTGAATGGAACCATATTGCATATTTGATCATAGATTTATATGTATTTAGGTATTGATCTGTTAGCATCTTAAGAAGCCTAGGCCTGCATTCCCATAGTAATTGTTAGCCCTTATATTTTGCAATATGAATCTCCAAAGAAGGGCCGCACAAGTGTGAATTGTTAAAGACAGGTCAGAGAAGTATATGATGAGCAGTCACGTTTCCCCTTTCTGTGAGAGGCATTGTTATTAAACCAAGGATGAATTTTCAGTTACCTATCAATTCATCCAAGTTACATTTTAACAGAATAGGAGAAGTACTCTGCTTCACATGGAGGGGAAGCCAATTCCATAGAAGTGGTCGTCTCTCTGACACATACCTATCCTTCTAGCATGTTCTGTTAATCTTGCAAGAGAGTGAGGTCCATTGAGCAGGTGAATTTGATACCATTGCACTTCTGAATGTATAAAAGGTCTGACAAAACAGGGTCTTTTGTGGGTCTGTATGTGAAGTTTCCTGTCAGCAGTCTGTATGCTAAAGAGAAGAGAAACAAGACCTACATAGTCTTTGTGACTTAGGCCTTTGCTGTTTTTTTTATGATGAAGCATTGTGGTCATTCCAGCTTTGACAATTGTTTAGATATTTTCGTACCAAAAGGGGCATTATACTCAATAATCAGTCAATGAGTGCTGAGTAAAGAGGAACAATAAAATCTCTGGATCTGGATGCCATACCCATTGACATAAGCTGTGCAATAAAACAAGGACTTCCATACAATAGTGGATACATGGGGATTAAAGGACAGTTTGTAATCAGCATAGGTACACAGATCTCTAACTATGGGATCAATTTTCAGGTGTGTGTTGCCAATGTGATATCTACATCATCCTACTATCAGCAGGGAATAGGTGCTTAATGCTGTTTCTAAGACCAACAGCACTGCATCACTGGGTCCAGATAATATTACAAGATGCCTTCTAAATAGCATGAAACATGACCTGTCAGGGCTTTTGGAATTACTGTTTAACTGTAGCTTCTGAACAGGCTTTGTGCCTCATGAATGAAGAATGGCAACAGTCATCCCTCTGCACAAAGGTGGACCATCTACAGACCCTGGAAACTGTAGACTCATAAGTCTTACTAGTCTTATATTTAAAGCCATGCAAAGAATTATCACGGAGATGATCAATAGAGATATAGTAAACCTCCAGACACTGAACCCAACCCAGTTTTGTTTTGATGGATGAAGGATAAATGGTTTACACTACCTACCTTGACATAGCAAAGGCAACTGACAAAATACCCCACTTGGGCATTGTTGATAAACTCTGTAGTTTAGGTATAAACCTGTATGTCACCCAGTGGATAGCCAACTGGCTCACAGACAGGACCAATGAAGTTAGAATTGGGAAGTCCATCTCTACAAAGAGGCCAGTCAAAAGTGTTGTCCCTCAGGGATCAGTCCTTGGACCGCTCCTTTTTGGCATTTACTTCTCAGAAGTTAAGGCCAATGTCAGTGGTCTCTGGCTGACTAAATTTGCTGATGATTGCAAATTAGAAGCTGTCATTGAATTCCACACTAACACAAATGTTCTCCAGGAGCGGCTGATGCAGATAAGCAACTGATGTCAGATCTATGGACTAAAACTAAATGCCAAGAAATGCATAATATTATCCTTATGGAAGTCATCTGTCCCTGGTAACTATCATATTGACAACATACCACTTAGAGCTGACTCAGAAGTCTGGAATTTAGGGACACACATAGATAGTAATCTAGCCTCTGACCATCATGTGTTTACAGTAGTGAGGAAATCATTCTATGTTGCGCAACTTATAAACAAAGGTATGGCATATAGGTCCAAGGAAGTCATTGTTACACTGTATTCGGCATTCATCAGAACTATCATTGAATACAATGCCCCCTTTGGTATGTACCTAACCAGGCATATCCAACAATTGGAATGTTCACAGAGGTTCCTTACTAAAAGAGTACAAGGCATAAATAAAATGTTCTATGCAGACCGCCTCAAGGCCCTATCCCTGTATTTTGTCTCCTACAAGCTTTTGAGGGGAGATCTTTACCTGCCATACAGGGCATTGTCAGACCTCACTCTGATGGACCTCCTGCATATCCACAAAACAAACAACACCAGAATTACCCATTCTAAAAATGTAAACCTTGCCTGTGATATAAAATTGACCTGCTGCAGAGGCAGGTATATATCACAGAGACTATCCTGTCTATGGAACAGGCTCCCCATCCATGTGAAGCAGATTTCCTCCCTAACCCAATTCAAGTGCAACTTGGACAATTGGATGGGGAACAAGAATCTCATCCCTGGTTTGGCACCTATGTCTCTAATGGACACAGGCAACCTGTAAATGGTTCATCTCCTAGGCCTCTGCTTACACTATAATTGGTATCAGAACTTGTCAGAGATTTGGGATACATGGTTATATTTAAAAAGACCCTTGTCATCGTTAGCCTAGTAAACACCTATGAACTTATGAACCTATAAACCAAGAACATCATGCTTACAGAAGGATACAATTATATATTTCTTGGCAATCAGTTTCAGCCCATGGATTTTGATAACAACTGTTTGTTTGCATCAGGATTTCTTATAAGATCATCCTGTACTCTTGGGAGCTTATGATGGCACTGAGTGTGCAGTCACCTACAAACTTGAGCAGCCACAATGGCTTGACATTAGCTTTGACCTCTGAGAAGTAAAGGCCAAAGAGAAGTGGCCCAAGGACTGAGCCCTGGGGCATTCCACTAGTGACAGTTTTTTTGGAAGAGGTAGAGCCACCAACCAGTACTTCATGTGTCTTATTTGTCAGGCAATTTGCTATCCAGTAAGTTGTATAGTTGTTAACATTTAGCTGGTAGAGTTTAGTATGATAATTGATTCTAGAATGGTGTCAGCCACCTTTACAAAGTCCAGGTTGGCAGTGTGCACTGATTTGCCCTCACCCGCTTCATAAGTGACTTTTACAAAGAAGTCAGCCAGGTTAAGTAGGCAGGACTTTCCCTTGACAAATCAGAACTGGGATTTAATGAAAGTTTATAGGTCAACCCACATAGCCCTTGCATGTACGGCAACTGTACGGTCCCAAAAAGTAAAATCCAAATTCAAAAACCAAAGGCTAGCAGACAGTGATATACCAATTTCTTTATTAAAGCATGTAGAAATGAAACTCCATCAGACCAGTCTCGGATGAAAAACACTTAGATTGCCTTCATCAGTATTACATACATGTTACACTGATAAAGGCAATCTAAGTGTTTTTTCAGCCGAAACTGGTTGGATGGAGTTTCATTTCTACATGCTTTAATAAAGCAATTGGTATAGCACTGTCTGCTGGCCTTTGGTTTTTGAATTTGTTTTTAAGTTTATAGGTCAACCATATACGTATTTAAGAACTCCATAGTGATATTTTCCATAACCTTACAAATTGGGCTTGCCAGGCTTATGGGTCTGTAAATACTTGGGTCTGTTGTAGCCCCACTTTTTTCAGTGGAATGACTGTTGCTGTCCTCCAGTCATCTGGCAAAAAGCATGTTTTGAGGCTAATGTTGAATACCATCTGTAGGGGTTTTGATGGTTCATGTTTCAGGCTAGCCAGTATGCAGTCCAGTATGCTATCTGTCACCATTGATGTAGTGTTTTTGGTCTTTGAGACTGCCTTGAGAACTTGTTTTTGGGAGATATGAGGGGATGTGAGCATTTGATCTGAGAATATTGGGGGGGGGGGTGAAGCTAAACTTGTCCAGTTGAAGATTTGCTATGTTGTCTAAGTCTGAGTATGTGATAATATTTATTATTATTTATCTGCAGTACTGGCCATTGTTTCTAAGATTTCTAACATAGGTAAAGGAAGCTCTATGGTTATCCTTCCCCTGGGTAGCTATTTTTACCCTATATCTGACTTTGTTTGATTTGATCAGGATTCAGAATTCTTTGTTTATTTTATCAAATTAATTTTTGGCTTCTTGATTGTTAGATTTACTTTTGTGTGCAATATATATTTTTCTTTTATTATAGATTCTGTTTAAATTAAGATTTCACCATGGGGGTTATTTTTGATTTTTGTGTGATACTTATGTTTTGAGGACAGCTTCATCTATGTAGCTATTTACATATGCATAGGACTTGGCAGTAAAGGTGAGGATCATCATGACATTGCCCATGGCTTCCAACATTCACTTGTGCTGGTGACTGTCCTAATGCATATCACATAGCATTCTAACCACCTCGACTTGATTCTCAGTGGTGGTATCTCATGCCTGAACTGTGGCAAGGCACATCTGATACTGTGCAGAGAAGTCCTTACAGGCTTCTGGAGCAAGCAGGGAAAAGTGTCTTCACCTGGCATCCCTATGTACAGGCTGCACAGCTGGGTAATTGAACCTCAGAAGTTGTTGTGTCTTCCTTCAGAGGTTCAGCTTGTTCCCATGGAAGACATATAGAGCTGTAATGTGATTCTCCCCCTGCTAGTAATGACATTTCCTTATTATGCTCAATGTGTAAACCTGTGTCAGTGACTGTGGTGTTATCGGCCTACTTGGGGGTAACAGGCCTGACCAGTACACTTTGTGACCATGTGCCATTGTCCTGAATCTGTGTCATAAGTGTAAGAATAATGACATCAGTGACAACAGCTATTATGCTGTTAACATCTGCACATGTTCCAGGTTATGTGCAATTCTTTGGAGCGTTTGTTCATGCTTTGCATGTGCTGTCTGCTGAGGTGGTGATACTGCTGGCGTGGATGAAGTATCAGATGGGAAAACATTTCAGTTATAAGCAGACATTTACCATATTAAGGTATAAGTGCTATGATACTGAATATGACAGGAAAACACTGACCTTCTGTACCACCTGTGTGTGGATGTTGGCAGTTTACCAAAGTGCTGCTATCTATCTACCTGCATGAACCTGGAACATGTGCAGTTGTTCTGTGCATGAATCCATTTTCAGCATTTGTAGGGCATCAGCGCAGCATATTAGCTGTCTGAGTAGGTGAGGTTACACATCAGTGGGTGTGGTTCACATCCTAGCAATCTCTGTTTCATTCTGACATAATGTGGTTTCAAATATAACATTTTCTGTCTGAGCCCAGGGAAGAGCCCCAAGCTAGTGTGAAAAAGAAGCCAAAAATCTTTCCCTTCCTTTGGAAAGCATCATAACAAGGCCAGGCTTGAGCAAGTGGGTGAAAAAAATATTTAAAAAAATAGAAATTTTGACAGAATGGATGATGAGCTCACATTATTAACAGGAAACCCCTGCAGTGGAATGCAGTGCAGGCAGTGTTACGAAGAAAACTACCTGATCAACTTCCTCTGTGAGTCTCAGAAGTTCACAAGAACTGGCCAGACATCTAGGGTAAGTATAATATGGTCTTTACTAGTGCTATATTTAATATGATTTTTTTAATCTCCTATGTGTACTTAAAGTCTGTGGAGCTTATTAAAACATGTTGCTGTAGTTCTACTGCAATATACTTAAAAGCCTGTACATTACTATTGCAATAACTCTTATTAATCAAAGTGTAGTAACAAATTGTAAAGGTTATTGTCTCTGCTTTATTTTTACTGCAAAAGGAAATGCCATTAAATTAATTCTGTAGTAGTTGTATTTTAGTCTGTCACTCAAGCTCCTGCTGCTCGGATTACAGTAACTCATGGCCAGGGACTTGAAAGGCTGTAGCCCCAACCATACAGCTACTCCTACTCAATCTGAAAAGTGAATTCAGCCATGTGGCTGCTGCATCATCTGCTTACATCCGAGGAGACGGACAGAAGCAAGTGCTTGCCATGGAATAGGTAAGTGGGAAAGGGGAAGGGTGCTGTTAGGTTTAGGGAGGTGGATGGGAAGTGCAGCACATATGTTAGGTTTAGGGAGCAATCATGGACTGGAGAGGAAGGGGATTTTAGGTTTATAAACCAATCTAGAGTTGAGGTTGATGGAGGGGGAAAGAGGATTTTATCTTTAGAGAGCAATAGGGACTTTAGGATTAGGGAGGAGAACAAGGAATTAAGGTTTGGGGACTGGAATAGGAGGGGGGAGGAGGACTTCAGGTTTAGGCAGTGATTAAGAATTTAGGGTTTTGGAGGGGAAGGAGATTTAAGGTTATAGGGAGGGCTTGGGTACTTTAGGGTTAGGTACTAGGTGGGAGATTTTAGGGTTAGGATCAGCGTTCTCATAGGGATAGTTAGTGCTATGTGGAACGAGTTACTGTGAGTTAGAACACTTGCCAAAACATGTGACTGGCAGCAAGGATGTGTGTTTCAAGCAAATGAGTCTCAAGTACACGTATTAGACTGTTGGTCATACACTTTTAGCAAAGTTGTGATTTAATGTGAAGCATTATTGTAGATGATGCCTGTTGTCACATTATCATGTTTACAGTTCAATAAATCTGATGAAATTTGCAGTCAAGCATGCATATAACTGATGTATAAGTGAATTAAGAAAGTAAATGAAACATTACTTTTTTGTACAGCTTCAACAATGATTATTCCAGTAGGTTCCCTGAAGATAGCTAGCATGGTAGTGATAATGTAATAACAGTTTCTAGAACGCTACTCAAATTGCGTAAATGATAAATACAGATGCACCACATACCTCGGGGGGGGGGGGGTTCTTTTCAACTGCTTATTTGTCAACACTTGTTACTAGGCTTAATTTGCAGTTTGTCCCTTTGATCAATGGCAGCTTTCTGCAGGTGTGTCTACTGCTGAATGAAGTCATAGCATTATCAATGGAATAACATGCAACTATTACAAATATTAAAAGGAAATATCAAGAAGGGAGCATGCAGTTATTATAACCAATTAGTTACTTACTGAAAAAGCTACAAGCATTTTTTAAGCAAGAGCAATATCTGCATGAATTTCACCTTCCTGACATTGATAAACTTCAAAGTAACCATAACAGCCAAATTCTTCTCCCAAGACTCAGAGACTTGCAATGCATGCCACACTCAGCATTTGACAATTTGCTGGATTTTTAAAATCAGATGTGATTGCAACATTTTATTTTCTTATTTGTGCCTGCACTTATGTTGCCTAACTGATATAGCCATTTAAAGCTATGGACTTATACTGTTTATGCATTTTTTCTTGTTCAGAGTAAATTCAAATGTTATTTTTTGCTTTCAGTAAACTGTTTTGGAGCATTGGCCATCTTGGGTTTAAGTAGTGATTTGATCTAAGTGAAAGACAGACTACTATACATCTTTGTTACCTTATAGCTCTCAGGCTTCAAATTTCCCTTGTTTCTCATTGGATAGTTTGTTTTCTTGATTGACAGTTACTGCAGGAAGTTGTGCTGAGGGTAGTACCATGGTAGTACTATTGAAAGGATACATTCTTCTATCTCCTCCAATTGAGTTATCCACTTCTGTACAGTCAAAACACATTTTGCTGGGCTATGCTGACCTGCATCGAGCTGTGCTGATGTGAACTGACTTGAGTGGATTTCTGCAATCCTTCTCTTATCTGCCTGGCTTCATGTTTTTCCAGTTCAACAAACTTTCTCCTTGTATTATTTTCCCTGCCCCTCTCTAATCCTCAATAACCTTCATCACATGGCAGCACTGGTCATCATGAGGAGACAGCAGACTCCTCCTCTTTCTATTACATGCCTAATGACCCAAAGTAATCTATGGCAGTGTAAGAAGTGCCTCATGATGACTGAAAGTGAACTCCCAAAGGACTCTGTCTGTCAAAGGTATAAATACTTAAGTAAACTGGAGGTGACATCCCTAAACCTGTAGCATACAGTGATATTAACAATGTTTTACCCCACCCATATCTATGCAACGTCCACATGCTGTAAACACAAGACTGTCATCTGTGGACATATGCTATATGTAGTATATATTCTGAAACCATTAGCTAGACAGCATGGTTTTAATTGATTCTTAGCTTTCAGTCTCTTATCTCTAAAATCATGGACAAAGAAAGAAACAATATGTGACAAAGACCCCAAATCAGGGAATTTTTAAATATTGATACTATTATTTTGTGATATTGAAAAGAGCTAAATAGATGCTAACTAGAAGACATTTTCTAAAGTACAAAAGTCTGGAACTTTTACAAAGGTTATTGTTTATTGACTGTCATTTATCACATTTTATCTAAAGAATTTCCAGTTTTAAGATGTGCAAAGTAAAAGTTTCAGCCAAAATCAGGATCAGCTGTAAGTTTTGTTAACAATCATGTTTGTATATAAGAAAGTTGTATATCAGGGCAAGTGCTCACAAAGTGCAAGAACCAAATAACAAACCAACTAGCACTGAAGGAAGGCTTGACAACATCACTCAAGTTGAAAGCAGGCTTTATTAAATAAGAAAGTTGCCTGAAAAAAAGCAAATCAGGAAATCATTTCCTTGTTTGGCATATCGTCTGAAGGAAGGCATTAAAAGCATGGAGTTGGGGATCACACCCTGGGCAAAAATGTGGCGTGCACATTTTGGAGGTACCTGCTTACATTGCTGAAAGATGAGCCTGGTTTAGGCTTGCAGCCCTGGACTTTGGTTTAAAAAAATACTATATTCTGGAGAAGCTGTGTGGTCTGTGAATCTTGGATAGTACAGCTTAAGATACAGTGTATTCTGTTTAGATTTACATGACTAGGTGGGCTATGATCTGGTTTGTGTTTGGCTGTTTTTTTTATATAATTCTGACACTATTGTCTCCTCAGACATACAATATATGGATATATATGGAGACAAATACATATATATATAGAGAGATAAACTTTTGATTGAGGCTCATATGTGTCTATATGTAAAACAGCTGAATAAAACCAAAATGACAAACTGTTTTAACAAAAGAACAACTGACTCAGGCACTAAATGGACAGATCACCATGACAGAAATCAATGGAACTAACCCCGGATATTCTAAAAGCAAGTGATCAAACTAGCGCAGACTTTTTTTCTATAGGGGTTTTCCACTCATACCTCAGTGTGAAGGCATCATTTCCTATACCCCTTATTTATTTAAACTATCTCCATGGTTGCACAACTATGGAGAAAAGTCAGAAGTTCCACAAACAGTGAATCACTGCTGCTGCCAAAATAGCAACTAAACCCACAGTGACTGTATTAATTTTTATTTTCTCTTTGATGATCAAGTAGATAAACTGGTCTACTGACCCTTTTCAACCCAAACCAAGGTTCAGAACCATAGACATTCAATTGTTTACAACAGAGTGTACATATAGTCAGAATCAGAATCAAAATCACATTTATTGGCCAAGTAAGTACACATACTAGGAATCTGACTCCAGTTTCAGTGACTTTCCAGGCATGAAATACATAAATGACAAACATGCAACCATTAAGAACACGACAAAAAAAATGTAAATATACACAGACATACAAGGTGCAAAATTTAAATCACTGCAAGAAATACTGAAATAAACTCTGAAAGAAGCAAGTATTAACAATATGTAAACAATACTGCAGAATCCTCAGAGGCTTGGGAAAAAGAATACCCCAACCTAATAAGCTGAGTTAACTGTTTATGAACTTGCTGTGGAAAATAACTGTTCTTATATCTGCTTGTTTTGGTGCATATTAGTCTATAAAACCTGGCCGATGGTAATAGTTAAAAAAAAAATGGTGGCCTGGATGTGAAGGGTCAGTGATGATTTTCCCTGCCTTTTTCATGACTCTGGAATAGTACAGGTCCTATAAGGAGCTAAGAACAAACTCAATGACAGTTTTTAGAGAACTGAGTTAACAGTTACTGTGGGAGCTTGAATTTCCTCAGCTGTCACAGAAAGTACACTCTTTGTTGTGCCTTTTTTATGATGCACCCTACATTGGTCTCCCACTTCAAGTCCCTGGAGGTTATAGATCCCAAAAACTTGAAGGATTCCACGATTAACACAGAAGTATTAAATGTAAAGAGTGGAATAATATTGTAGTACCACTTCTAAAGTCTACTGTCATCTCTACAGGTTTATATTCATTTGATTAAAATTGCACATATAGTAAAGTAGTAGTTAAGTAGTTATAACAACTAAAAAGGAGCAATTTAATAATTTGTGCAGTATTTGCAATAATTTTATACTATGTACAACTGCTGTAATAGTTTCACTCTGATGGCCCTTATCCCTGAAACACTTGCAGTGGTTCGTTGTTGAGGTACTTGTGCAGGTCTTCTTTGCATGCTTTTAATTGTTGATAACATTTTTTTTTCTTTAAGTGGATGATTATAGGTTTTGGGACCAATTTGTGAGAAAGCTTTTCACCAATTTTATTTTTGAAATTGAGCCTCGGTGGTATAATATTGTCTTCTTGACTATTCACACAGACTAGGTTTATTTCTTAAAATGCAGTTTTGATTTTAGTAGTGTAGAGTATTCTACTTTAAAGAGTTTAAATACTAAACAGCTGAACTGTTAAGATGTCATGTCACTAACAGACAACCATCAGATTTCCTTAATTAGGTTACAGCTAAGAGAAGTCAATTAAGAGAGCAAATCTGAAGACATTGTCATCATCAATTTGTCTTTTATATGTATTATATACAGATTGCAAAGACATAAGTGCAGCACATATTCAGATTTAGGTGGTAACACATTTTTAGTGATAGCTGTGCTGGTTTTGGAAAAAGTAGATGAAATATTTTGTGAAATAACTTTGTTATCATACCTCTCAACCTCTTAGAGCAAGATAGCTGGACAAAGCCATAAATAAAAGTAGCACAAAGGCCCCAAAACAGGGACAATTTTTAAATATTGCTGTTACAAACTTAGTTGATAGAATAACAGGTTTTGCATTAGCATGAATTTTCTAAAGGGTATGAAGTCTGAAACTTGAATGTCTCTCATTATTTTCTAAATTCAATCTTTAATAATTTTCTACTAATATGCCAGAAAATCACAATTATATGAAAAATGGTCCAAATTATGAGGCAAAAATCTCTACATTATCTGAAAATCTGTACACTTGAGAGGTATGTTTGTTATATAGTCTGTATGGGTTATGAAGGGCAGTGATCGATCCATTATTAGCTTATATTTTCAGATATTTAGAATAATGTTGCCTTCCAAGCCAGTAAGCAAGATGTGTGCTAGGTTAGCTGCATTACAGGGTGAAGCAAATTAGCAAAACATTAATTTTTATAAGATTTATTTTAAACACTTGTTATTCTCTACCCACTGACGGTTTTCTTTAGCTTCATTGAAGGTATTTTTGTAGGACTGAATGTGATTTTTTTGGCTTGAAGGAGTAATGCATTATCTGTATATAGTGCATAATATAGACCTGGAAGTTCTTTAGCTATATCATTAATAAACAGAGGAAATAAGAAATGGTCCTAACATGGACCCTTCAGGAATTCCTGTAATGAGGGTTCCTTCTGAGGAGAATTTGTTGACTGCTTAAATTTGAAAAGTGCAACTGAGCAGATAATTTGAGAACCAGGTTATAGTATTGTTTCCAATTTTAAATTCATGTAAAAGAAGTCTGTGGTTGATAGTATCAAAACCCCATGTCATAAGAACAAAATCTCCAGCTGTTATTAGACTGTTGTTTATATTTTAGTAAATACTTTTTAGTATCTGAGAGTAGAGCTGCATAGGTGCTAAAAGTAGTCAATAAATCTGTGTTGGTGATCTGTAAGTAGGCCATAGCTATTAATATGTTTCATAATTTGTTTGTACAGCAGCTTTTCAGAGTATATATTGGAAATTAGTTGATAATATTTGAAGTCTTTGGGGGAGTTTACTTTTTGGTAAGGAATTATAAAAGAGAGTTTGAATAGAAATAGAAATATTCCTGAGGTGAGAGAAAAGTTAATTATATGGGTAAATGTTTTTTTTGCAATATGTTTAGCAGCTTTTCTCAGGAAGATCTGGTGAAAATTTACTGAACTTTGTTGATGAGGAATGATGTTTGCACAAGTTTCTTAGCCTCACCTCTGTGAATTTCAGAGGTGTAGAATGTGGCAGAAGCTTCCACTAGTTGCAGACCAGTTCTGAAATGGGGAGTCACTGACTGCTTCTTTCGGAGTATTTGCAATGATGAAGTTATTTGTTATTGTTTCTAGTGAGGAGAGTATAAAGGACTTTTAATCCTCTGCAAGGTTAGAGTTACTGGTAGTTGAGGAAACTATAGCGAGAGAGTGTGTTTAGTAATATTACCTTCAATTTATGTAATTTCTTTCCAGAAGCATTTAGGATTACTACTGGAAATGGCCTGTGATCCCCATTGCAAAGCTGTAAACTGTTTTTAAATACTGTGGCTGATTAGAGAATAGTTGTGTGTACCACTATGCAATGACCATCCAATTCAATGAAAACAGCATCTTGTACCCAGAATCACCAGAATGTATCTTCAGCCACTTTCAAGGTTTCTCGTTTAATCTTTATTATATATATAATATAGATTAGATCATATTATGTTTCATAATTAGTGTACAGATTCTCCTGTTGTTGCTTTTGTCATTATTTTATTATTTTATTTTATTTTGTGCTTATTTATTTATTTATTTGATGCACATTTGTGATATTTTAATTTTACATTTATATACATCAATTTATGTTCTATGTTCTTGACAATGTTGCTCTTATATATGCTTTTATGCACATGCTTTTCCTTGTTTGTTTAACATGAAATGTGTTTTATATTTTCAGTCAGCATTTATCTCATTGCTGAAAGGGTTAATCAATTAATTAATTGAATCTTTTTGCACAAACCTGATTGATTAACACCATTTTAAACTTGTTTAAATTAAACTGATTGTTTTTTTTTCTTTTTGAGATCTGATAAAGCATGTTTTTACATGTGAAAGTGCTTATCCATTGATTGTATAGTAAATCCGACTATATTTTTGAGCCTGGTGGTCCTGCCTTGTGTTTCGTTTTGGAATCTCTATTTTTAGGCAATCATTTCCATTTCTTTGGCAGGTAGCATTATCCATCATTCTGTGATAAATAATTGTTTTCTGACCTGAACTTTCACCTTCATTAAAAAAAAAATGGTTCTGATATTGCAGCGGTTAGGCAATGCAAGCACATTATGCCATAATGTCAGCTACAGATAATGATGCCAGTATAACATATGAAAATTGTTAACAAATTTTGCTTCATTTCTGAAGATCTCTATCAAAGTATTATATGTATTGATGGTTCTCATACAACAACAATAAAATCCTGATATCAAGGTTATAAAATTATTCTTCCCCTTCTGTGTCATTTGAAAGACTCGTATTTTATTTGATATATTCAATTCAAAGAGCATGAATATGCAAAAGATATATAAAAGTCATTTTGTGCAGCCTTCTATTACTCCTCTCCTAACAAACCTGTTTTAAGATTATCTAGGACCTGAATACACATCATAAATCTTATAGCATTTCATCTATAGTTTGTTCTGTAAATCCTTGAACGACTGAAATATTGATGCCACACATGTGGCATAAATTCATTGCCGTAGTTAAAATGGAGGCCTGACCTTAGTGTTGTCATGGGAGTATTGCAGGTACGCATAATCCCACTATTATTCTAAATGGAATTGAGACAAAGAAAATATGTGATATAAAGTTGATTAATTTCATCCACAAGGGACTGTTGTCACAGCATATTCTCTGATGAGTCATTTATCACAAAGATGCAGTGGTTTCAATTAAGTGCTGCCTAGTTGCCTTACAAGTTTACGAAGTTCTACAGATCTGTAGTATCATTGATTCGTGCATGACTTATTACACTGCACTGAGATTTCAGAGCAGCTCTTATAGTCTATATTGAATTTTATGTTTGAACTACGATAAATAGTACCAGACGTTTAAAACTGTATGTCTGAACAGTCCTTCAGATAAAAAGATGAAGTAGTTCTGCTTGTAATGGGCTCTCATTTAACCTTATTGATATTTAACACAATCTTGAAATGCCTCTGGTACTAATAAAATGATTTATCAGCACTAACTGAAACCTAGTAATTTGACAGTGCATCCAAAATATACTAAACAGTTATTTTTTCTATATAGTATTTGTATCTCACAAAGCTCTTCAGCTCATATAATTAATATAGATGCATTTGCAAGTATTGCACATCAGAATACAGGTTGGAGAACTTGAGGTTATGAAATAGTTTTTAATTAAAAAATTTCCTGTAACAATCACACATAATTTAGGATATTTTGCTACTTTATTTACTGCCCCTGTAGGAATTACAAATTTGAATGTTCTATTGATTCTGTTTTTGAAATACAAAATAGTACTGAAAGAGGTTAATGCCTCTTAGAGTCACTGGCCAAAGATCTGGTAATTTAATGCACTATAGTTTATTTTTAGATTTCAGATAGAAAACAAGGAAACAACAAAGCAATTTGTATTTATGTATTTATGAATATTTACACTGAAAAACTTAATAGTATCAATATTTACATATTTATATATTGCAGGTTTGTATTTAAAAAACGCATACCCTTTCTGTTTCAAACAATTGAACATTTCCTATGAACTTAGCTATGCCTTCAAGAATGCAGAGGGCTGCTGCAGTTTGTACAATCTCTTATACATTCTTAAAGTTGAGAAGCTGGTTACTCCATGTAATTCAGACAGATTTAATAATTGGTATTGCACTCTACTATATCTTGTAAAACTGATTAATATATTTGTTGCAGACCTCACTCTGCGAATGCTTGCAGTTTTATGACAGAACTTGATTCATAACCCTATATGAAGTAACAAAGATTATCAAACATAAGGCTATGTATACTGCCCTTTTTATCTATATATTACTTGAGTTCAACATAGGCTATGCATCATTTAGGAATTACGCTCCTATTTCTCAGTATTTAATCTTAAGTGTTGCTACTTTGCTATTTCCAAACAGTCTTCACAACAAGAACTGTTTCAGACAGGGAATATTTATAAGTAGAAACACTCTGTACCCTTTAAGAATTCATATAAAATAATGGCCTACTGAATCATCTGATGAGGTAATATGCACGTTCTCTACTTGCCATCATATTCAATGCTGTCGAAAGCAGGTAGGAAATAGTTTAATGAAGGAAATTAAAATATTGGGTTGGATTCCAAAAGCTAATTGTGGACAGTGGGCCACGTCAAAGGAAACCATCTACACACCAGTTGCAGACATGATTTCAGAAGACACACAGACCAAATATTTAATTATTCAGCATAGGATAATTACAGATTCCACACATGCCCATCAGATTCCAGAACACATCATCTGGCCAATGCAACTTAACTGCTATAAACTGCAATGCTGACTCCATTTCCAAAACAATCCGACTATGCTAGATTCTGCATCACAAGGAACACAAGCTATAACTACAGAATGTAATAGAATCCATCATAATACCACCAAAAAAGCTACCTGAAATGAATGAACTGCAATAGTCTGCAGAACTGCAAGCCATGGAGAAGTATGTGGTTGTGCATCCTAGAAGGCAGACAGTTAGAGTGAGAGCAGGTTGCAACTAAGCTGTCTGTCAGATCAATAAATAATCCACAGGTACCACCTAGACAGACAGCTGGTGCAGGCTGTCTGCAAGATATGTGCTCCACACATGTCTGTGCATACACTAAGAGGCAAGCCCATTCTTCTTGAAACAAAGTGTGTCTCAGCCTGGGTGTACTTGCATCTGGGACATTCCAAAGAATCATGGGGGATGCTTTAGGAGTCTCACAGACAGCTGCCAGTCATATGCTGTCAAAATTCCTAGTATCACTGTGCAGCAATGTGGATGACTGCATACACTTTCCATCTAGTTTCAAGGAGCAGAGAACTACTGGTACCAGTTCAATAACCTTGCAATCTTCCCACATGTGCTTGGTGCAATAGATTGCACCCACATCCCTATCAAGACCACAGTTTATCTAGAAGCAGACAGATGCAGTAACAGAAAGGGATGGCTATCCCTGAACTGCCAGGCTGTGTGTGCAGCAGATGGCAGCATAATAAACATCATGGCAACACACTCTGGAAGTTCCCATGGTGCTGTCATATTGAGGGTAAAGTGGTCTGAGGGCTGCATTCAACAATGTGAAATACCTGAGGGAAGACTACTAGGTAAGTATAGAAACAAAGCTAGGATGCAAGCTAAGGATATCTCTGCCAATATTATCCATAATGACAGCATATATGTTTACACCCCACAACAGTTGACTGTGGTTATCCACTTGAGCCATAGCTAATGACCCCTTACAGAGAACCATCAAATCCTGTGGAGGAGGCCTACAACAGAGCACATGCAATAACACATACTACCTTCGAGCATGGGTTCAGTGGACTGAAAGCTAGGTTCAGATGTCTGCACATATTCAGGGGTTCATTACAATACACACCTGAGAAGGCAATACTGATGCTACATTGATACACATCATGATGACAACAGCACATGGCAGTCTTCCAGCTGCAGGTGTGGGTGAACTACACTAAGAGTCACAGATGTCTGAAGATGACATTCCACAGGTATCAGAGAAGCAACAGGAGGACAAAGGGTATAGAAGACACAGGTGTGGAGACAGAGGGTGTGACTACAAATCCAACCCAGGTAATGCAGCAGCATCTGACACATAACTTTAAGTCATGACAAGCCACACAAACAGAAGAACACAGAATAAACACTGATGTTCAGGTGTTGCCCCACCACAGCAGCACAGATTGCACATAATGGCTAATATCCAGTAGATGTACACACTGAGCATTAGACATAACAACATAATCATAACATATAACAGTGTGAATATATACAAATTTGCAAACCAGAATCATCAACTCAGGGCACAACTGACACAAGTATGCATACAGATTCATATTGGTGTATTTGTGTATAACAGACAATAAGGAGCACAAATCTGTGAAACACATTCCTAGCTGTCCACTCTATAAAGATGCAGGAAAACAACTCAGGACATAATGCAGAACTATTGTCAATATCACAAGCAAAATATATCACTGTAAAGTATGGATAACGTTAATGTAATAAATGGAATCGACTATGGATAGTAGAATTGTCAAACTCCCATGGCATCATACTTATCAATGAACTTATGCAAATGGCAATGTCAGTGGTCTGCACAGCAATCATCATCACCACAGGGTAAGACTGAAACTACCGAACAAAGTAGATCAGCTGTCAGTGTTACCCTAATGCTGTCTAGGGCACCGATGCTGATGGCTCACACTGTAGTCTGGTCTGCTCCTACCACTTATAAAAGCACATGGCCCAGGTTACTCCACAGGGAAAACTGATGGGGTGATGCCAGCATGTGGCGATACACTGTGGGAAGGAGCATATCAGATGGCCCAGCAGCAAAAGTTTGTGCATATTGGAGGATAGATATTGATGTCCAATAGGCAAAGTTTGTTCTGCTGAGAGGGGCCTTCCCTCTGCCATGTGGCAATTGGCTAAACACAGTCAGGGCATGCAGTACGTGCTTGTATTACAGCACTACTGCAGTACTGTCATGACGAGGGTCTCTGCTGACCATGCCACAGATAACATACTTTCATTCTGTGCACCTAATGATGCACATTACCTCACCATGTCTGCATGCAGATCCTTCATGCAGCATGCCCAGCAGGTGTGCAACATGATCTGTCGCACTGGTAGGCGCACGGATGTCAAATCCATGACATCATTAGGAAAGATCTTTGCCTATAGGACTAGATGAACAACTTCTGACACATGCCCATGCACATCAGCTGCATGCCTATGACTACTGTGATGGGCAGTATCAATTTGTTGTGGGCAACTGTCAATATCAGCACAGTCTCAACATGGGTCTAATGTCCACAGGCTTCACCCTGTCCACAATCTGATGTCCCTTAATTTTCAGAGTGGGTGGACAAGTTTTCCTCCACATCTGAAGCTACAGCTGTATCCACATGACTGTCACCATCTGGGCAGAATGCATCCCCATGTCAGTATCCTGTGTGACACTGGCTATGCTACCATAATGAGACACATTCGATCCCACATTATGATCACTGGATGGGCTAATGGAAGTTAAAGGCAGCTGGTGTGCTAAAAGAAGAGACAGATGACACAGATCAGGACAGCATACTACCATCACATAGTGTATATCATTAAAAGCATATGATACATATTCACTCAGTATTACAGATCATAAAGACATTATTGCAACATATGAACATGTTGTGGTAACATATCTGGTCTATCTGTACTTGCACTGGTATGTCTTGTGTCCCCAGCAGATGTACCTGTAGTGTACAATGTTAGGGAGATATCAGTATGACAGTAAACAGTAGTTGGCATGACATGAAGCTGAGGCAATAACGGGGATGAGTCACCATAGCACTGTATGGAGACAATCACTTGCCATTTCCTTCTGTTGTGCAGAAGTAGAAGTACCTATGAACATTAATGCAGCCAACATTTAACATGTTGGTTGCATTGTTCTGTCTGTACTGCAGCTGTATGGCTACATGTCATATACTTACACTGATTGTTATCACCCTGTATGGGTCCCTGTACGTGACGCAATTCTTCTACTGAAAAGCAAAAATGAAAATACATGAATATGCATGTAACAGCAATATGTGATAATTTACTCTAGAGTCATCAGTGTTATGCAAAGTAACAGACACATGTGTGGCCTGGAACATCTGCTTCTATCCCATCCCCAAGTATGTGGTGCTCCCCATTCGCCATATACAGGAATGCAAGAAATATTGCGATCTCATCGGCGAAGGTCAATGATAGGCCACCACCAGTGGCATTCCTTGATCTGTCTCACCATAGTAACCTCTTGGCTGCAGGGATGATCATGTCAGAGTAGTGTAAACAACAGGCCTCACAAGATCTGTTGTGACTTCCCACCACATTAATCATGTTGGTGAGGTCAGCACGGTCTTCATTCTTCCATACTATTTTTCTTGCCTGTCCAAGAAGTCTCCATTCATGTTGTTGCAGATCATCCATTATGATCTCATTCTCCTGTGGGGAGAAATTGTCAGCCCTAGGTCTGTTTGCCATCTGAAAGACAGTGATATGCACAAATTCAGGCCCATGTGGGATCCCAGTTATGAAGATGATTATATGGACACTGTAAACATGCATTCCTGTGCAATGCAAAATTCTATGATATAGTAATGTGACATATACAAACATATAATACCTGCATACATAACATTTGTAAAAGCAACATAAAATGGGATTCAAATGCCTTACAGTAGATATTCGGGAAATGGAGGTCCAAACACAACAGCTTCAAGCCACAGGTGACACAATCTGCATGCATTTTAAATTAATATACTGCACAAACATATGTTTACAACTGAAATGTGAGATGACTGTAGCTGTAATGCAATTGAAGCCTAAACAAAGTATTCAAAAACAATCTGTCATGTGACATGTTAGAAATGATGACCTTATACCAATGCAATCATTACCAAGCAGAGAATGCCATCCACGTCAGCAAATAGAATCAATAAATTATCGATTAAACAACTTACAGAAAGGGTAAGAAAAGCTCTGGATCTGTTAGCAGGCCACAGATAGTATGAATCCTTGTTGTATTGACATAGTAGTTCTTATAATTGTTTTAAGACCCATTAATGAATAAATATCCATAACACCAAAAGGAATGCATAGTACATAACAACAGATGTATAATGTCGGAATCTGTAGTTTTCAAACATGCACCACAGACCGTATGGAGTCACCCATGATATATATGAATAATCTGTAAATCCATCTTCATGTACTGTTCAGTGTTGGTATTTACATCTGTCTGTATTACTGCGTATGGGAAATTACTGCCTGTCCTTGATGCAGATGTCAGCACCTGTATGCATACAGGTAAATCACACATCACTTCAGTAAGTTGCAAACATTTTTCATAATGCACACATTTTCCATAAATACATCAATTTAAAGAGATACATTTGGTAATATGTTATGTCAACATAGGTGTATAATGAAATAATATTCTCCAAAACAGCAATGCTAGCAGGTGCTAAATTTGTTTAGCAGCTACCTATGACTCAGCTATAACTGAAAGTAAGGGTGGCTATGTGCATACATGTTTTAAGTACCATTTGCACCATACATAATTAATGAGCTTCATTAAAATTCAGGTTTATGGAATCCCACTTCCACACATGCACATAAGTTCTCAAAAATCGGTGCATTAACCAATAACTTGGTGTAACGGGAAGGTGCTCTGCGCAAGTACACAATCGGTATCATTAAACAAGGCGATGTGTAACACGTGCCCATTATCTTCCATTGATCTGATAACATGACATGAGACACTTTTAAATATTGATTTCGATACATTTTATTGCTACATGCGAACTGAGTAGGACCTCAGTGAGCAATTTTCAGACCTGTGTATTTCTTCATTGGACTATCAACATTATCAAGATGGCTTCTTCCAAGAGGCTTTGATGTGGTGTCTATACAGAAGTGGAGCATCACATGAGAGCCAGACCAGGGAACTTCATGGTGATAGATATTTGGGACCAGATTGTGAAGAAGCATCAACGACATGATCTACTGGATTAGAATGCAAGTTCACTACTGCTACAATGACCGGCACTGCAGGGGTGCAGAGGAGGTCCGCTGGAGGGTTGTCAAAGTGTGTCTATAGCTGGTGGATGCCTACAGCAAGTGTCATAATGCTACGTATACCTGAGCATTCCTACTGAATTTACAGATATAGCTGTGTGCCACATATATCAGATACATGCCTTTAATAACAAGTAAGTAGCTGTTCTGACAATTAGCTCATCTGGATAATTAAGAAGACATGGTGACTGTTCTCCATTTAAATATGGTTTCTATTCCTCAGGGGTTTATTTATTTACTAATGTTAATAATGCACATAATATTAAAATTGCAGATGCACTTCTGCTTTCCAGCATTTTAATAACATCATTTTACACATCCACTATAGTCATGTATCACTGCCTGTAGTGCTTAGGCCACTGATAACTATCCATTTTATAGTTATCTGTAAAACTATGACAGTATCGCTTAGCCTACCTGTAACTCACAAATCACTTGTTTATTCCATTCCTGTTAACAAAGTGAAACTTCTTATTACAGTCCCATCTGTTTAACCCAAGATGAATGACTGTCCAACTGCCTACATATATCTTTTCATTTGTAAATTGTGTTGAGAGTTGTTATTGTGTAGATCATGTTGGCCTATGGGGGTTATATGTAGGATATTTCCGTATTTACTTGTTATCCACAGGAATATGGATATATACACACACTAACTGTTTTTTAAAAAGAAACATACTTGCTGATAGTTCAGTCTGTAATAAAACATGCCAGCATGCATATATATTAGAGTGCTGTAAGTTCAACTCCACATAAGGGAAACATTATATTCTTATTGCTGTGTCTTTCGCACATAGTTAAATATTCTGCTCTACATACCTGCTTATTGATATTAATAGTTGTTTTGAGCATCCTTACAAATAACTCAATTGCTCACTGAATTTCTATGAATGTCTTCGTAAGCTGTAATATTCAGTCATCAGCACATTTTTAACTATGGTGTTATGTGTAAAGCTTGGAACAGACTGTTATATTTCCACCAAAAAGCTATGTAGAATATGCTATGATTTTCAAAATTGCTGTCAAGTGTAATTTTTTATTTGTTACTAAATTCACTTCAGAAACTAGCTCATCCTTATCCTAGGAGTGAGTCAGATGGTCAGACATACAGCTGGAATGCAGAACAGGGAGATGCAATGAGGTATGCATTTGACTGGTGATGTTTATTTTGCCAACAAATATCCTTAGGTGTTGTCCTTTGACATGCACTATTGTGTCCCTGATGTACACCACCTTGTATTTGTCTGTTACCAGAATCTATGTGATACATAACACTATCCCACTCTCTCTGGGATGAAGGCTTTCACTTGCTGCTAATGGTTGTGACCACTATGCTACTATTATTTCATTCTTAAAAATTATTTACCTTAATCCTCAGCACATTGTCCTTTTTATTAATCCTATGCTTTGATCCACATTAGTAACCCAACCCTGCAAATTCATAACCCCAGCTCTTTTCACTGCATTCACACCATATGGTCTCCAGTAAGATGGATTAGGTAGGCAAGTAGATGTCAGGGTTTGAGTGTGGATGTAGTTTAAAGTTGCAGGTTTGAATTTCAGATCCCCTACTCTGTGTTCACGTCTGTTCTAAGATGTAAAGGACTGTAACAGTACAAAATGTGTATGTTGAGTCTGTCATATTCATTCAAAGAAAAGATTTTAGAACCTGACCTGAGCAATGTACATATATCACTGCTATTTGAGGACTACATCATTCATAGTTCCTCCTTTCTTTTTGCAGGTGATGAGGGCAGGACCTGCAACTGTGCTGTGAGCAAATGCACAGGCTGGAGAAGTGGAGGGAGAGAGGTATGCTGCTTACTTTGTCTGCTTTATTAAATAAAATATATCTGATCTTTGTTGAAGCTCATATTTTTTTATAATACCATGTATAATGCTTATAATGCAGGAATACCCATCATGCATCAGTAAAGTAAGTGCAATAATCACACTACACCTTTACTTTCAAGTCTGACTGAAATACATATATGTTTAAATAGCATTTAGCAGCAATCCACATTTTCTAAAGATATTTTTTGAAATGTAGACCACAGGTTAAATGACAGTCAGGTATGTGTAACTTTCACACAGATTTTGAGGTGGATGTTTTACATACAAGTCTATACTGTTTTTCCTGCTATTTTTAATGAATTTATTGGTACACTTTTATGTGTGGATGTGGTTCCCAGTGATTGTCTATTTACATACTGAATGGATATCTACTGTGCCTAAAGTGTTCATACTGTCAATGGCAGATTGTGCGGCATTCACTTAAGTTCAATATTAGGATTGCATCTGCCTTCTACACCTGGGGTTACTTGTGAACATGGGTATTTCTTTGCATCTTTTCATAATCAGAAGCATCATCAGGATGTTTGCTTTTTGCAGGGTACTGATTGCTAATAAACATAGGTAGGTCATGCATACAGTTGTAGACAGACAATGTCTGTACAACATATACTTGATTTTCATGTATCACAGGCTGTGACCATGTTTATGACTGAACATTATTACTGTTTATTTTGTTGTATTCCTTATAGTGATGAGAGGTCAGTCAATGACCCTTCTGCATTGCTCAGCTGTTTGTTATATGGCTTGCATATTTTCCAGCGGTGGTGGTGCTGCAGTAGCGTTGTCGCCTCACAGTAAGATGTTGTCCTGTTGAATTCTCAGCTAGAGCGTCTTCTGTGTGGAGACATGCGTGAATGGGCGGACCACTGCTAACTATCCATTTTATAGTTATCTGTAAAACTATGTCAGTATCGCTTAGCCTACCTGTAACTCACAAATAACTTCTTTATTCCATTACTGTTAACAAAGTGAACATTCTTATTACAGTCCCATCTGTTTAACCCAAGATGAATGACTCTCCAACTGCCTACACATATCTTTTCATTTGTAAATTGTGTTGAGAGTTGTTATTGTGTACATCATGTTGGCCTATGGGGGTTATATGTTGGATATTTCCATATTTACTTGTTATCCCCAAGAGTATGGATATATACACACAGTAACTGTTTGTTAATAAGAAACATGCTGGCTGATCGTTCAGTCTCTAATAAAACATCCCAGCATGCATATATTTATTTATTTATATTTGTTGACCGGGAGTGTCCAACTGGACGTAGGTCCATTTTCAGTGGAGGACCGGGGAGAAAAGCTCCACAGTTAAAATAAACAGACAGTAGTTACATTGGATTACATGGCGATTAACAATTTACATAGCAATTACTTACAACATATTTACAGATGAAGAACATAGTACATCAGTAGACAACTAGAATTTTTATCTGAGAAGTACATAACAGACATTAACAAATGTGAAAATAAGAAGTTTCTGCTGTATGAGTACTAGGCTTATGAGCATCTGAGCTTGCTATAATCAAGGTAGTTAGTGGAGTGGAAAGAAAGGTAGTGGTTGGATGGGGTGGGTGATATTAGAGTGGTAGTTGCATGGGCATAGCCAGCATATTTTTAGGTGCGCTTTTAGTAAAGTTTTGAAGTGGGTGCATGATGGTACGGAGGTAATTGTGGGTGGGAGGGAGTTCCATAATTTGGCTATGGTGCAAGAGAATAGTGCTTCACCAGCAGAGTTATTGGCTTTAGTGATCTGCAAGTGATTTTTGTTGCTGGATCTTAGTGGTCTGGTGGTGCGATAGGGTTGGAGTAGATTCTGGAGGGATGGGACATTTAGTGGATGGTTTGCTAGTTTGTGGGCGAGTGAGAGTTGATACCATTGAAGGAGGTGAGGGAGTTCAAGCCAGCCCAGTTTAGCAAGTAAGAGACAGTGGTGACTACGGTAGGATGCCCCTGTGGTGAATTTGGCAATTTTGTTGTAGCTGGTCTCTAGCTTGTTTAGATTGCATTGCCTTAGGTTGGTATATATTGGAGAAGCATAAAGTAGGGTGGAGATAAGGTGGAAATTTGCTATTGAAATATTTGCTGCTTTGGTGAGAAGATGCTTATTTCTGTATAATGCTCCTAGTTTTTTGTGGACTTTTTTTATGGTCATGGGTATGTGAATGTCAAATTTTAGTTTACTGTCTATTTCCACTCCTAGCAATTTGGTGTGTTCAGTTGGGTATATAGTGGTGTTGTCTTTTGCTGTGATGTTAAAGTGAGAGTTGTTTTGAGCATGTTTTTGGGTTGGAAGATGAGTAGTTTAATTTTGTTTGGGTTCAGTATTAATTGGGCATTGGATAACCAAGTTTCAACAGAGGAAAAGGCTTCCTGTGTGACTTTTTGCAGCTTGGGTAGGTACTGGGCTGAGCAGATGATGGTTGAGTCATCTGCGTATTGTATGAGTGTGCCATGTGTGGTAGCAGAGGCTAGATTATTTGTAAAAATAGAGAAGAGTAGGGGTCCAAGGATGGATCCTTGGGGAACCCCTATGGAGACAGGTAGTTGGGGAGATATGTCATTCTGCCATACAACGGATTGTTGGCAGTCAGACAGGTAACTCTGAAACCAGTTGGTGACTGATTGTGAGAAGGATAGGTTATTGAGGACAGAGATAAGTTGTTTGTGTGGGACCATGTCAAATGCTTTAGTTAGGTCTAGGAAAGTAGCAGAGGAGAGATAACCATTGTTTTTATGGTGAAGGATAGTGTTAGTAAAGGAGAGTAAGGCAGTGGTGGTGCTATGGTTTGGTCAGAAACCAAGCTGAGTATTGAAAAGGAGGTTGTTAGTAAGGAGGTAGTCTGAGACCTGAGAGTGTATGCATCTCTCTAGTATTTTGGAGAGTAGAGAGAGAATAGCTATGGGGCAGTAATTGGTTAGTTCTGTGGAGGGTCCACCTTTGTGGAGGGGAATTATATGTGATACTTTCCACAGTGTGGGAACATAACTTTCTGACAGAGATTGGTTAATCAAGATGGATACTGGGTAGGCCAGAGCATCAGCTGCGATTTGTAGGTATTCACTTGGGAGGTTGTCTGCTGCTAATTTGGTGGGTTTAAGTTTAGTTAAGAGTTTTTTTATGTTGGAGGTAGGTACAGGAGAAAAAGAGAAGGCAGTGGGGAGATTAGTAGTTGAAGGTGTGGGTTGGAGGGGAGGGGGGTTGTGTTGTTTAGCTAGTGATAGTATGGTTTGTGTGAAGTGTGTGTTGAATGAGGTAGCAATATTTTCTGAGGAGTGAAGGATGTTAGGAGGAGAGGTACTGACTTTACCTGGATGGAGGATGGAGTTTATGGAGGACCAGAATTGTTTGGGGCTGTGTTCGGAGGAGTCTAGGGCAGACTGGTAGTATTGGAATTTGTTCTGTTTTATTAGCTTTTTGTCTCTATTGCGTAGTTCTAGGAATTTCTGTCTAGTTGAGGGGGTCTTGGTTTTGCGCCAGTGCTCATAGGCTTTATCCCTGTTTTTCATTTCTGACTTAGTGGTTTTCTGTAGCCATGGGGAGGGTTGTGCTTTGATTCTGGAAAGTCTTATGAGGGCATGGTAATTAAGGATGCTCAGGAAGGTAATATTAAAAAATTCAACTGCGTCATTAAGACTGAGGTACTTTAGAGGATGCCTGTTACATTCTTTGAGGGATGAGATGAATGTGAGTGGATTAAAGTTTATTTTTTTACGTATCTGACGGTAGATGACAGGTTTAGCTTGGTATAGGTATTTTTTCAGTAGGAATGTTGGGGAGTGATCACTGAGGCTATCTGATAAGCAGCCTGTTATATATGACCGGGGGCTCTTACTGACTAGTATCCAATCCAGGGTAGTGTGCTTGCTGGAGTTTTTATTTATCCTCGTTGGAGACTGGACTATTTGAGTGAAGCCATGAAGGTTTACATGATGAGTTGTATGGTTGCCAGAACAGGATTGCCAGTCAATACTGAAATCACCTAAAATGATAGTTTCTTGGGGGAGATGGTGGGTAGACCAGCTGAGGAGGTTTTCTAGTGGAGGGATATTTTAACCAGGTGGGAAGTAGCATCCATTTATGTTGATGGTTTTGTTTTGGTTTATTTTGAGATTGGTATATATTATTTCTTCATTGCCTATTTGTGGAGCTGATGATTTTAAGATCTGGATGTTTAGATGCTGTTTAAATATTATAGCTACACCGCCTCCTTTCTTGTTTAGCCAGTCTACTCTTAGTATGCCATAACCTGTAGGGAGTATTTGCTCACTGGTAATGTGAGGTTTTAGCCAGGTTTCTGTCAGGATGACTATATCTGGGGAGTACAAGTCTATGGTGGCATGGAGTTCAAGGACTTTGTTGTATATACTTCTAATATTTAGGCTTAGTAGAAGCAAGTCATTTGCCTTTCTATTGGCCGTAATATGGGAGAAGTTGTGGTTTCTAGTCTGATTATGATGATTGGGGTTGGAGATGGTAGGGCCAGGGTTGGGGTGGTTATCTCCACTTAGAGCTAGTTTTGATATGCATGGGGTTATTAGTTTTCTCAGTTTTTGAATGTGTTTGTTTATAAGGGAATCTTTATGATTGTGCTCTTTGGGTAATAGGTATGGTGGGAGGGTTACTATGTTAAGTTGTAGGGATGCTTTATGTTTGAGTAATATAGATGGTAGAATATGTGGGGGGTGCATAGAGATGGTTCTTGAGTTGGTGGGAGGGGAGCTGAGTAAGGGTGAGACATGGATGGTGGTGTGAGTAGTAGTACAGTGGTAGTGGTTGAGTGCGGGAATGATAGAGCTTTGGCAGGATGTAAGATATGCAAGGAGAGTGCATGCAGTGAGCATAGGTAAGGTATGCTTGTACAAGTTAGTTGAGGAATGGTGATAGTAGTGGGAAGATGGAGGAGGTAGTGTTGGGTTAGTGCTGTGGTTGGCTACTGGAAAGATGGGAGGGGTTTGTGAGTGTAATAAAGGTGGGACCACTGGGGGCGGGAGGAAATAGGGGGCAGGGAGCTAGAGACCCTGTTAGTTGCTCTTATGAGGGGGCTGGAAACAATCAGGTAACAGAGTTACCTGATGAATGAACATATGATAGTGACAAGGGTGGTTGTAGTTTTTAAAATGGTGCCTGCCACAGGTAATATTTATTAACTTTGGGATATATGTTAGAGTGCTGTAAGTTCAACTGCACATAAGGGAAACATTATATTCTTATTGTGCCTTTCGCACATAGTCGAAAATTCTGCTCTACATACCTGCTTATTGATATTAATAGTTGTTTTGAGCATCCTTACAAATAACTCAATTGTTCACTGAATTTCTATGAATGTCTTCGTAATCTGTAATATTCAGTCATCAGCACATTTTTAACTATGGTGTTATGTGTAAAGCTTGGAACAGACTGTTATATTTCCACCAAAAATCTATGTAGAATATGCTATGATTTTCAAAATTGCTGTCAAGTGTAATTTTTTATTTGTTACTAAATTCACTTCAGAAACTAGCTCATCCTTATCCTAGGAGTGAGTCAGATGGTCAGACATACAGCTGGAATGCAGAACAGGGAGATGCAATGAGGTATGCATTTGACTGGTGATGTTTATTTTGCCAACAAATATCCTTAGGTGTTGTCCTTTGACATGCACTATTGTGTCCCTGATGTACACCACCTTGTATTTGTCTGTTACCAGAATCTATGTGATACATAACACTATCCCACTCTCTCTGGGATGAAGGCTTTCACTTGCTGCTAATGGTTGTGACCACTATGCTACTATTATTTCATTCTTACAAAATATTTACCTTAATCCTCAGCACATTGTCCTTTGTATTAATCCTATGCTTTGATCCACATTAGTAACCCAACCCTGCAAATTCATAACCCCAGCTCTTTTCACTGCATTCACACCATATGGTCTCCAGTAAGATGGATAAGGTAGGCAAGTAGATGTCAGGGTTTGAGTATGGATGTACTTTAAAGTTGCAGGTTTGAATCTCAGATCCTCTGCTCTGTGTTCAGGTGTGTTCCAAGATGTAAATGACTGTAACAGTACAAAATGTGTATGGTGATTCTGTCATATTCATTCAAAGAAAAGATTTTAGAACCTGACCTGAGCAATGTACGTATATCACTGCTATTTGAAGACTTTTTTGCAGGTGATGAGGACAGGACCTGCAACTGTGACCTGTACTGTGCGCAAATGCACAGGCTGGAGAAGTGGAGGGAGAGAGGTGTGCTGCTTACTTTGTCTGCTTTTTTAAATAAAACATATCTGATCTTTGTTGAAGCCCATATTTTTTTATAATACCATGTATATTGCTTATAATGCAGGAATACCCATCATGCATCAGTAAGGTAAGTGCAATAATCACACTATAGCTGTACTTACAAGTTTTACTGAAATTCAGATATGTTTAAATAGCATTTAGCAGAAATCCACATTTTCAAAAGATATCTAGACCACAAGCTAAATGGCAGTCAGGTATGTGTAACTTTCACACAGATATTGATGTGAATGTTTTACATACAAGTCTATACTGTTTGTCCTGCTATTTCTAATGAATTTATTGGTACACTTTTATTCGTGGATGTGGTTCCCAGTGACTGTCTATTTACATACTGAATGGATGTCTACTGTGCCCAAAGTGTTCATACTATCACTGGCAGATTGTGCAACATTCACTTAAGTTCAATATTTTGATTGCATCTGCCTTCTACACCTGTGGTTACTTGTGAACATGGGTATTTCTTTGCATATTTTCATAATCAGAAGCATCATCAGGATGTTTGCTTTTTGCAGGGTAGTGATTGCTAATAAACATAGGTAGGTCATGCATACAGTTGTAGACAGACAATAATGTTTGTACAACATATACTTGATTTTCATGTATCACAGGTTGTGACCATGTTTATGACTGAACATTATTACTGTTTATTTTGTTGTATTCCTTATAGTGATGAGAGGTCAGTCAATGACCCTGCTGCCTGGCTCAGCTGTTTGTCATATGGCTTGCATATTTTCCATGTTATTGTCATCTCACATTGTGTACGTCCGCGGTAGTGCAGTGGTAGCATTGTTGCCTCACAGCTAGAGATTCTCCTGTTCGATTCTCGGCTTGGGTTGGGAGTGCCTTCTGTGTGGAGTCTGCATGTCCTCCCTGAGGTTGAGTGGGCATTCGAAAGACATGTGTTGAATGGGCGTGCCTTTGTTGAAGGTTGGGCGTTGGGCTGGCAACTCGACACCATAAAAAACAACTACCAATCATTAGCAGACCGGAGTTCCCCTGTGGCGACCCTTAACCGGGAAAAGCCGAAAGACAAACAACAACAACAACATTGTCATCTCACGTTGTCTTCATTATAACAATGTTAACTGGTGGATATTAATATGACTCATTACATGCACAGACATACGGACTACATTTTACATTTAGACACACACATAACTGATCAGGGAGTGCATGCAAGGGAAAAATAAGGGAAACATTAATATCCTGTTAGACACTCTGCTGGATAATTTACTGAGGCAGACAACATTATTAAACAGTTCAGTTCTCAATATTAATGTTATTTTGTAATTTTCAAAATTTTATTTTGTAAAATTACAGTTATGAAAAGGTTGCATGGTTGCATGAGGCAGTGTCAGTGCATGCTTCCCTTCAAATGCCAGAATATGTTAATTGTGCTTGATTTGCATATGCTTGCTACACTTAACGCTGGCCAGTAAACAACTGTCAGGTCATATCATGATTTTCACTAAGCTGTGTTATGCATGCCATTGCACTGCCTTGATTAAGCTGCTAACATTGTATAATGGGTACAGTGTTCCTAACATGTTCTGTTGTTGGGCA
Source organism: Protopterus annectens (assembly GCF_019279795.1). Classification (NCBI taxonomy): domain Eukaryota; kingdom Metazoa; phylum Chordata; order Ceratodontiformes; family Protopteridae; genus Protopterus; species Protopterus annectens. Next base: position 1,905,299,843 of record NC_056735.1, read on the forward strand.
TGCACATAAGTATAGATAATATGACATAGAGAAGGTGTTGTGTGCATGATGAGCCATTTGCTAACAGCAAATCTTTTGATTATAATTGTGCTATGCCTGAGCCATTTCATCTTCAGCTGTGTTTTAGACTTTCAATGTATGCTAATGCAGCTTCATTTTCATATTTTAATATGCAGAACACACATGTAAGTGGAATGTTAATTAATTTATCTTAGAGTGTGGATAAAACCAAAAACTATGACACTTTAGGGGAACCAGCAACATGACCTTCATGGTCTTCAAAGATTTTATTCAGCCACAATAACAAAACATAAAACTGTGGTCATGCACAGGGCCACATAACTATTCCAATAATGAATGAGACTTGGCCATTCCAACTAGTTTCACAGCCCCGTGCATGAGTACAGTTTTATCTTTTATTACTGTGGCTTAATTAAATCTTTTAAGACTACAGATGTTGTGCTGCTGGTTCCTCTGCGGTGCCATACTTGTTGTTTTTATTGGTTGTTACACACCTTGGTGGTAGTGGAGCTGGGTACTCAGTTTTCCTCTTACTTTTTATTGTGGTTAGAATATGGATATGCACAACAGCTTCAGTTTAATGTCAGCTATCATCTTCATTGGAATGTGCAGTCTGATAGATATTTGCTTTTCATCTGTATGGTTTTGTTTACTAACATGCATTTCATATAGTGGTACAGTGGACTATGGTTATAATATATTTTAATGCTTCATGAGGGCTGTTTTCTGCCTGTTCATTGTGTCACAGTGGATATGTTATGCAGACAGGTAGTATCATGTATGCATATTTAATTTCTGTCCTGTGTTATAATTCATCTTGACAGAGCAAGGGGCCTGTGGATGATCACCAATTAGATGTAGACAACAAGTGCATGCCAACCAACTGCTGGAGTTCTCAGATAACATTTAATTATGTTTCAACATGTGCATGGCACACATTAACACATTAAACCTTCTTTACACATTCAGTTGCCCATGTACTATGGCAGTTTACATGCAGTTACTGCTTTAACATTTACATTATAAACATGTTTTTTAGTGACAGAAGCTCACAAACAAAACATTTTGACCATAGTCCAGTGGCATGGTTAAGAACTGTGTATTGCCAAATCATGTATGGGCAACAGAAAGGCAAATCCTTGCACATGTGTTTTGGGTGACAGTTGTCATGCTTTCCTACTAGCATGATGTCATGTATGTCATTTGTTAGTAATGCTGATGCCATGTTGAGACATATATAGCTATGTCATACATATGGGCAATCCTGCTTCACTGAGTGCACAGAACACTAATTTAACATTCATGTATACATTGTGTAATGAAAATTTATATAGTAACAGTACAGTATGCTGTGTTTGGTCTATGTTGCATTTCAACATCCATTTGCTTTTTAGATAAGTTCACATCATTAGGCAAATGGTGTACACATTAAATTATGTATATACATATCTCTACATATAGTCCAATTCATACTGAAACACCATTGTAACATTGACATGTGAGCATTCACTGACTTATCAGTGATATACCATAATGATGCTCACATGACTGTCCTCTGCTTGTCAGTTAGCAAGGTTCGTGACATATAACTGCAGTTGTTATTCCACATTGGCATGACGGTATATGCGTAAGTGATGGAAATTCTTAGCTTGCTTACCTGTGCCTGCTGATGTTGCATGATTGCACAACACTGTGTATGTGTGAATTATACATGCCCCTTTTTTTTGATGTCAGCAATGTAGTTTGCCCATGTGATATACGTTTGCCATTTGCTTAAATGTATTTTAGGTTGGTTTCAACAACAAGCTATGTGGTGTGCACATGCATTTGCAGTGTGTAACCATATCTTGTTGTCCTGCTTTTTCGTTGCCATCCTTGATGTGGGCATAGGTTGTTCACCTCTCTTCTACCTTTGTAGTTACATAATATATTTTGCAGATATGTCTGCCTTTGTTGCAATTATTGTGCATTGTCATGTATTAGTTTGTCTACAAGTTCAACATGGGCCAACTCTATGACTAGTATACAGATGCAGGACAAATGTAAACAATTTGTTTCAATACATCCTTGTTCTCATTGTGCATGTGTGTTAACTTTATACATTTTTGTAATTCATGTGCACAACCTGATATATTTTTAAGCTGTACTATTAGACTTTTGACCATATTATTCTTACGTCATTGCTGTGTGTATATGTATTGACACTGCTTTCATATATGCTCTCTTTAAGCCACTGACAGTCATACATATATGTCTACACTTGTGTGTTGCCTTTGACATGTCATATATGTGTGACATATATACATTTCATTACGTTTGTTTGGGTTTCGTACACCTACTTGTGCATACAGCAGCCAGTTGGTTGCTTTGCTTCAGCACTGTTGTTTGGCACTGTGCTTCGTTGTTTACCTTTTGTATGCATAGTTGGAGGTTCTGTTCTATCCTCTGCCAGAATTTTCTAGCATTCCATGGTCTGCATTTGCTCATCTGTAATGTTGCTTGGCTTACACTTGCACTGCTGACCGACAGCTTGAATATGTGCTTATTTATCTAATGTGTACTGTGATCCCTATTCATCACCCAACAACACACATCTATCATCCTGGTATGACTGTCACATAGTTTATAACATGTCATAATATGATAGATAAGGTAGATATGTTTTCCTGCATGTCACAATGGGTGGTATTCATCCCTACCCTGTCTGACAGCTTTCCATTACCCCTGTTGTGCAATGTGTTGTCTAAGCAACTTACTTGTCCTTACTGTTTTGTTCCAACCTTTGTCTGTCACATGTTGTGATTTGTTCCATGGGTATACCTGGTGTGACAGACTTATTCTCCTCTTTCCCTATCTTTACCATTCTTTCTTTTCTTAAAAAATAAAAAATGGCGCCTATTCCCACCAAAAAAAAAAAAAAAAGAAAAAAATTCCTATGCCACTTTCACTTTCCTCAGATTTTTTGTGTTCCAGTATACTTCTTATGTGTCCCTTTTCTTCACACATACCCTACATCTGCATTTTTATCTCCAAATTTCATTGGTCATGTGGATTACATGTATTCCCCACATGTGTCCCCCACCCATTGCTAACTACTATAAGCTGTGTTGATGTGTCTGTGATTGCCTTTTGCCTTTATTCATTTTTTATTAGAAAATGTATGGATTTCATCAGAATCCATAAGTGATAGCTAGCATATTTTAATAATAACGGACTTACAGAGGTAATCCATAGTTGTCTGTAAAGCTTACTGGTGAGATACTATTATAGGTATGTATTTATGAAAGTCATGCTGCTTAGACTGTGAGATTCATTCCATAACTTTGTTAATGGAACCCTTGTCAATATCCATCAGTCTCTGCTAGTGAATTTTCATTAGCTGTGAATCACATGCGAGTGATACACAGTGCATCCTTACTACTAAGATACTCCTTTGTGCACCAAAATATTCTGCGTTTACTGTGTCATATTCATATATTACATAGTTATCCACAATTTTTCTGATGATATCGACGTAATGCGCTGGATTCTGAAAACATTACAGAATCCAGCCCATTGTTTAAACTACACTATTTATATCTCTTAACTAGACTGTACCATAAAAACACATATGATATCATTATTTCTATTTTGGAATAGATATCCAAATATAGTGGTACTTGTTTATTTTCTGACTGTAAAGCTGTCAAGAGTGCTTAGTAAATGGGCTTGCTCCAACTACCCTGAGACAGCGGCTGCCATTTTGCATTCAGCAATCCTAACATATATGGAATCTTTTTTCCAAAAGCAAGTTCAGAGCATGTTACCCTGACTTAGTTAAATACACCTAAGCACTTATTTCCATTTGCACTTTGCTGCTGTGTAAATGAAATCAGTATTTTGCTGCACCATTGGAAAACTTTCAGCAACACTGTACTTGATTACTGGGGCCATCTGATTAAAGTTTAATTTCGTAACTGCAAACTTCATGGGGACTGGTCTGAGTTTTGCCATCTTTAGATTTTATTCGATATTCATTCTATCTCTGATGATTCTTTTAAGGAACCTCACTTAGTCATAAAAAGTGTGCAGTGCATGGAGTACCTCAAATACACATAAAATTGATGAAAAGACAGGCTTGTTAAACACAGTTTTGATGGTAAAAAGGTGGTTAACAATTGTCATGTACCCTCTCAGTGCTGTTAAACAGATCTCATGCATTAGCATGGTCAGGTGCCACAACAGAAGAGCTTTGAGAAACACATATTAACATATTAAGCTCTTTTTAACTGGACTGAAGGAAGTGTTTACTGCCTTCCTAATGTTCTTCTTTTGTGGCTGCTGTTGTGTAGCAGCTGTTAGAGTGCTACAGTTATCTAAACCGTAAAACACTTGCCACTACTACACTGACTTTTTTTTTCACTTTTGTAGTACAGGGGGGTGGCAGATAAAGCTTCACTTACTACTGCTTCATGTACTACAAAGAATTGTCATCAGGAGTTTCCAATAATAACCAAGAATGTTATCATTTCTTGACATGAATGTCAAGATTTGCCTCCCAAATTTTCTCTGGGTGCAAATTTCTTGATATTCATAAATTCATAGATTCATAGACTGCTACTAGGCTAATGACTCCAGGGATCTTTCTAAGCCTAGTCAAGTCTTCCCAGAAGAATAATGATGCCCTGCATCAAAACAGGACATTGAGGGCCAGGCAGTAGTTGCTTTTGTGCAAAAGCTGGTGTAAATTTTCTATTCCCCCATCCACTTGTCTAGGTTGTGCTTAAACTGGGTAATAGACAAACTCAGTTTTACATGGATAGGATGCCTGTTCCATAGGAAGGGCAGTCTCTGGGACACATATCTGTCTCTCCAGCATGTTCTGTTTATGTCAAAGACATAATTTGGTTCCTTGGACATTGTATTTCTGGTACTGACAAATGTGTAGGAGATTCATAAGCGTGGGGTTTGTGGATGCCTTGTAAGCCAGGCATAGAGCACCTTTCAGCAATCGATAGGAGACTGAGAAGAGGTTGAGAGCTTTAAATTGTTCTGCATAAGGCAGATCTGTTATGCTTCGTATTTTTTTTTTGTAATGAACCTTTGAGATTGCTCTAGTTGCTGCATATGCCTTGTCAGGTATATACCAATGGGAGCATTGTACTCTATAATTGGTCTGGTAAGGGTGGAGTACAGTGTGGTAATAACCTCTTTGGACCAAAATGCCATGTCCTTAATTATAAGTTACACAACATAAAAGGATTTCCTCACCACTGTGGCCACATGGAAGTTGAAGATAATGCTACTGTTTACGTGCGTACCCAGATCCTTGACCATTGAGTCAGGTCTTAGGGGTGTATTATCAACATGGTAATTATCAAAGATGGTTGATTTCCCAAAGGGTACAATTATGCATTTCTTAGCACTGAGTTTAAGACCATGGCTTTGGCACCATTTAGTAGTCAGAGACAGACCTTCTTGAAGAATGCTAGTGTTTGCAGGGTAGTTGATGATAACCACCAGCTTGCAATCATCTGCAAACTTAGTCAGCCATCAACCTTCAGCATTTGCCTACATTTCAGAGAAATAGATGCCAAAAAGTAGCAAGCCCAGTACTGAGCCCTGGGGGACTCCACTAGTGACTGGCCTCTTCGTGGAGGTGGCCTTACCTATTTTGACCTCCTGTGTCCTATCAGTGAGCCAGTTGGCTATCCAGTGGGTGATAAAATTGTTTATACCTAATTTAGTGAGCTTGTCTATAGTGCCTGATTAGGATATTGTATCAAAGCCTTGGCCTGGTTGAGGTAAGTTGTGTGCACAGTTTTACCTTCATCCATTGCTTTGGTGACCCTCTCAAAAGGCACGACTTTCCTTTAACAAAGCTGAACTGTAATGGTTCCAGCATTTGCAGGTTAACTATGTCCTCATTTAAAATGTCCATGATGATTCTTTCTATGGCCTTACATATGAGGATGGTAAGACTTATGGACCTGTAGTTACCCAGATCAGTGGCTGGACCTCCTTTGTGTAGGGGGATGACTGTAGCCATCTTCCATTCTTTGGGCACAAAACCTGAATGAAGGCTCTAGTGGAAAAGTGATTCAAGTTGACCAGAGAAGTATTTTTCATCCTATTTATTTAATGTTCTGGGATGTTATCAGGGCCCACTGATGCAGTGTTTTTGGCCCTGGAAAGTGCATTAATAACCTGTTCTCTAGTAATGGATGGTAGTATAGTGTTATGTGGTATTTCTTTGGACTATCAGGGCTGGAGTGGGGGTGGGGGATTTGAGCTGAGCCTGTCAGCCAATAGTTTGCCAATAGCCTCTAGTTCAGTTTGGGTGATGCTATTTACAATAAGTTCTGTGCATTGTTGTGTATTTCCTCTGAGGTCACAGATAGCTGTAGAAAGGTTTGTGGTTATCCTTTGTTTGAGAAAAATTTTTTCTTCAAATTTATCCTTTGAAGTATTAATTAGCTCATTTAACTGCCTGTTTAGATCAGTCAGGCAGCATTTAGTATGTATGGCTTTGTTCTTTCTGTACTTGGCCAAGATTTTTTTCTTTTGTTGTATAACTGATTGATAGTGAGATTCCACCAGGGTGGTTTGTCTTTTGAGTCTGTCGTATTCTTAATACAAGTGGGCATAGCTCGCTCTATACAGCTATCAATATGGATGTGCAAAGGTTTTGTAAATAGCTCAATGTATTCTATGGTGTATACTGGGTTTGGGGTTTTTTGGAATTTAGCCAAGATGTTGCTGAGTAAAGAGGAAGATAGAAGTTAGCCTTGGAATAGTTCCTAAGGGTTTTTGGTTTTGCTGGATCCTTGGACTTAATTTTATTTCAAGTAATACTACCTTATGGTTAGATCTGATGAGCAGATATTACATTTGGTGAGGAACATTGGCACCCCGTGGTTTGTGAATATAATGTCAAGGATGTTTGTCCCATGGTAGGAGAATGGACAGACTGTTGTAGGATGTTGGGCTTGTACATTAGAAGTGGTATAGGATTCCCAGTCTATAGAGGGGTAGTTGAAATCCCCCATAAATATCATATTGAGTTGAATGGTCAGGGACTCTAGTACATTGAGATATGTAGTATGGGTTTCCTGGGACATGGAGGGACCTATATGTTGCAAGGGTGTAGTACAGCACACTGATTATGGTGAGTTGCACATGTATGAGTTTCAGTGGGTCATGCACTTTAACTAGTCTGGATGTTATAAAATAAACCACAAAAAGTGGCTATGTAAACTTAAAAATAATAAAAATGCAGCGCCAGTAGTCCTGGCCAATCATTTACTCACCACAGTTTTAGTGCTTTTATTCCAAAACACAGGAGCTTCATCATGGATGTGAGATTAGTCTTAATACAGACTGACACCTTTAGTTCCCTCCTGTGCAGTACCTGTCAAAAGGTATGAAAGGTATTGTAACCTTGCATTGCTGGAGTATTCTCAGCAACTTTAAACCATGTCTATGTTACTACACAGATATCTACACTGTCTAGGGAGAGGAAGACCTACAGGGAGTGGATGTCCTTGTTAAAACTTCTGGTATTGAGCAGTACCACCTTCAGATATTCCTTCATAGGTTCAGTAAAGTTGGGTTTATCAGTTTGGTATTGCCTATAAAAAGGCACTATGGGGAGTTGAAATGGACTTTTCCAATATCCAAATGCCTAGAGTGTTTAAGTGCAGACCACCCTGGTAAGGCAGTGTGGTCTGTTAACCATGTCCTCCCAGGCAGTCAAATATTGTAGTCCCCTGGATTGACACCAGAACATAAGCCAGTCATTAAAATCAATAATTTCCTGTTGGTAACATGGCATCATTCTTGGAGAAGGTAGTATGCTGCTCAGTGTTAAGCACATACCTGTCTGAGACACATAATCAGTGAGCTTGATCATGACCCGCTTCATATATAGTCAAGGGGGCTACATCTCAGGTCATTATCACCCACATGGACTGTGACAGAGTCATAATGATACCTGTGGCTCAATGACCCGAGTGACTGTGTGTCTTGATGGATCCTAGCCCCAGAAAGGAAGCTATCCATGACTCTTTCCTTAATCCATCTGGTGAGGGGGGCATTAGTGTGCCTCACTATAGAAACACCAATAACCAGGAAATTTGGCTGTTTGCTGGTTTGTGTTAAGGGCTTAGCAATGGAGGCATTGGATACAGTCTTACTATATGTAGCTGTGGGTAGTAATTTAAGGGAATGTTTATGTTATAGCTAAGGACCCTTTCTTTGATTGTACTGTAAAGTAGGTCTTATTATTTTAAGAAAGTAACCAGTACATGCCTCAGCTTAAGTAGTTTTATGTGTAGGGTCTTTATCCTATGCAGCAGGCATGTTGCAGTTGTCACTGACAACCTCTAAATGAATAGCTTTGATTGTATGTGGGATTTTTGCCTCCAGAGTTAAAGTGTATTTGTTCCTTTCTCATGCACTATCTTTTTTATTAAGAATAAGTGGGATGTCAATGCACATACGGCAATTGCTACAATGCCTCAGAATACCAATCTCAACCAAAATGGCCAGAGAGTCAGAAAGTGCATATTCATAGCCACTGATCTACTAGGGAGGAGCATGGAAAAACTTAAATATTGAGCAACTCAATAAGACAAGCAACTTGATAAGCAATGCTCAGCTATAAGCAAACGGGATGCTCTAGCAGTTAAAAAGTCTGTCTAGACAGTAATACCACAGGAATGCAGACCACAGACCAGAACAAAAACACTTAGAATAACAGGCATAATAAGCCTTCATCAGCAATTTCCAGTACAGAAGGGTGAAGCTACCCTCTCCTCTAACAAGAATGTAAAACAAAAAACTTCATAATGTAAAATAACTGGTTTAGAACCCAAGTGCTTAAACCAGAGCAAAGACACTTAGAATGACAGGCACAATAAGCCTTCACTAACAATTCCCAGCTGAAAGGGCTGGAGGCTACCTTCTCCTTCCACAATAGTGTAGACCAAAAACCTTCTTAATGTAAAATAACTGGCCTGAAGTGCAAGTGTTTAAACCAGAACTAAGGCACTTTTAGAATAACAGACACAATAAGCCTTCAACCAGCAATTCCCAACTTAAAAAGCTACAGGCTACCTCTCCTGCCACAAGATTATAGACAACAAACCGTCCTTACGTAAGATAACTAGTTTGAAGCCAAAGTGCTTAAATCAAAACTAAGTAGATTAGAATAACAGGTACAATCCAATAAGGCTAATTACAGACAGTAATAACTGCAGTAGAACAAATGCAACTAAACACTTTAAGAACAAGCAGCAGAAAGCAAAATAAAATAAAAAGGTAGAAAGAAGCACAGATACAGTAAAAGTAGATGAACAAAGTGTATTTTATTTTAGTAAGGGGCAAGGGAGAAAACAAAAAATAATTCTAGTTTAAGAGACTAAAGGGGTAGGCCTTCCCAACTGATCTCTTAGACCCCATTAGAATGAGTTGATGAGATGGGATTGGGAGGAATGTCCAAAATCAGATTTACAGTAGAAGCAGGCAACTCAAAAGGTACAAAGTTTAAGAGTACAACAGTAGAGTGTGTGAGTGGGAAAAATCAAATGCAGACAGAGATCAGCAATAATCAGGCAGAGAACAACAAGTCAAACAAGTGCTACAGCTTAATAAAGTTGTCTCCAAATATTTTTAGTAAAATTAAGAATGCTATTTTTTTCAGCTCCTCCTACTAATTAGCTGGATGTTATTCGGTGCCTGCAAATGAATTATTTTCTAACTTTACTTACTGACCATAGCCAAAACTTCTTAAAACTCCAAAAGAACAAAAAGCTTAAAACAAAACAAATTCAATACAAGAAAAAAAAGATAAAAATAGACGTAACCAAACCTTAAATTAAAAACTTCAATTCAAAGTCAAATGCAGACAGAGATCAGTGATAGGCAGAGAACATCAAGTCAAACAAGCATTCCAGTTAAATAAATATGCCTCCATTTCTTGGAACTCATAACATCTTGATTTTTATCAGAGACCTGATCCTCTACATGTTTGATATTTCACTAATGATTATATTATGACAAGCGTTAATGCACATTTCTCACTAAATCAAAGTACATATAGTATTTGGTTATTTTCTATTTATAATATAATGCTTCACGTGTGTGTGTGTGTGTGTGTGTGTGTGTGTTTGTGTGTGTGTGTGTGTGTGTGTGTGTGTGTGTGTGCGTGTGTATATATATATATATATATATATATATATATATATATATATATATATATATATATACAAAAGATCACATCCTTTCAACATCTATAGGAAAGAATTTAGACCTGTAAACTTGACCATCCTAATCATTTCACACAGCTGTAATATTGAGACTGTGTAAACTAGCTGTGTTCAGTTTTTGCTTTTACAGTCCAGTTGAAAATGTTAAGGAGTACAGTTATAAAGTGTATACAAATCCACATTTATAAAATCCTTGGATCAGTGAAGTGTTTGCGGAAACAATGTGCTGCAACAAACCATGAGATCAGTGAAACACATTAACAGCATTTTCTCTACATAATATAACCAAAAGCCAAAACTTCACATAGCTTTTCCAAGGATGTGATGGGACCTGCTATATCAACTGGCACAAATTTGATAAATGAATATTAGCATGTGTTCTTTTGAGTTTTGTATGGAAGAAATAAAAAATGAATCATATTGACAGAAAACAGTGGGCTAGATTCATTATTCTGTTGTCACCCATCTGTGTTGTGGTAACAGTTCACATTCATACAATTTTCTATACATGTTCACATTTCAATGTTGAAGAAGTAGATAGCTATGGTTCTTTCCAAATTTCCTCCTACAAATTCCTTTATGGCTTCCCCTATGTTCATACCTGTGATGGCTCCCCATTTCATCACTTTCCTATCAACCCCATTTTTACGCCATTAATCTGGTCAAAAAATAGAATCATGCACCACACACATGGCCAGAAATGGTTCATAAAAAGCTTTCACTTTTTGTCCTCTGCATTTGCCCAGAGTACACTAGTTCAGTCATCTCAATCCATTGTTGCTTAAACTCACTGTGATAAAGGAACACAGAGTTACAGCAGAGTAAAGCCACTATTTCCACTACTTTGAAACAGAACAGCTACTTTGACAGCTACTTCGACTGCTGAATGTAACAAAATGCAACTTCCTATGTGGAGTGTTGGCATAAATCACTTAATTGAGGATTTTTTTTGCCAATAGCATCAAGGGCTTGATTCCAGATGTATCTCACATAATTTCTTAGTGTGCGGTTATATGAGTATGATATGTTTAATCACTCACATCCTAACATTTTTCACAGTTATGAGTGCTCATTGAGTTATGTTGAATATTGGCCAAAAATGAGCATTCGAAGTGACATCCATCACCACGACTCACATATTTATCCCATATTGTTCTGCCTGTCATAAGCCTGCTGTCCCTCTCCTAACCCTTCATTCCCCCTATGTCAGTCACTTCATGCTACAGCATGGCAGCTTAATAATGAGAACAGACTAAAAACATGTGCATGAATGTTACATTACACCAACATTATATGTGCATTCATCTCATGTTGTATTCATCCCTTCACTCCCATACCTCGTTACATGTGTGTGTATATTTATTAGGATGATGTATGTGCACATCATCTCATGGTTTCTGCATACTGACATGATGCTGCTGATGGATACTGCAAACATGTGACCTTGATTCACTAGTTTATAAGTGCTCCTGTGGTGTGCAAGTTTTAAAAATCTGCTTTACAATTCTCTTTGTGTCATGCTCTGGAGTTGATGGCTGAAATGTTCATCTAATGTGATATGGAAAATGACCTTACTGTGAAGAAGCATACCGCACACACTTTTCAGATATCCAGTCATACACAAATAGTTAGCATATCTGCTGAGTCATCATAATCATTTAAAAAGATGGACCATCCCTTGTCATTTCTAGAAAGCTGTACATACACTTAACTTGTGATTTGTTGTGAGGCCTACAAAACAGCTAATTGTTATACAACTGCACTGATGTAGGCATTACTGATACAGTTTGGAGAAGGCACATACTTTAGTGTAGTCACCGATAGTCACATTTGCAGTCCATATCACATTTACATAGCTAATGCCATCCTGACGCCATTTGCACAAAAAAAAGGGAGAAGATAAAATAAGCTGGATTTGAACCTTGGCTCACTAGTGTTTTGACCAGAAGCCCATTGATCTTGCACACTGTGTGATAATGAAAGCTAAAAATCAGGTGTCTTTTCCACACTCAGTACTGTCCAGAGTGCTGACAGACAGACCTCACTGCTAAGCCTGTTTGCCTGAAAGAAAGTGAACCAAATTACATCTTACACTTCTTATCATAAAGACTGAAGCCTCAGTCAATGCTAGATAAGGAATTGTTATGGATGTTTGATAGGCATGGTTGTGAATTAATGGACATATTAGTCAAGCATAATAATATGTTGATGGAGCAACATATGGCCAGGATTTCAGCTTTAGATAAGTTCATCACAACAGATTTGTTACTCAGTACTTATCATACTAAATATTTAAATATATTTAAGAAGGTGGACAATGAATGTAAATACATTAAGGATAGGAAAACAACAAAGTTTGAGCAGGATCGTATTGACTATTCTAATAGTAAAGCATGTCCTGATCCACCTGTATTTCAAGGATATGAAATTGAGGACCATATAGTACAGGATGAACAGCCTACCATCATTAATAATGGTGACAGTTTTTTCCATGGAGGTGCTGACACTTTAGAGTTCCTGCCGCTCAGATGTTCAGAGTGTCTGAAAGTCATGAGGAACTATTCTCCCATCCCAGAGACTATAGTTCGACCTTGGGTAAATTCTACAAATTTACATCAGGATGTGAGTGCACATCTATATCAGACATTACTCTAAAACATCTTCTCAGCAATGATGATTTCATCCTCTTTAAAGTGCACTCTGACATTATTAAACATCTGTGGCAGTGCTAGTCTTACATTGTACAGAATACAGCTTGCATACCTACATAGGTGCTCTGTTTTAATCTGGCCTCAATCAACTTGAGTGTATGTGGTTGTTGGTATATTACAGTAATTGTTTGATGTTTTGAGTCTTTTTTCATTTCACTTCCACTCAAGAGAACATTTTATATAGCCCCATGAATCCAATGTCCTCGTTGTCTCTGTACAGATAACATCCTTGCTGTGGAACACCGAGGATGTCATCATCTCAAAGATACATACACACATTGTTAGGCAAAGCCCCTACATTATCCTGCGCAAGTTACCTCCAAACCACTGGATGTGTGATTGCTAATGTTGTCATGGGGTGGTGCACATGTCACATATGGACAGAGGCAGTCTGCAATAAAATCAAACACATACGCACATAACACAAAGTATCTTCCATCACATAGATCTAGCAATTTGTTAATGGTATAATAATGGTTAGGATTTTATGTGCTCTTGACCATTAGACTAGTAATGCCTTATGACCCTCTGAAGATTGCACTTATCAATGTTGTTGTCATCCACACATGCTATATTAATGAGTAGATGTACTGTAACCCTACAACAATGTATTCTAATCTGTGATCTTAACTGCTGTATTGATGGCTGCCATTTGGTTAGAGGTTTCTTCCATAACAGCTGTAGTAATATGAATCCTGAGGACTATTGACAAGTGATTATGCTACCTGTATTGTTGCCTTACTAAGGCATCTGTTCTTGTAATGGAGTATATCGACATTCTACATAGTTGTCATTTGACCATCACAGTGACAGCTGCAGTATGGCATGGGTGTGCACATGTGTACCTAACATCTGGAAATGTTATCTGACATATAGAAATTTTACATCATACTAATGACACAGGCACATATGCCTCAGTTCATCCACATCTTGTAATGCTGTTACATATACAAACACATGACATGTTCAGATACACTTTCAACCTTGGGGAATTCATTGTACGCACAATTGTGTTGCCATTCACAAGGAGTATTCAGGTGTTTCATCACAGAATTGTGGGATTGTCAGCATTTGTGTCATTAACTGTTCTGCATGAATCATGTCCCCTCAGGTTTAATGTGTCCTTATAAGATATCAAGGCGCTGATCTCACCCACATATTTCTATTGACAAACATATAGGCATTTTATGAGCAAATGATGTAATGACATGAAATAGGTTGAGTTGTACAAATGGACTAACAGTTCCACTGTGTTGCACGTAATTCATAGCCAACATTGTATATGGAGATAATATCAAAAAGCATTTTGTAACCACCACTAAAAGCTTAAGGGGAATACTCAGCTATGAGCAGAGCTGGTTGTGGATAGGACCACCCATATTAAAGCAGACAAGATAGACAACATGCTAGCTGACAGATTTGGATCCAATTTTAACCCCCTGTCCCCACTGGTCATCACCAAAAGTATACTTGCCACCATTCATCAGCTTGTTATCTCAAAAGAGCAGGTCGTCTCTTCCCTCTCTAAGGATAAAAACATGGCATCAAAGGGACAACATCCTAGGCTGGCTTTGAAATAAATTCAAAACTGAACTAAAAGACCCACTTAGATCCTTATTTGATCACATCCTCCAGACAGGCTGTGTACAACAGATTGCTGGAGAATAAAAGTCATCCCACTGCACAAGGGGGGACGACCAAAATGCGTAGGGAATTATAGATGCATAAGCCAGAAGAGCCCCATCGGTAATGCCATGGAAATATTCATTATGGACCTTATCAACAAGGACATAGTTGATCTCCTGACTAAGGAAGCAACCCAGTTCAGATTTGCTAAGGGTAGATCATGTCTGTTAAATGTGGTTGACGTCCTCAAAAAGGTCACCAAAGGGGAAAGACTGTGCATCTCACCTAACGGGACCTGGCCAAGGCATTTGACAAAATTTCCCACTCAGGTATTATACAGAAACTCTCTCAACTGTGCATAAACCCTTATATGACCATATGGATAGCAAAATGTCTCAACAATAGTACACATCCTTGAAAAGTAAAAATTCATTTCCCAGGCCCCTGCTTGTAAATGTTTCATCTCCCAAACTCCTGCTTACACTTATCAAGGGTATCAGAACTTGTCAGAGATTTGGGATGCATGGCTAGGGTTAAAAAGGCCCTTGTGTTCATTAGCCTAGTAAACACCTATGAACCTATGAACCCATGAAAAGGATACACGTTATAAATAACAAGTCCTATGTGGAATAAAGCCCCATCACTGTATTCTGTCTCCTAAAGACTACTAAGGGTGATCTGTACCTCGTCTGCAGGGAAGTGTCAAGTCTGGCTCTGATAGAAAAGTTACACATTCATATGACAAAATGTATGATGATCATTCATTCCAAGGATCTTAACCTTGCCTCTTACATAATAAATTATGTTGGAGAGATAGATATGTCTCACGGAGACTACACCTTTTCTGGAACCAGCCTCCCATTCCCATAAAGTAAAGCCCTTCCCTGACCTTTTTCAAATGCAACCTAAATCAATTGATGTATAATCATGAATTTACTCAATGTAGGGTGTCCATCTCTCTCATGGAGTGCTCTCATTACATACCATAGCATAGACTCTGTGAACTTCATTCACCTAGATATTGAAGGTTGTTAAACTCAGGATAAATCTGGCTAGGCTTGTATCGGCTCTTGGCCCATTAACCTAGGATTCTCCCATAAACATATGAACCTATGAAGTGTGATTGTAGCCTATGTACAGATTTAGTGTGACTGTATTGCATCACGGACGTACCACTACATCACCTCATTACTACCATTTGATAGTTTGCATGACCACATATGGATGTATGTCAGGATTTAATGGCAGTATAATATTTTGAATGGCAATGTCAGGGGGATAGTGATTATGTTTCACATGTCATGAGTTTTTACTTGCTTATAGTGGGTTTCTCCATGTATTGTTTGGTATGTGTATAATATTAGAGTGATACCTTCCTCACTCATTATCACTTTGCACTGCACTGCTGTAGTTTCTGTGCACATGAGCATACCAGTGCATTGCCATCATTCTCACATGCTGCTTAGCCATTCATTATAATGGATCATTTCTTAATTCAAACATCAATTGCAAATGCTTCAGACAATATTCATTGATATTGCATGTGTCAGATGTATGCAGTATCCAGCTGTATGTAGGGAATCCACTCATAATAGTGTGGTGCTTGTATTGTTGTTATTCCCATGGCTGATACCTACATCAGCCAGAGATGCTTTAGTCAAATGTATCACATTTAGCACAGTGAGCTCCCACATATCTGGTAGGCCATACAGAACTATTCTTTGGGATGCATACACATTAGGATTTGATAGTACAGACTTACCTTCAAGGTGTTCTACTAGATACCTGTGTGATATGTCTTTCTATGTTACACCCAGTAAATATACATCTCATTGACCACATTGATGACATGGGTTTGATTCTTGTTGATTTTGGCTTATGTGTCATGAAAACCTATGAAATGGCCATGACTAGCCCTGATTTTAACTCCGGTTTTAACACTGTCCCTCTTAAGCCATCCAAAAATTGCTTTTTTTGGGAGAAGAGTTGGCGAATTCCACTAACAGAATACTGGAAATCATTACAGTTGTACATGTCTGTTCCTGAAGAGAATATATAATAAGTTACACTCACATATTCTGTCAATGCTGTGGTTAAAGATCATAGTATTTTAAAAGTGTCCACGAAGCACAGGACCCGAATTCCAACAATAAAAGTGCTGGTAACCAATAACTGGTTAAAAACAACTTTATTACACCAGACAAATAATAATGGTGTAATAAAATTCTTTTTAACCAATTATTGGTTACCAGCACTTTTATTGTTGAAATTCGGGTCCTATGCTTCGTGGGCTGTTTTTTCTTCCTGATTTTAAAAGTGTCCATGATTGTGCCTGTTTCTGTCTATACTTGTCCAAGATTCTCTTGCTATGTGTCCCTGATTGGTTGAGAGTGTTGGTGACATGTCAGTCATATTCAAGAAAATAATTTTTCAAAATTTTCAGAGTATGCAAATACCCCTAATTTAAATAACATCCTTGCTAAAAGTTGTCTCCAGTGAGCATGTCAGTGATGTCTATATAACAAAAATTCACCTCTATTGACATATAACCTTGCGTGACCATCGCATATATACTATAAGTTGTGTTTATATCACAATATACTTGCTCAGAAGCTATAAATAGCAGTACGTACTGTGCTATCTACATATTACTTAATGTTATGCTACTGACTTGTGCTGGAAGTGTACATACGTTTACATATCTCATTTTGGGGCATTGACATATTTACCATGCCCTCTTAATATTTATTGATTCCTGTTATACATGTCTGTGCCCACCCCATCCATTCTTTCATTATTCAAATGTTTTTTTTTTTATTTTACATTGCGCTGAGTACACTTTTCATCACTGTAACATTAATGATGGTACTGCAGTATTTTCCCCCCTGGTAGTTACTGTGGCTGTCTGTGTAATTTTGCTGAGCAAGTTTGCTCTTAAGTGAATCTGAATGCATCCTCTTTCTGTGCTCACGCTGCTCTGCATGGTTTCCTGACTGTCAAAACTGCTTCTGACAATGAAACCATGCTTGTGTTTGTGTAAGTGTAATGAGCAGTGTGGATATATGATTACTGCTGTTGCTTATCTCGCTAACTTGCAAACTCCATGTAGGCTTCGCAGAAATCTTACACAGAGTTTACTGAATCTCTGGGAGTATCACAAATATAAAAAAAATCTAATTTTATTAAGCATAATAAAAAACAAATATTCCAGTCATGAACAAGCCTGATGACTTCCAAGATAACCTCATTAAAATAATGTTACAGACATACCATTATGGCTGAGACATAGAAGATTAAACAGGAGTGAATATATTTAAATGCTCATCAACATTTGTCTAGAAAATAATATAAACTTCCATTTTGTTAATTTTGCATTCATGATTCATTTCACAGATATTTAGTTTCATTCTCCCATTCTCTTAATCAGACACATAGATTTCTGATCCTTAAACTCTTTAACTACAGTGTAAATGTTTTCCTATTGCCGTGACAACTTAAACTCTTGTACTGAGTGAAAATTCACTTACAGTTACAATACCCCTTTTAAAAGTAAGGGCTTTCCTTCTGTATTTTTATCCACTTGCTTGCCATAGGTTCACTGATTCATGGGTACTTCCTAGGCTGCTGATCTGTGAGGATCCTAAGAAACTTAGCCTAACATATCCACTGTAGTTTTTAGGTCTTATATTTTGCTTACAAATAACACAGAGATGGGCCAAACAGTGATATTTTATGATATTTGCATCTTTCCCCTGTCTACGAGGGATAGGGTTGCTACAATGCGGATGAATGTGCAGTTACCCATCTATTCATCCAAATATCAATTGAATAGAGTATGAGAATGATTTTACTTTATATGGAACAGAAGTTGATTCCACAGAAGCAGTTTTTTATGTGATGCAAGCTTATTCCACCAACCTGTTTTTGTTTATTTTTCAAAAGAGATTGAGGTCCCTTAAGTGGCTATCCATGACACCATTGCACTGGCTTGACAGACTAGGGTCTGATGAAGCTATATATGCAAGGCCAAGGTTGGCTTTCTGTAGCCTGTATGATACAAGAAGAGGTACAAGGCTTTGAGCCAGTCTGCACAATTTTTACAACTTAGGCCCTTGATTGTTTAATGAGAAAACATTGTGGTTCTTGTTGTGACAAGTGTTTAAACAGGTACATACCCAAAGGGGCTTTATATTCAATAGAATCATAGGTGTGTAATAGACTAACAATCAGTGGGAGCTTTTTAAAGCCTAGCCATATATCCCAAATCTCTGACAAGTTCTGGTACAATTGGTAAGTGTAAGCAGAGGCTTGGGACATGAAACATTTATAAGTAGGAGCCTGGGAGATGCATAATTTACAGGCTACCTTTATCCATAAGAGGCATAGGTGCCAGCCTAGGGATGAATTTCCTATTCCCCATTCAATTATCCAAATTCCATTTCAGTTGGATTAGGGAAGAATTCTGCTTCACATGAGTGGGGTGCCTGTTCCACAGAAGGGGTAGTTTCTGGTATACATACCTGTCTCTCCAGCAAGTCCTAGTTATAACACAGGCAAGATTTAAACCTTTAGAACAGATAATTCTGGTGCTGTTTGTTTTGCAGATATACAGGATGGCCATGAAAATGAGGACTGATGATGCCTTGTATGTCAGACATAGATATTCCTTCAACAGCCTGTATAAAACAGAATACAGGCTTACGGCTTTGAAGTGGTCTGCATAGTACATATTATTTATGCCCTGTATTCATTTAGCGAGAAACCGCTGTGGACATTCCAGTTGCTGGATGTGCCTGGTTGGTAAATACCAAAGGGGGAATTGTACTCTATGATAGGTCTGATGAATAATAAATATAGTGGAACAATGACCTCCTTGGACCTAGATGTCACACTCTTTGTAAGTTGCACAACATAGAATGATTCCCTCACTATCATAGACACATGTTGGTCAAAGGCTAGATTACTGTATATGTGTGTCTCCAAGCCCCTGACTACTGGGTTGACCCTTAGAGGTCCTTTATTAATATCATAGTTACCAGGGTAAAAGCTGTGCCAAAGGATACTATTATGTATTTCTTGGCATTTAGTTTTTACTCCATGGCATCAGTTATTTATCCATGTCATCCCTCCTTTGAGAATATTAGTGGTGGTAGGGGAATTCTATGACTGCTGCTTGTTTGCAGTAATCTGCAGATTAGGTCTGACAGCAGTTCTTGATGTAGGCTTTGACTTCAGAGATGTATTTGCCAAAGAGGAGCAGTGCCAGAACCAATCCTTGAGGAACTCCACTGGTAAATGGCCTCTTTGTAGAAGTGGACTTCCCAGTTCTAACTTCCAGGGTCCTGTCTGTGAGCCAGCTGGCTATCCACCAGGATAAATAAGTTTCAATGGCTCAATTATTGGCATAATGTATCCTAGGAACAGTAAGAGAATTGCATCCCTTGATGTGGATGCAATACTTTAGATATAAGCAGTGTGTTGAAAAAAGGACTTCCTTACATCAGTGGCTACATGGTGCTGAAATGACAATTCATTGTCAATGTATGGTCAAAAGCTTCTTACCATTGGATCAATTTTCCAGATGTGTTGTCAGTATGATAATTATAAGGGAAGACCTGCTTGCTGAAGGAAATGGTTATACATTCATGGCATTTAGTTTTAGTCCATGGTTTTGACAGAAGATATTTTTTAGGAAAGGCCCTTTTGGTGGATCTTGGTTTTCTCTAGGGAGTTTATGATGGCATCAAGTTTTAAGTAATCTGCAAATTCAGTCAGCCAGCGGCAATTAACATTAGCTTTTACCTCCAAGAAGTAAAAACACAAGAGGAGTGTTCCAGGCTCTGAATGCTGGGGTACTCAGCTATTGCCAGGTCTTCGATTCTTGGGTCATGTTTGTGAGCCAAATTGTTATCCAATGAGTTTCACAGGGTTGACATTTAGCTGGGAGAGTTTATCTGTGATACTTGAATCTGGAATGGTGATGAATACATTTGCAATGTCTAGGTATGCTATATGGACTCTTCTTCCCTCATTCATTGATTCAGTAACTTTTTCAAAGAAATCAACCAAGTTAATTAGGCAGGACATGGTCTTGATGAATGCAAAATGGGCTAGAGTAAGAATCTGTTGGTTACATTTATACTTATATATTAATTCCATTATAATCACTTCCATGGATTTGGATTTACAGATAAGACTGGTCAAGCTTATGGACCTAATATTACTCTGCTCTGTTGATGCCCTTCCTATGTGCAAGGGAATGACTGTTACTGTCCTCCAGTCATCTGGCATGAAACCTGTTTTGAGTCTGGTATCAAATAGCTATGTAGGGGATAAGACAATTCATGTTTCAGGTGGGCAAGTAGTCAACATGGCATATCTGGCCCCATAAATGAAGTGTTCTTGGCCTTAGACAGTACATTGAAAACTTGTTATTTGGAGATTTTTGGGGGTATATGTGTGGGCATGTGATCTGAGAGTAGAGGAATGAAGAGGACTCAACTGTTATTTTCAGCCATTAAGCCTATCCCAACTGCACTCAAGCCAACATATTCCTGTGTGAAGGGAAGCTCCTGAGAACCATTGAGATAAGCATCATCTGGAGGGTCTGTCATTCATCCAGCCATAAGAGTTTCTTGTTTCGTCACCTGCATCCCAGTTACGCAAACATTTGAAAGGCCTAAGTCCACTCCCCAGGTGAAGGGGGATGACTTATCAGCATCACTGTGGAGACCTGCAGTTCTCTCCTCCCATGAATTTGATAAGGAGGGCTGCCACCAGACTCTTGCTTGGTTGACTGAATGCAATCCCCAAGGACGTTATCCCCAAAGATGGATATGTAATGGCATCCCCCCATCAATGGATTGTACCAGTATGTGTCCATATCCAGCTAATCTTCCCCTCAGGATTGACATACCCATATTTCCCTGCCATCCCAGTGACACACACATGATGCTAATCAAGCTCAGTTCCTATGGATCATAGTTAAGGCTTTATCAGTATATGCTACAGGAAAGAATCAATGAAAGTGGATAAGATATTATTGGAGAATGCAACCAGGAGTTAGACTGCATGGACATCAAAAGCCAGCTATATTCCAAAAAATAATGCATCAGAGTTAGATAATGTTATACAGATCTTTATTTTGAGATGTATAAGCACTACTATGTAGAATTCCCATCAGGGATTACAGAATTTAAATGATTCTAACAACTGGAGGTGGTGGTTGCCCATGGAAGCAACTCTGATTGACTACTGAATATACTTAATCTGATAGGTCTATTGAGAGATCCAATATGCATAAGTTTATTTGCCACCAGAGTGCACTGGTGCTGAGCATTCTTCCTTTACAATAGTTTTAGTGAGAATTCACTGGAAGCTCTCTTTTGTGTGACTTTGCTGTAAAAATGATCTTCTGCATTATTTAATAATCCAGATACCTTTACAAAATATAAACAAAAAATAAGAATAGATAAATATCAATAATGAATGAATGCCTACTTTTATGGAGCAGCTTTCTGTATATATACCCTTAAATAATATATGTTTTCCCATAATCCCTAGTCTTAAACCATAATCCCCCAGATTCAGCAAGCACTTCACGGTGTGCAGGACTAGTGCAGAAGCTCCAGCAGGCAATATGTCTGCCTTGCCATCTAGGAATAAGCTGTACGGATGTGCACTATCGCTCCTGTACTAGTCCTGCATGGATTCAGCTCCTGTATGCAAATTACCCCATTTGCAGGTGAAATCCATGCAAATGAGGTGAATTTGCAATCCAGGAAGTTGGCAGCCGGCTGTGCAAGACTAGTGTAATCTGTAGAAATGTACTCCGTTAGTAACCAAGTACATTTCTGCAAATTACAAAACGGAGCCATGACAGCTCCAAATAAAGGGTGGATATTATGTTGAAAGCATACCAATGGCCAAATATAGTGCCATTGGCATGGAAAACAGTGGCAAAAAAAAAATTAACTTGTTTAAGTGTAGTGCAGCGGCTCGCAAATAGGATTGGGCGAAAAAAAAAATAAAACCTAAAATAAGCATTCTAACCAAAAACACTATTTTGCCATTATACTCAAAGCAGGCAGAAGACAACATGGCCAGTGAATAGTGGTTGCTAAGGGGGGAGGCTCAGTGTGGGGACCTGTAACTATGCATCAGCAGGCAATCCTATGCAAATAAAGGGAATGATACGGAATCCCAGATTTCCCCTCAGTGCTAGTCAGCACCCAACAGTGTAAGACCAGAAATAGCTTGGTGCAAGACTAGAGGTTAGCTGACATCATGGGGGGGGGGGGGTGTCAGGCATACTGTAAGAGGATTGGAGCCCTGTGGCTCGGGTTTGCCCTTAGCTTAGCAGAGCTAAGCAAGGGGGTGTGTCTGAGGCTGCCTAGCACTCTTTACATTGTCTATGCAGGTGTAAGTGCCGCACACTGGGTTTTAAAGGGAAAAAAAAGTAAACCAGGAAATAGCATCTCCATGCACATCTGAGCACTGTGCTTGTGCAGTTCACCACTGGGCTTAAACAGGAAGGCAATGGGAAGGGAAAACAGCAGTAGGAAGGTATTCTAGGAGAACTAGCATAGCTGGCAGGTGAAATGTATCAGAATCAGCCAATTACACAGGCAGCAGCCTAGCCCAGCCCAGAACACTACTATAAACTATGCAAACACCTTTCCCTCTGTTTTTTCCCACATAATCTACACCACCGGTGTATACAAGCGGGGGAATTTGAACAAACTAAAACAAAATGATAGAGGCTGCAATAGCTATCATACATCAACATGTGGAAGAGGCTGAGGGTGGTGAGGATGAAAATGCTGTTGACTAACCCACAGTGAGGAGACAGAGAAGAGTGTACAGACCCTGGGTAACCTACCAGGGGCTACATGAGCTGGAGATAGTGGAGCGCTATAGGGTGAACAGGGACCTCCTACAGGAAATTGTTGAGCTGTGCCAGCCATGCCTAACACACAGAACTAACAGAGGGGAAGCCATCCCAGTGGATACCAAGGTATGTGTAGGCCTAAGAATACTAGCTACAGGTACCTTCCATAGGCCAACATTTGGATATCATGTGGATCTCACAGGCATCAGAATCCAGGGTACTCCACCAGTTCCTGGATGCCATGTCAGCACATGCCAGTGAGCACATATATTTCCCCAACACCAGTGAGGCGTTGGCCAGCAATATGCATCTCTTCCACCAAATAGCAGAATACCCTGAGATAGTGGGTACTATAGACTGCACATACATATGCATCAAAGCACCACCCGGTGAGTGGGGTACGATCTACATTAACCGCAAGGGCTTCTCCTCCATCAACTGCCAGGTCATGTGCGATGCCCAGGGGATAATAATGAATGTGTGTGCTGGCTGCACTGGAAGATATCAAGATTCCCATATATGGCATTTGATGCAGCTATACCAGAGATTTGACAGTGGGGACATCCCTTACGGTCACCTAGTGGGGGATGCTGGCCATGCACTGGATCCATGGCTGATGACACCCATCAGAAATGCACACACACCCGAACAAGAACTGCATAATGAGGCAAATGCACAGACCAGCAGTGTAGTAAAGCATGTGTTTGGGATGCTCAAGTCACAGTTCCGGTGCCTGGACACATCCGGTGGAGACTTCCAGTACTCCCCAGCTACATCTACTCAAATTGTCATCATATGTGCAATGCTACACAATATGATCCTGTGGAAACAGCTGCAGCAGGAACAGCACAGGGCAGGGCCACACAGCCCCCCACCATTGCCAAGGCCTGAACAGGTACAGAATGACTCGAAGGAGGAACAACCTGAGCCTGCCCCAGTAGGCAGAAGGAGGCATGCCAAGTATGCCCTGGCCATGGCAAAGAGGCAATGCATAGCACATACACTGACACAGGAGTAACCCAGGAAATTACACCTCTTTCTGACTCACACATACATTAAAATGGATGTCAAACATGACACTACCTGTGCTTAACCATGTATAGGGAGTGTACTATGTGCATCCAACATAGGCAGGCCTCCAGCACCATCCTCAATACTGGGAAACCCACAAGGAAAGTCATTCTCCTTAACAATTGCCGAATGGAGTAATATGTGTTGTTACGTGTATTTATGGTATGGATGTGAGCATGCAAGGGAATTGGGTGGCTGAATGGAATATCAGCAGATGGTAGACACCTATAGTGGCAGCATGAGATCTGTAACAAATCCTGGTGACACCATAGAAGCCAGTACTACACATGGTGACAAAACCCACTGCAGGAAATGTGCTGGCCACATGTGTGTCCATATGACACACACATGCCAATCAGGGAGGTTCACATACCCAACAACAGTCTTAGCCAGCAGGACAGGTGTAGACAAATACAAACAAAGGCTGTGCTAAGGTCTCTGAATGATGGCTATGGGTAACCCCCCCCCCCAGGCCTACACAGACAGACTACAGCAGGTCAGGCAGTGGGATGTTAGTTCTGATGGGTAGGAAGTCAGAAACTGATATGTAGGTCAATCAAACCCAAGTGTTGTACACTGATATGCCTCTAGTCAGCATGATAGGTTAGAATACATAATAAAATGGAGTACCTGACATACCAATACAGTCATATCAAATGTGTACAAGTATCAGGTGTGCCCCCTCCCCAATCCTGTATAGAAATGTAGAAACAGTCAGGTGTTTCCCCTCCCCCAATCCTGTGTAGAAATGTAGAAATAGTCAGGTGTGCTCCCCCAATCCTGTGTAGAAATGTAGAAGCAGTCAGGTTTGCCCCCCCCCCAATCCTGTGTAGAAATGTAGAAACAGTCAGGTGTGCCCCCAATCCTGTGTAGAAATGTAGAAACAGTCAGGTGTTCCCCTCCCCCAATCCTATGTAGAAATGTAGTAACAGTCAGGTGTGCCCCCCTCTAATCCAATGTAGACATGTAGTAACATGTATGTGTAGGTATAATACCAGTAGAGCACAGATGACCTGAGGTGGCCAAGGTAGCGGGATATATTGCAGCATTTGTGCAATATGCAGGTATGTGTGTGTTAGGTTGGAGTGTGTTTTATATTATATGAGAGTGTTCAGCATGTGTGCATGTTGAGGTCTGATCTGGTGGCCATTGTCCACTACAGCCGATGACAGGGCCAAGTCCTGATAACTGCAGTGTGCCAAAGACAATGCTCCCCAGTATAGCACATGATAACAGTAAGCCCTTGTAAATGTATGACAGTAATATGTGTTACCATCTGAAAGATGGACATGGCATGACTTTTGGGCTAGATATACAAGCAGTACACAGAGAAAAGTACCCAAGACATACAGTATATAATGTGTAACCATGAAATGGACACACCCTTGGAATTGTACATACAGGTATGCATCACATTATATGGGCTTGTAGTAGGGAATACTGATGTTGTCTGGCCGAACACTTGCACATCACATAGGTGATAGGACTGATGTATTGGAAAATGGCTGATGTTCCTGCACAAGCCATCATAACTGGAATTCCCCATGCATATTTGTGAGTCAGATGCAAGTAGTGTACATAGCAAACATGCACCCAGCTCACCCAAACACCGCCCACAGGTACCTCTCTGGTTGTATCCCTGCTGTTGGGAATGGGAACAATATGACCCCCACCTGTGTATGGCAATAGTGAAAGTGCAGCATGCAGTGCAGGTGTGTCCCTAGCTGTAAGCAGCACCCTGCCAGCATCCACACCACCTTATCAATACTGATAGAAAGTATTGGCATGAACACCTAGCACAGCTACCCTGTTACCCCAGGGGAATATACTGTATGGACTGGGGACTGGGACTGTAGAAATGACAGAATGCAATGACCTGCTACAGCTGGCCTGCATCACCACCAAATGGCCTACAGGCCACTGCCAAAGGCCTGCGTCTCACCCATACTGTCAACGTATGTTATGTCATGGACACCCAAATAACAACATAATACACTCCACATAAGCCGTATGCAAGGCTATGTGGACAAACCACAGTGACATGTCCACCATGTCCCACTGCATGAACTGTGGACCAACACCAAAACACAGCTGTGATGAGGTGATAACTATAGGGAAAGTATCAGAGAATGTATGCATAATGTATAGAAGAGGATAGAATAATAGATGTGGGGGGTGGGAGCATGGGCAGCATGGAATGTGCAAAATCCAACACACAGCCATGTGCAGATACTATCCCTGGCTGAAAACACAAAAATGGATGGCTACAAACCTGCCCGTACACCACAATAGGGGTAATGTCCTGACTTATGACCCCTGCCTCTGGATAACCTGTGTGAATCTGTACAGCTGGGAGGTATTGCCACAGCAAGATAAGGCCATACTGTCACGTTGATGGATGTACAAGTATGGGATCCTCTGCCATCACTGTACCAAGGTAATGAACTGGATACACAGACCCAGCAGCAACTGTCCACAGTTCCCCCTCCAGAATGTCATAACATTCCATGAATATGTAGGTGTTTGCCCACAATACTAGACACAGCTGCATTCACCCTATGTTCTCCAGGAAATCACTGTGAGCAAAAATGTCCACCTGACAGTACTTGACGACATAAAACATCACAGTGTATAACAGTACACATGTCTGAATATCTCTGCTAACACCAGTACCATGTAGCAGAAACAGCACAGACACAATCACCTACAGTACACACTATCCCTTGCACAGTTTTACCCCATATTGCCAACTGATGTAAAGATATTCTGCAGACAGAGTTTGCCAGCTCTAGGTGGAGAACACAAAGGTCTGCATTGGAGTACAAACTACCCAGAATGGATCCACACATTCAATACAGAAGGTCATACTGGGCATGCTCACACCCTTAGAGAAATAAAGGCAATGTCAGACAACAACATAATGAAAGGTCATACTGGGCATGCTCACACACTTAAACAAATGAAGCCTATGTCTGCCAACAACAGTGGACCATACATATCTGACAGTTGCAGATGTTAGTGCATACACTCCTCAGTATGCACCAGTCATGCTTTGCACACTCATTGGATAGGAATACACACATATATCCAAGGACAACACACTATAATATGTCAAAAGTACACATACATAGATGTGTGGAAGAGAGTGACAGTGACAAAAAGCCTTCCATCATGAGGCCTGTCCCATCCAGCACACAGCCAAATAGCTACATCCACATGATGTGTAAATGTCACTCACTTTAGAAATTAGCCACTGGTATCCCTCAGCATTAAAGACTCTGTGGTGCAAGTGCTAGCTGTGCAACATGACTGTATAAGGCAGTAGTCATTTAGCAGTTGTATACACATACCTGCTGAATATAAACCTGTGTGTCCCTGAGTGTGGTGTGTATACCTCTAGATGAATGGGTTATGGCCCATGCACACACACTGCCCTCCCCATAACCCTATTAAGATAAGCCTGCTGATGTCATTCACTTTGAAATACACCTTTGGTTAAGGAGTAGCCGAGTAATCTCAATGGCGCATCCTATAACTGTGTAATGCTGTAGTGTGATAAAATAGTTAGATAGGAGTTTTAATTCCAGACATGGCAACTGTGTGTGTGTTACTGTCTGTGTAGAGAGCAATGCTTTTTAGGTTAGTCACACTCAGTACATTTCAAATGCCTTACTTTGGCAAGGCTGCTGATGTCATTCACTTTGAAATACACCTTTGGGAAAAGAGTAGCCCAGTAATCTCTGTGGCATGTCCCATAACTGCGTAATGCTATAGTGTGATAAACTAGTTAGGTAGGAGTTCAAATCCCAGACATGGCAACTGTGTTTGTGTGTGTGTCACTGTCTGTGTAGGGAGAAATGCTTTTTAGGCTAGTCACACTCACTACAATTCAAATGTCCTACTTTGGCAAGGTTGCTGATGTCACTCACTTTGAAATACACCTTTGCAAAAGAAGTAGCCCACTAATTTCCATGGCGTGTCATATAACTGCATAATGCTGTAGAGTAATAAACTAGTTAGGTAGGAGATCTAATCCCAGAGATGACAACTGTGTGTGTGTTTGTGTGTCTGTGTAGGGAACAATGCCTTTTAGGCAAGTCACTCACTACATTTCAAATGCCTTACTTTGGCAAGGCTGCTGATGTCATTCACATTGAAATACATATTTGGGAAAATGTAACCCAGTAATCTCCATGGCATGTTCTATACCTGCATAATGCTGTAGTGTGATAAACTAGTTAAGTTGAAGTTGTGTGTGTGTGTGTGTGTGTGTGTGTGTGTGTGTGTGTGTGTGTGTGTGTGTGTGTGTGTAGTGTGTGTGTGTCCATGTGTGTACATGTGTGCATGTGTGTGTGTGTGTGTGTGTGTGTGTGTGTGCATGTGTGTGTGTGTGTGTGTGTGTGTGTGTGTGTGTGTGTGTGTGTGTGTGTGTCACTGTCTGTGTAGGAGCAATGTTTTTTAGGCTAGTCACACTCACTACAAGTCAAAGGCCCTAATTTGGCAAGGATGCTGATGTCATTCACTTTGAAATATACCTTTGGGAAAAAAGTAACCCAGTAGTCTCTGTGGCATGTCCTATAACTGCGTAATGCTATAGTGTTAATAATTAGTTTGATAGGAGTTCTAATCTCAGACATGGCAAGTGTGTGTGTGTGTGTGTGTGTGTGTGTGTGTGTGTGTGTGTGTGTGTGTGTGTGTGTGTGTGTGTGTGTATAGAGAGCAATGCTTTTTAGGCTAGTCATACTCACTGCAATTCAAATGCCCTACTTTGGCAAGCCTGCTGATGTCATGCACCTTTGGAAAAAGAATAGCCCAGTAATCTCTGTAGCTCGTCCTATAACTGAGTAATGCTGTAGTGTGATAGTTAGGTAGAGATTCTAATCACACACATAGCAACTGTGTGTGTGTTTGTGTTTGTGTGTCTCTGTCTGTGTAGAAAGGAATGCTTTTTAGGCTAGTCACACTCATTAAAATTCAAATGCCCTACTTTGGGAAGCCTGCTGATGTCATCCACTTTGAAATACACCTTTGGGAAATGAGTAGCCCAGTAATATCTGTGGTGTGTCCTATAACAGCACAATTGTGTAATGTGATGTAGTACTTTGGTAGGAGTTCTATTCCCCGACATGGCAAGTCTGGATGTTTGTGTGTGCGTTTCTTTGTCTGTGTAAGGTGCTATGCTTTTGAGGCCATTCACAGTTACTACAACCTCCATTGACCTACTTTGGCAAGCCTGCTGATGTCATTCCCAATGAAATACACCTTTGGGGAAGGAGTACACCAGTAATCTCTGCGGTGTGTCCTATAACAGCATCATGCTGTAGTGTGATATAGTAGTTTGGTAGGGCTTTTATTTCCAGACATGGAAAGTGTGGGTGTTTTGCGTGTGTTTTTCTTTGTCTGTGTAGGGTGCAATGATTTTGATGCCATTCACAGTCACTATAACCTTCATTTACCTTCTGTGGCAAACCTGCTGTTGTCATTTCCAATGAAATACAACTTTGAGGAAGAGGTACTCCAGTAATCTCTGCAGCACATCCTATAATGGCGTAATACTGTAGTGTGATAAACTAGTTAGGTAGGAGTTCTAATCCCAAACATGGAAAGTGTGTGTCTGTGCTTGTCATTCGTATCCTGTGTGGAGGTGGCTGTGAATGTGTAACAGTTGGACTCATTGTGAAGCAGGTTTTGCAAATTTCTTATATGGTGGACATAGTATATGTCACAATGTCCACCATACAAGGATAACAGATGTGAAATAGCTGATAGGCTTGGGTGCCAATCCATACCCCTACATGTGATATTAAGGCCTGGTGAACAAAGTTAGCAATCCTTGTATTAACCAGAGAACACTCTCAACCCATGTCTCAAACAAAAACATACTTGCCTAGGCAACAACCGCTATGTTGATAGTACCCTGCATATTGCCCACAGATAATAGCCATGGTGTGATTGCAGTGGACTACAGAGGGCATGGCACACTGTCCATCAGTGCAATAGGCACATACATGCAGAACGTGTGCCTTCACAATGTTCCCCACTGGATGCCTGCAACACCTGTGGTGCCAACAAATTTGACCCACAAAGGGCATACCATGCCTTAAACACATGCCCTGTATAGACAGATGCCACTGACAACAGGGAATACCTGTATCATGTTATCAATGTATGTGCAGGGTAAATCTGCTGTGCCTTACCAGTTCCCGCCACATGAGGCCAGGACTGGCACATCTGATGATAACAATCTGTGTACACAACATGGGCCAGACACCCCAGGCACAGTTCCACATGTCACTGTACATGCATGCGGGATGTGTGCACATCCCAGACACTGTCCATGTCATGAACTAAAGAACATATACATGGCAAGCATTGCACAGCAATGGCCACACACAATAGTTACCCAGGTGACTGGATGGTGAATACATTACCCACCTATGTGGGCCAATCCAGGCACTACACCCCTGAACCACACTGTAGACCATTGCCATGTGGCCTGCTGCCAAGGTATACCCTTCACCTAGCCTTGCATAGCCTTTTGGCACAGTCAACCACTACACACCCCTGAAGCAATGCGCCCATGCATGTCAGTACTGGCAACCCTGTGTCTGTGCGTGTGGTGTATGATGCTTTTGACCACATTCACACTCACTACAACTCCCATTGGCATACTGAAGCATGCTGTCTGATGTCAGACACCTTTGCATACCCTTTGCCCATATAACCTCTGGATAACCCCTGTGGTGCATGTGATACCTGCACATAACTGTATTGTGGCAAATGTATTTCTGACCCTGCCAAGTGTGTCAATGTGAGTGAGTCCCTTCCAGAGTGTGGCTGTGTTGATGCTGACACCTGTTCATGTGGACAGGCACGTGTACTACACTTACCGTATTGCTAACATATCACTGTTGCAGATGTCATTCACCATCACATATACGTTTGGACAGCTACTCAACATGTAAGCTATGTGGTGCATGCAATAACTGCATAGACATGTGATAGCAATACATAGTCAATCAGGGGTTTGAAATCCTGTGCTGGTAGGTGTGTGACACAAACATGCTTAGGTTTTACTCTCCCACACCCTCCCTGACTTACTTTGTCTCTGTCTGTCTCTCTCACGCCATCTGTGTTGGATGTGGAGAACTACACCTGCTTTGCTTAGGCAGCATCTTGTGTTTTTTAAGTGATGATCATGATCAGCTGATGGCCTCTGCATGAATTGCAGTCCCCTCTAGCTGATTACATGTGGAACAGCTGTGGTAACATTCCCATAGACAATTGCATGGAAACACACTCCTTTATCTAGGAACATCATGTTGGTGTTGGGCTTTTTCATTCACTGTGAGCAGAACCTAGATCTGGTGTTTGGCAAACAGCATCACAGATTGATTTGGGATTTACCTCTTAACAACATACACTGTGGAAACAGGCCAACACACAGGAGGGGGATGTGCCTGACATGACTACAGAATGTAAGTGTTACTATTCTGCATTTAGAGTAATGTCAGTTTAACAGGGTGCATGTGTGGATATGGCTGGTCTACATGTTTTAATACCTGTCATGACAGTGCTATGTTTTTGAGGAAACTCCCATCTGTAGGATCATCTGCAGACTGGGCAGTGTGTGGAGGCTTTTGTTTCTTGTCTGAGAACTGCAGAAGCATAGTGTGAGGATTGCAGTCAGTACATGGTGACAGCTATAAGAGTTACTGACTTTATATCCCTTATAGGACATATGTCACAACAAACCGCAGTATGACAGTAAATGCATGAGGTTATCACAGCAACATGCCAGTACTGGGGCAGTGTTTCATAGCTCAAGCCACAAGTCTGTCAACCTTTGTACATATATCATACAGTAAGAGGTGCATATGTCCTGTACACCATTATTTATTGACCTCATACCTGATAACAAGCCAGTCAGATATCAGGCTACTAAACATGTTATATATAGTAGGGGTTGTTTCTGAGGACATAGCTTGGCCATTCTGCGGTTGTGTGTACAGTACTGGGGTCTGTGTACTTAGGGTGATTGTTGACAGTATGTGTTTTGTGCATACATACCTTGGGGTGTGCACAGACTGTGGTAGATGCCATTGTTGTTGGTCCTGTTCTATCTGATATTACATGCTGCTCCAGTGTATGGTACCCTATAGGCTCATATGTCTGTAGGGTCAGACACACACATGTCCCATACCACAGACAGCCATTAAACCACACAGTGCCTTGACCCAGTGTATGTACGATCAGTGTGTGAGTGGCACATATGAGGATGGTGTTTTTCAGACAGTCCATATATTGTCATATTAAGCATATGTACCATATGTGGGTGTGGCTGTGTTTACATTGGTTGTGGATATGCACTTTCACAGAGATGTCTGTTACTCTGTGCTGTAACATGCGTGTAGAAACCACTATATTCTCAGGTACATGTGTATTCCCCCATACAAAATGTAGTCCAGCATTGTGGCAGTCTGCCTGTAGTTTGCACAGTGCTTTGTGACATACCTAGCAGCCTAGTGTAATTACCCAGTGTGCTGATATGTCCAGTTATTTGCAAGACATACTGCTGCCAGGCCACCATAACTGTTGTGTATTTCTGACAAAGCAGTGGGATTCTGTACAGATGTATGTCACTAACTACTGGGTAGTATGTCGCCATGTGATCCCTGCACCACCTGGTATTATTTGTCAGGACAAACTGACGTGTGTGCATGCATAAACTGTGTGGGCATATGTATTCCAGCATTTACATGATATATCCATGTACATGGCTATTAACATCCACATTGGGAGGTGTGGTCTACATGTCTTGCATGAAAGGGATACGTGTACACCTCTAGAATGACCACAGAGTGCCAGACTGTCCACATATATTGATCATATCTCTGCTGTAGTCCACAGGGTCATTACTGTGCTAGCAGTGGTACTGTACTATGATGTCCTTAGGATGTCTGTCAGTAGCCAATGGCACACATGTTAAAAGCAGATGTGACCTCCCACACACGTCTGTTAAGACAACCCCTATTACAGTAGCAACAGTCTCCATATATACCTACAATACATACATGCCATCCCCTTGCACCAAGAGGTTGGGACAATTGGGGCTGAGGTAGGACTCAACTCCATGTTCTGGACATATGGTGAACATATATGTATATATACTTATTCATATATCTTTATAGATATATACACATATACATATATATATATATATATATATATATATATATATATATATATATATATATACATATATATATATATATATATATATATATATGTGTGTGTGTGTGTGTGTGTGTGTGTGTGTGTGTGTATATACAAAGAGATTTACACATGGCCATATATATGATGCACTATAAAAATGTGTAGACAGACATATGTATGAATATACATGTGCATGTACATGTAGACATATATCAACATATGTATATGTATATGTCCATATTCCTGTCATGTGTAAGCATCACGGCTGTGTAAACCTTCCCAGATGTATCTCACCATATGTATCGGATATGTGTACATTATGGTATAACAACATATGTGATGCAACAGTAATATCAATAACAAGTACTACATAATTGTGGAAGTAAAAGCAATTGTTCAATACTAATCAACATGTGTATTGACTGATATATTGGAAAAACAAAAGCTGTCTTTACAGTGGTCATGGTGTAGTGGTTAACTGTTGTGACTATAGTGTACAGGGTCCTGGATTCAAAACCTGCAAGGGCTGTTTATTTTGTTGCTGGGTGGAATATGTGCTGCTGGATATAGAGTGGTTAAGGCAGTTTTAAACAGCTTTAAGCAGGTTTGCACATGTTTGCGCAGAGCTAAGCGGTGCTAACATATGGTTAAATGTATGAGCGGTTACACCATGTGAGCTTCGCTTACCAGTGCGCAAATCTGTTTAGCTGTTATATTGGAGCAATGTTGACACCTGCTAAGCATGGCTTAGCCCTGGTAAGCAGTTTTCACCACCCAGTCTGACAACATAGCAGAGTAATGACATCTGTAATAAGTGTATGCAGTGCCATGTATATTACATGTGTCTATGTGCTGTCATTGCAGTAGCAAGGGGTGTGTGTGTCATGTCTGGGACACACAAGTATATGAGACCTGTACAGCACTGTTATCCATGTGAATGTGTTACATACAGGGCTAGTAACCCAAGGTAAGTGCTGTCACATTGGCATGCAGTGCATCATGACAGTACTACTGTTGACAGTGCTTTCCTAGACTACTAAATGTAGTACTGACAACAAGCACATCTGCAGGCATAGCTGGACTCTGAGGTCTCCCTGTTGTGTTCCTAGTGTGTGAGCTGTGTCACAGTATATATCCTCTACTGGATAATGATCCGACATGTGGAACGTAACTGCAAACTACCATCTGTACAGAACATGTTAGTGAGGGCTTCCAACATGTAGGTATGGCATACATATTGTTTTCAAATGTCTATCTGCTAACACATACATCCTACTGCATAGCTACTTGACAAGCTGATGACTGTCAGTTCCTGTACAGGTGTGCAGATGGCAGGTATCCAGCTTGATTGACACTGACATATCTGCCCAGCTGTGTAATAACTAGCCCATATAGGAGACAACACCCTGTATGCACCACATGCCACGGGTACCTCCACTACACTACCACAGTCAACAGAACATGCATGGGTATAGGTCTCCATCACAGACACTAACCATGTGTTGTAATACATGTTGCATACATATCAACTGGATCACCTCAGTGGCCATGTGCAGAGGGTACCCAGAGGATAGGCCGATGCACGTCACTCTAACCCTGGGGGTCACGACAGTGGTGTCTCTTGATAGATTGCCTGCTGGCACATGGCAGGTGGCATGATAGCACTGTACACACATCCCCTTCACAACCAATCTCTCCATGGACAATAGCCAGGTACACAGCTATGACCACCTGCAGCGATGCACCCCAGTACTGACACGTGTATGTGTGCATTACTGAGGATAGCAATGTCTGTGAGTTAGTACACCAGTAGTTGGGAATTCCATGAGGGCCTTCACAACCACTGGAACACCCATTGGAATAGTCAGTTGTGGCTGCTGCTGTATCGGACATTACATGTACCCTGTTACTCTCCTCTTCCTACCGGCTACATGAACGTAGCAGTACCAGCACAACAGTGTTGTACAAATGGGTTGTTGGGCATGGGATACCCATTGAGTTCTGGCAAGTGTGTGTATGTGTGCATGTCTGTATATCTGTAGGGTACAGCATTCCGAGGCCACATACTCCTATTACAATATGCATTGCCAAACAGTAGTACAGATAGTGTTGTTGCTTCCCACAGGTGAGGCATGACAATGCAACACACTACTATGCCTGTGGCATGTGCATTAGATGCATATCCCTGTAGTACCACTGTTGGGATATACAATGGGTTGTATCGCAGTTGTGGGCAATGTGTGATGGTGGGTATGTTAGAGTGTCATCATGGGTTCCAGAGAGTACAATATCCACTGAGGGGGTGTGTGCTATGTACACTGTCATTACAACATGGTACACCCGGTATATGTCCCATGTACCACTTTATAGTGACCACTGTCACCAACAATCATACAGGTAACTGATACCACATTCCAGCCCAGTTATGCATGTGCTGTTTGCAGCCTACCTGTAACACATTGGACACATGGACAAGTTAGTTAGCACCAATAGGCCCAGGTCTCTTGGATGTGTATCTGCCTGTTATGTGTCTGTTAATGTGTATATGATGGTATGTCACACTATGTATTGTCCATATACGACCATTACATCCCCCATTAGCATACTGTACATTTCTGGGGATCTTCTGCATGAAACATGTAACCTGGAACACACCTCACCCTAAATGCTGTGTAGTGTGTGCAATGGAAGACACACTTCATTGCACTATATACCTAGGTAGGGGTCTAGTCCCAGTGTTGCCAAGTAAGACTGTGCATGTATGTGGATGGGTCTACATCAGGTTGCAGATTATACATGTCCCAGCGGGTCACCTGTCCATGTGGCACAGGCAATAACTGTTATACAAACCTGTGAATTGTGTTCATCTGTACCTTGGATATGTCACAGCCATGGTGTCACCACAGTGCCATTTCCCTTGTGGAATATGACTGCAGACCATCCTCCTGCTGACACATGTGCACCTACAACACAAATGGATAACATTATGGAGACCACAATCAACCAGTGTTACTAACAGCTATAATGCATCATTGCTGGACAGCTACACTACCTGACATGTATGCATTAAACATTACTTCTGACAACATGTTACACTGCAGTACTTTGGTACATTGTAATACAGTCACTGTGTGCATCAGAACCATATTAGCCTGTCCCTGCATCAATGTTAAGGATGATAGAGATGTGGCACAGGTATCATATGCACAGGGTGTGTTTTTGGTTTGCCAGAGGCCGAGGGTTGGCCATACATATGTGTGGGTGAGGGGAATAATGAGTTGAACTGGGCATGGTGATGTGGTGTGTGTAGGTATGGGGTTGCCCTAGGTGTGTTCGCATAGTGTGTGGGTATGCATGCACACAGTTCTGCCATGTGTCTGCCCTATACAGGTGTTTATGGACAGCTGCAGACCATACCTGGCAGGGTGTGCAGTTTACCACCTCTGGCCACGGACATGTGGACTGTGCCTGCCAGGGGTTCCATGGGCAAGGCCAGGTACAGGCCTCAATGTGCTATTCTCCCCTGATGATGACAGATGTCCACTGGAACCAAGACCTTCCTGAGACTGACCAGGGCCATGTGCTCATGGCCTGCTGTGCTGTGGTGTGGAAAGTGCCCCCCCTGCAGTGCTGGGGCTGGTACTGCCACTACGGGAGTGGCTTGGTATCCTAGCATGTCCACGTTGACCACCAGCTGTTGGTGTTGCTGGCCTATGTCCATGTGGCCATTGCCACACTCCCACCACATGTTTAAGCATGGACAAACTATTGTTGATGAGGCCCATTATCTCACCAAACCATCTATCCATGACCTCGGTATGACAACTGAGGGCACCAAACAATTCCTGGAAATTGTCACTTGCAGATGTGAGAGCAGCCCTCTGCAGCTTCAGTCCCTGTCTGGTGTACATTTCCATACATGCCTGCACCCCCATGACAGCCTAAAACATGCACCTGGTGGTACCAGTTTTGGCGCATCTGCCAGGGGCATGATGAACAGTGGCCCTACCAGGAGCACCCTGGGACATCTGCCTATGTGGTGCTCTGCTGGACATCCAGCTATGCATGCTGTGCCCAGACACAGTAGGCAAGGATACCACTCTCCTGTGCACCACTACCAACCGGCTGCGGTCCCTCTGCTATGGCCACTGGTATGTATAGGCACTGAAACTGTGTGCAGGGTTGGGGTGGCTAAGAGGGGATGCAAATGATGGCACTGTTTCAGCCCCTGACAACCCCACCTGTGCCTCAACAGTACTATCATCATCTTTGGTGTCTATATGGAAACCAACATCAGATTGCATGCAAGAGGGACCCTGACCCACCTCGCCACCTGTGGAGGAAAACAAGAAGCACACTTTAAGACCTGCACACCATTGCATAACAGTGCATACACACACACACACACACACACACACACACACACACACACACACACACACACACACACACACACACATACACCACCATAATACCTACCTGTCTGTGGCATTACAGACACTCTCACATTTATTCCCATAGGTTCCCCATCTTGCATTACACTTGGTAACATGCACTCATTAATACCACTCATTAATGTATCATTCCTCTAAATGCCTATACAAGTGATCACAACAAAAGACCTGTTACTCCATTACCTCCTTGACCTGAGTGGAGTGTTTTTTCATGGCCTTACTGCTGTCATTCAGTGTTCACCCTGTGTATGTCTGGACATCATGAGCATGGCCCCTATATTTGAAGGGCTACTACGTTCACTCCATAATTTCACGCACTGGAATGTCATGTGTAAGTATTGCTC
Organism: Protopterus annectens; assembly: GCF_019279795.1. Taxonomy (NCBI): domain Eukaryota; kingdom Metazoa; phylum Chordata; order Ceratodontiformes; family Protopteridae; genus Protopterus; species Protopterus annectens. Next base: position 1,905,338,423 of record NC_056735.1, read on the forward strand.
AGTACATGCCAGATATGCTGCTCAATCAACCTATCATGTGACAACTGTAATATATGGATACACTCCCTGGTGTTGTCTAGTAATTCCCCAATGCATCTGTGGTGCTGCATATGTGGGTTGTTGGTCACCTCTCTGCTGAATTCGATATTAAGGGTATACCTGGTGTCTACTCTCCCTCCCAATGAATGTTCCATGCTACAGACCTTATGATACTATCAGCTGTCCTGTGATTACATATCAGACAAGTATTGCTGGTGTGTCATGTCAGTCCATGTCCATGTACTGCACGATCCCAAAGGGAAGTACTGCTGTATGAACAACCCCACAATCACACATGTGCATACATGGACATCCACACAAACACACACATGCACACACACATCCTACATGCATCAACCACTTCACCAGAGTGACCCTACAAACAAAATAATCACCCATCCACACACACACACACACACACACACACACACACACACACACACACACACACACACGCACACACACACACACACACACACACACACACACACACACACACACACACACACATACACACACACACACACACACACACACACACACACACACACACACACACACACACACACACACAGGTGAGGTTGCACAAAGATATTACACACAGTCCTCTTATTACCCATTTGTCAACATACATAAGATATGGTACACAACAGCATGCAGTGCAGCTATAGTCAATCCATGCTAGCAATAGTATACATGTGTGTGATGCATGGGCTGTGTTAGTATGTGATGCCCCTTCTCCCGGATACCACTGCACCCATGTACACAGTATTGCTCCGCACCTGTTCTGCACCCTGTCTTGTACTGTGCACCAAATCTCACAGGTGTACAACCCATTGCTGAATGTGTAGTCCCGTGTCAGTTATGTCAGCTCTAAAGCTCTCAGCCCCTATGTTTTTCAGCAACACATACCTGGGATAATATGTGGACAGATTTCATTTGTGAATGCCTGATGTCTGGTTTACAGATCTCAACATCAACAGACCATGTATGACCAATCCAATACTATTATATTGACAATTGCCAGACCATACCATGGTTATGGGGAGTGCACACACCCTTATTGATATGACGCACCCTTCCTTGATCTGCCATGGGACCACATCACTGCATATATTAACAGTACATGAGCCCAATATGTGACATATGTCCTGTACATTCACATGCAGTGTCTATGGAATGTGTTAGGTGTGCAGATGCTGACCATGATGCATACACTCCATGTGTGCACATATATGCACACACTGAGTGTATGCAGTGTCTACGGAATGTGTTAGGTGTGAGAATGCTGACCATGATGCATACACTCCGTGTGTGCATATGTGTACACACCCTTATCATGATGGTTTGTTGCACCTATTATGTGTACTACAGCAGTCACTACTCCTGGCAGTGGTATACAAGCATGGGCCATCTGCATTTGCCAGTTTATGTTCAGTCTGCTTTACACATGTCCTCCAAATCTGCATGATTGCAAGGTCTAATCATGTGCACATCTCTTGGTGTTCACACACTGCTATCATTATTGCTGTGGGAGTAGGGTTATGTCTGCCACAGTTCCTGAACCTGCCTGGGTGTAGATAAAGCCATTCTTAGCATCCTTAGGATCTTTGCTGCAGTGCACTGGTGTATCATGATGACACCCCTTCACCACCTTCAGCCTTTTTGCAGATAGTTGAGAAGTAAGGCCTACACATGTGTGTCAAGTTTGCAGTGTCCTATAGACTGAACACCACATGTTGCAGCCTAGTCCCAGCTAATAATGTGGACCACAGTCATACATTATGGCATAGTGTACATCTGTTAACAGTTGCCTTTGAATACTGGTATATACACTGTTGTTGCACTGTATATGGGTGATGTTTCACACATGTCCCTACTGTAGGCCATGTGTCCCACCATTATGTTAATCCCAGTGGACACATTTCGCAATGACAGGATGTTAGTTATCTTGCAGGTGTCTAACATACCATTCCAAAACTCCATCATGATCACCACTGTGATGCAATGCATTTAACAGCAACAATACATGAACATGTAGAGCATGCATTCTGGGTAGGTGTGTTAGATGTGTGCATGGGATATACAATAGCCATTACATCCCGGTGTATTGGCAAGCATCAACATAAACCATACTCACCAGTTACAGGCTGCTACCTTAGTGGCATACTGGAGGGACGTACATAAGAGTGTGAGAGATACAAAGTCAGTGGCCACACCTGTGGCATTGCTAATGGGTGGGTGCAGAATTACATTACATCAACAGTACATGACCACAATACTACCACGTATGCACATCTGTTTATTACTACTATGCAGCAACAAACTATATATATGACATGTCAGATATGCATGATCTACCTGTACATATGCGGATGCATACATAACAGTGGTCTACTGATGTGGTCTATGGCCTTACCTGCACGCTCCTCAGCCAGTGTGTGGGTAGCACCCACCTCCACAATGGCAGTTGGCTGTGTGGACAGGCAGCTGCCATGAGGCTTGTGAGGAGCTCCTCAACACGTGTCAGGGGGTGATGGATAGCATGGCCCCCCCATTAGCGAGTTGATCCCCCTGGCCTGCAGCAGCATGCCGATGGGCATTGCAAAGCAGGTCAGAACGATGATGCAGGGCCTGCTCATAACTGGTGTTATGCAGTCCGACATCAATGACCTGTGGACTAGGTCGTTCTACAGGTTGGTCTGCTCCTACTGCTCATGGGCAGCCAGGCCAAACATGGCAGGGTAGTGCTGCATCTATGTGACATCTTGCCTGTGGACACTATAGACTATTACTACCCACATGTGCCACCTCAGGGGATGTTTGCACACACAGACATGATCCTGTCCCCTGAGGTCAGGTCCAGGGTCTGTTGCATAGCGGGCTCCACAGACACATGTGGGATGTGCTACATCACATTGAGGCACCCAGTACACATTCACAGGGTCTACATGCTCCTCCTGCTCAGCTTCCAGGCCAGGCACCTTCAGGGACATGGACTGCTGTTGTGAGTAGCAATGTGTGGGAGGCTTGTTCCCATTGTTTCCATATTGGGGCCCATGGGGCGTCCACATCGCAGACCACCACACACACACACACACACACACACACACACACACACACACACACACACACACACACACACCATCCAGGGTATCAACCCACCACATGTGTCATATAACACCCCTGTAGGCTGTCCGCTATATCTACCAACCCAGACCACCTCCACAAATATACCTGACATACTTCCCTATATTCCCATTCCCTACTTCACAGACAAAAGCAATGTAGTCCCAAAAAGGGGATCACATGTGACATACCCATCCATGTTGCGCACACGTACAGCTGTATATATCTGTGTGTATTGCTATTTCTGCTGTTCCTTCATACATAGCATGCAACACTGTGGTGATAATATAGGGGACATGTATTTACATACATATATATATATATATATATATGTATATATGTGTGTGTGTGTGTGTGTGTGTGTGTGTGTGTGTTTGTATATATGTAGACATGTGCATATAGATATATATCTATATATGTGTAGATATATATGATATATATATATATATATATATATATATATATATATATATATATATATACTATATATATATATATATATATATATATATATATATATATATATATATATACATACCTATATATGGGGTACATTCAGACATCAGGTCCACAATCTCAAAACACCTGAACAGCTGCATTGTTCTGCCTTGCTACAACACAGACAGGTGCCACATATGGACACAGCCTAACATTAGGGGGTAAATATAGGGCCATATTGCAGGTTTACCTTATTTCACACTTATGGCATTTCAACATGCTGCCATACATTTTAAGCTGAGTGTCCTGCAAGTGGTGGGCTGTGGAACCCATGTGTCCATCATTATGGCATTACTTCCATCACCAGCTATTGGCCACAGTAATATACATCCCTTCCATTACACACCACACACTATATTGGCATACATCTTCTCAGTCAGTTCTGCTCTATACAGTTGATTGGTATGGCCCTCTACCCATGGGGACAGACTCTAATGTCCATAGCAGTTGTTCAGCTGAGGATCATTACAACAGCAACACCTGATGGCACATGTATATCATTCCACATTATCTGCTTAAGTATTATGGACCAGGTACTACAGTCAATTACATGCATATATTCTTCATATACCTGTTGTGGGGATGAGGTCTGTTGTGGATAGTATCCTTGTAGGAGGTAATTTTTTTTTTCACTCCTTACCCTGCTTCCTTTGTTGTATTTTCTGGTGTTGCGGTTCAAGAGCTGTTGTATGTTTGTGGTTTGTATTCTCTTTCACTTTATTTCTCTGTCTCTCTCTCTCTCTCTCTCTCTCTCCAGTAAATGGATTGAGCTGCCTGGAATAGATTGCAGCATGGCGTTTGTGTGACATGCACATGATCAGGTGATGGCCTCTGCACCATTCAGTGTCCTCCACTTGCTACCTGCATGCAGCCCGCTGTGTAGTACTTCCAATTACCACTGTCATGGCAACCCACTACTATAAATCCCTACATCAAATGCGCATGGTCCCTTTACCTTTCCTGTATGGTGGACATCCTTCCTGTATGTGGGCTGCAGTGTTACAGACAGCAGCTAGCAATACCTCTTACACGAGGACTTGCACACTCAGGCCAGCAACATATTTGTATGAGTTCCAGAACTACTGAGAGTGTGAGTACTGTTGTTGTATACATTGTATAGCACCAGTGTTACAGGGTTTGTGTGTACATATTAGTTTAAAACAGACTGCAGTCTGTCTGGATAGCTCTCAACTGTATGCCTATCCACTTGATGGCCAGAGGTGTGCGTGTTATGTTTTGTCTGTCCACCACACAGGTCTTGTGTCAGATATATCACTGGCTGTGTGTGTAGTGAGTACTATCTGTACATGGTTACATCCATTTGTGTTTCTGACTTCATATTCCTGACTAAGGATATGTTGCAGACTATCCTGTAACACCAGAGACTTGCTTAGTGTATGACAACACTATTTCACATATGGGCTTGTGTTCCACCCTCTGTCCTCCACCTACATACCAGGCTTTGTCCATATGACATGCTGTCAGGGGTTGTTATGTAGTGGCCTGTGTGTATGTCATGCTGCCATTCCTGCCATCATTCCACTGCTGTTGTGGACCCTATACATATTGTGGGGTTGGGTCAATATATCTGGGCTTCATCTGCACAATACATGTGTACCCTTTGGCAGTCCAGAGTCCAGTGTATGTAACAGTGGTATATGGCCCTATATGTCAGTCTGCATAACTAATCTAGGCTGTGACAACATGTGGGGGTATCAGAGGTAAGCTGCCTTAAGGTATCTGGATGTACATTACCATAAAATTCGCCTTGGGTAAATGCAGGCCTACTGCTTCCTGCCATACAGACTGTTCTGTCTGTCAATGTGATTGTGATGGTTTCAGTTATGCCTTGTTATGTAACAGATATAACCCAATGTGTCAACTGAGGTCTTTACCCTTTATGGATCATGTACAGAGTGTAGACAGAGGCTGCTGGACTATACATCTGCATTACTTACTGCTGATTGATTGTTATACTGTGGTCCAGTCGGTCTTTACTGTTGTACTACTTGAAGGCTTTGGCCTGGACAGCAACATATGTAATTCTATCCAGACTACTGTATTAATTTATCTGTTTGATAGTTGAATTAATCTGTTTATATGTATTTCAGAGTCTAAGCTACTCTATGACATGGCATATACAAATGTGATAGTACACAAATAAAGCTTTCTCATGTATGGAAACATGTGTGTGGTGTTATATCCTTTCACCTCTCTGTGAGTATATGTTGTAGGCAACAACTGTCATTTGTATGGGTGACTCATACAGTGAACAGTCAGTAAGGTGGCAACTGTAGGCATACTGGCTGTTCCGTATGGTGTGCACCCTCTACATATGTATCTTCCTATACATATCTGTTTGTGTGTATGTGTAGTTACATATATCTCTATATATATATATATATATATGTATCTGCATATATGTGTCTGTGTAAATGTATCTTAGGAATGTTTATTGCTTCCACATTGTACATTTTCTATGATAGCCTTACTTTACTGCATGATATGTTATTGATACCAGCCTGACATCATACAGGTAGGATGGATTGCTGTTAACATCTTGTGCCCATATTGTGTCAGGTCCTGGTTATGGGATTTGCAACAGTTGGTACTGTTTTGCAGGGCAGACCTGTTTGGCTGTGGAGGGGGGGGGGTGAATATCAATACGTACACGAAGTATGTTGCTTGGGCCGTCTCACCCCCATTAACGGTGTTTGTGGTCATATATGTATTTGTTATGTTCTCTTTTATATCTATAGATATATATCTGTATATACATATATATATATATATATATATATATATATATATATATATATATATATATATATATATATATATATATATATATATATATATATATATATATATATATATATATATATATATATATATATATATATATATATATATATATATATATATATATATGTAGACATATATGGTTCCCATTCAAAACATCATAAGCCTGAAAATCAAAATCCTGACACAAATAATGCTAATATGTCACTATAAAGACACTAATATCTACCAACTGCTAACTCTAACTAAACCGCCTTAACCCCAATATTTGTCTAAAATAAAACCAATATTTTGTGTTTTCAGGATTTTGAGTTTCAGGATTTTGGTCTTTCAGGATTTTGGGCTTTCAGGATTTTGAGTTTTCAGGATTCTGAATTCAGGATTTTGATTTTCAGGCTTATGTTCAGGCTTCTGAATGGGAACCATATATATATATATCTATGTATGTATGTGTGTATATATATATATATATATATATATATATATATATATATATATATATATATATATATATATATACACATATATATATATATATATATATATATGACTCTACTTCATTTCATGGAAAGCTCATTTCACTGAAAGTCAAATCAGTTGGACCACTTCACTGAAAGCTCACTTTACTGAAAACTCATCTAACTGAAACTCATTTAATTGAAAGTTATATATGGCCTTTTCCCCACTGTAGTGTGATCCTGGAGTTAGTATACATAGTAAGGGTGGGTGTGGGGGGGCACTGCCACCCACATTGGGGGTGTGTGGGGGGCAAAGCCTCCCACATACTTTGGTTATATATTGTCTTCTGGAAAAAGTTATTCATTGGACTTGTAAGTATACATGTGTATAGTTTAAAATGTTTATAATATGTGGGAGGCTATGCCCCTCAGCCCCCCAATATGGGGGATTGTGCCCCCTACACCCTTTACTATATATACTAACTCCAGGATCTCACTACAGTGGGGAAAAGACCATATATAACTTTCAATGAAATGAGTTTCAGTCAGATGAGTTTTCAGTGAAGTGACCCCAGTGATTTTATTTTCAGTGAAATGAGCTTTCCATGAAATGAAGTATACCTATATATATATATATATATATATATATATATATATATATATATATATATATATATATATATATATATATATATATATATATACATATATATATGTGTATCTATTTAGATGTAAATATACATACACACACACATACATCTACATGTATACATACATTTCCTGCACTGTTGAATGACTGTGCTGGATGATATGTTTGTGAAAACATCAGGGTTATGTATATCTGACATGCCTTAGTGGTAAATCACTTTGGCTATGGTGTGCAGGGTCATGGTTTTGAGCCTTGCAGAGGCTGTTTATTTTGTTGCTGGGCAGAACAAGGGCCATTGGATGCAGAGTGATTAAGGCCCTTTTAAGCAGTTGTGCGGGTTTGCACAGAGGTAAGCAATGCTAACTTTTGGTTACAGTTTCTTATACTGATTTAGCTTCTCAATTGCTTATCCTGTGTAGGCATTGCTTACCCCAGTGCAAACAAGCTTAAACCAACTTACTGCAGCTGAAAAGTGCTTACTCCTGCTTACCCCTACACTAATTTTTTTAAAATGATATACAAAGTTTTAGAAAGGCAGCAGGATGACCAAAAACGTATTATAAAGTATTTTATTTGAACAAAAAACGTAAGTGCTTTCACAGTTGTAAAACCCGCTTCATCAGACGTACTCCTTTTAACAAAATAATACCATATATATACTCTACCAGAATTCATTCAACCAATGAAAAAAATGAATGAATTAATCATTCAATTGAGACAATGATTAAGATTATACAATAAAACAATATATAATATAAATAAATCATGTACTGTCTTAGCATATAGTTAAAATAACTACATATATAAAAATTCATGCATGCTATCTCTGGTGATGGTTGCCTGGGAAATGAAACATCTACTACGAGCTCCACAGATAGTGTTTTATAAAAGATTTGTGGATGACCTCTTTATCCTTTGGAAAGGAGCTGAAAGGTCACTTACGCAGTTTTACAACATGATTAATAGCAGTAGTGATTTTTTGAGATTTACTATGCAATATTCGTGTGATCGCATAGATTATTTAGATGTTAACATCTTTCTCAAAAATGGCAAATGCAATACAAGAGTATACAGGAAACCTTGTTATAAGCCTACTTTTTTACATAGAGATAGCATGCATAATCCCAGAATTTTTGGCAATATTGTCAAAGGACAAGCAATGAGAGTGTCAAGATTGTGTTGCGATGAAGACATATATAATAAATAATTAGATACTTTAAAGATAAGTTTCCTAATGAGAGGATATGATGGGCAAGAAGTGAACAGGATTTACACCCAAGTGAGATCAGAAAGAAATGGTTGAGCTAAACCGTATTTCTCCCATAGACCCAGAAACCAAGAAAGAATACCTTCTAGGACATCTGAACTTAAACTCCCAGTAGTTTTGCCTTATGCCATGAATATCAATAAGCTACAAGAAACTATAGCCCAGAATTGGCATATATTGCTAATAGATGAAATGACAAAACATCGTGGGAGATTATCCCATGTATGTATTTAAGAACAAAACGTGTTTGAAGCATCAACTTTGCAATCCAGTATATAATAGTGAAGCAAAATTGACTAACAAAGAATGGCTAGGAACAAAAAGATGTGGGAAATGTACATAATGTCCCTTGATAGTTGAGTCTACATTTTTCAAACACCCTGATACGGGTTATTTATGGGAGTTAAGAAACTCTAGTACATGTACTACAATAGATTTAGTCTATATAGCTCATTGCATAGAATGTTATTCATTCTATGTTGGTAAGACTAATCGTACATTGAGAGAGCGGATAAGGGACCATGTATATTGTACTACTAAAGGTTACGTGTATAGTGCCTTAGCCAAACATACAACGAAATTTGGCAACAAACACAAATTTGTCTTTCAAGTTTTACAAAAGCAGGATATAACTATTAGATTAGGAGATATTGTTAATGCTACAGAAATCTTAGAAGTTAAATGGCTTCTTAGGTTAGGTGCAAATAGGGGTCAGGGTTGAAATGATGTCATTCCCCTGAAACCCTTGCTTAAGGCTAGAAGTGTTAAATAATAATTAATAATTTTTAGAATTTTATAGAATAATTTATTTAATATATTTTTTTATATATGTAGTTATTTTAACTATATGCTAAGACAGTACATGATTTATTTATATTATATATTGTTTTATTGTATAATCTTAATCATTGTCTCAATTGAATGATTAATTCATTCATTTTTTTCATTGGTTGAATGAATTCTGGTAGAGTATATATATGGTATTATTTTGTTAGAAGGAGTACGTCTGATGAAGCGGGTTTTACAACCATGAAAGCGCTTACTTTATAATACATTTTTGGTCATCCTGTTGCCTTTCTGAAACTTTTTATATCATACCTACTGGGCTATTGATTATTTGTTCATGTGGTTGTTTTTGTGGCTAATTTCTTTAAAAGAAAAGAAATAAGGGTTGATAGGAAAGTGGTGAAAGAGGGGCACAAGGAGGGAAAGACAGTAGGGAAAACAGCTAGGGATGTGCAGGAAGGGTGTAGGGAAGGTCCATAGCTGTCCATTTCTTCTACAGCAACAGCTGTGCATATACACTGAATTTGGAGATAGATTTAGTTACTCAAACCCCAGAGAGAGGGGTGAGGACAACAATAATATGTTGTAAAGCCAATTAGACCAGATTGCATATGCCTAGTGGACACGTGTGCAAATTGGACAGCTATGTATGAAGAGAGATTTTTTTTTGGGACAGATTACCCTTTTTTTTCAGGTGAGAGTGGGATGCTGGGGAGGGATAGTAGGTATATTTGGGAAGGTAGGTTGGGTAGGTCAACAGACAAGACAAACAAGATGCATGCAGGGGCAGTATATGACACAAGTGGGAGGCAATCACTTTGATGGGGAGGGGTATTGGGAAATCGGAAGCCCATGAGCCTCCTAGTGGAAACAGTGGGACTAAGGTCCCCACCTATGGGCAGTCACCACTGCACCTTCACAGTCCCGAAGGTGGCTGTGCTGGGGGATGAGTCTTAGAGCCAGGCTGACCCTCTAGTCGTGACATGCAGCCCTCGAGCTGGCAAATCAGATCTTCAAACTGCTGGTTGAGCTCGCTACATGCCACGACCCGGACCTGGCGATGGGTGACAGGTTCCTGTTCGTGCCCGCTCCCAGGGGGCAAGCCCCATTCCCTGAGGTGGTTCCACTCAAAGGTGGTGCAGGACCAATGGACGAGGAGGTCCAAGGTTGGGCCCCAGATGTGCTGGTGCCCGATGCCACGGCCAGCTGAGGTGGGACAAGTGGGTTCGTTGGAACCGGCATTCCCATATATGCTATGGTGTTTATGTTTTATCAACATATGTGGGTTAGTAATAGTCTACCCATTCCAAAATTAGGTATAACAGCATGCATAGATATTCCCTACAACCCAGACACCAGATATGGAGCAGTTGCATAGCAAACAGAACATATGCATATATGGGACCACAGTAGTAATTACAACAACATGCATGTTCATTGATGGGACCATGCCACCAATGTGGAAAAATTTCAACATAGTATATGCCTAGAAACAGGTATAAATAATTATCGAACAATAGGACATATGTCCCAACATTACAGTTAAGTCAACACATGCCAATTGAGTTGGGTATTTAGTTTATTGTTGCAGATATGGTGGAGAGGAGAAAAAGATGTCAGTTAACAACTAGTATATTCCTGTAGTTTGCATTCCTTTCCTAGTCAGTGCTATTATCTGCACCTTACAAGTATTAGTATACTACCCTATTGCCTTACTTTGCACAGTGGTATGGCTGTTGACAACTATATACATGAATTGGTTTTACCTGCAGTATACACCTCTTACCTGGTATACCTGTGGAGGAATTGTTTGTTAACACTAACTGTTTCTACACATACCCCCAGATTCCAGGTTGATGTCATGCATGTACCTGTCCATCTCTTTTTGCACAGACTCTGGGCATGTCTTGACCACATGCAGGTGAACTGGGACATATTTAGACTATTGCCCTCTTAAACCTTTAATGACTTACAACACTCTTATACAGGATTTCCTAGACAGTTATATTATGTAGCACAGCATGGGTGACAGTGATGAGAGATACCTTATTATTCAGAGCAACTGTAACACTCACAGTGCCATACAATACCAGAGTAAACAGTACCGGTACAGGGTATCAATCTTTTATTTCTGGGCACAGTGTTTGTATCTGACGGACATGTGAGAGCAATGTTTGTTAGCACTACCTGAATGTTGCCACATAAATTACCAGATTCCACATTAGTATTATGCACATACATCTCACTCTATTACTGTATACACTGTGGTCACAGCTTGACAACATGGGGGTGTAGATGGGACATAATTGGCTTATCCTCTCATAACATTTTAGGGAGTTGCTAGAGTGACGGGTTTGTTCTTATAGATGTGTGACAATCAGTTGTATATCCTGTTTGCTGCCTAAACATCTAGGATCATCCCACTGATTTCCCAAGGTAGACAAGGTGACAGGCAGCAGATATGGGCCGATATACTGGACATTCTGGACATATCTGTACAGTTGTGGGGTATTATTCTGTATGCAGCCTACTACTACTCTCAGGATCCGGACCATGGCTGTGTCTGCTAAAAATAAAACACTGTCCATCACAGCTGTGTGTGCTATATAGATACTGCTGTATATCTCTTATCTGATTTCTGCCTATAATTCTCCTGTGGTTTTACATTCTGACCTTGTATTACAACACTCTTATACAGGATTTCCTAGACAGTTATATTATGTAGCACAGTGTGGGTGACAGTGATGAGTAATACCTTATTATTCTGAGCAACTGCAACAATAACAATGCCATACAATACCAAAGTAAACAGTACCAGTACAGGGTATTAATCTTTTATTTCTAGGCACAGTGTTCATATCTGACTGACCTGTGGGAGCAATGTTTGTTAGCACTACCTGAATGTTGCCACACATAGTACCAGATTACACATTAGTATTATGCACATACATCTCACTCTGTTACTGTACACACTGTGGTCACAGCTTGACAACATGGGGGTGTAGATGGGACATACTTGACTTATTACTCTCATAAAATTTTGGGGAGTTGCTAGATGTGTGACAATCAGTTGTATTTTTTGTTTGCTGCCTAAATGTCTGGGATCATCCCACTAATTTCCCAGGGGGGACAGGCAGCAGATATGGGCCGATTTACTGGACATTCTGGACATATCTGTACAATTGTGGGGTATGATTCTGTATGCAGCCTACTACCACTCCCAGGTTTTGAACTATGGCTGGGTGTGCTAAAAACAGAACAGTTCATGTCTCAGTTGCATGTGCTATTTGGATTTTGTTGTCTGTCTTTTCACTGTTTTCTGTCTATGTCTCTCTCAGTTGTACTATATGATCTCTTGGGATTACACCATTCATATACAGACATTCCTACACATTTTATTTATGTTGCACAGTGTGGGTAACAGTGCTTAATACAAAATTACTATTAAGTGATTGCAAATCTACATTACCATGTGATACTAGAGTAAACACATGCAGTCCAGCAGTTAGACATTTATTGTCAGGCTATTATGCTTTTTTTTACATACAACCTATATGAGACTCTTCCTGCCATATTCTCTAAGGTATGCAGTACATGCCTTACACAATATAGGTTTTATACAGGCAATTGACTTAGTACAAGTTCTTTTAGATTTATTTCCTATGACAGTACATGCAAGAGTATTACTAACCTGCCTCACATCGCAACCGCTCCAAGCAACATTCATGGGCCTCCTGGTTCACAGCCTGCTCCCTTGCCACTGTGAAGGACATAAGAGGAATATTTAGCCATACCTAGTGATAATATACATGAGCTGGCAATTATTAAACAGGTAGTGGAGTGATACACACAGCTGAGACCTTCCCTGTTCTCCTAGCCTCTTGGATCCACTGATCTAAGAGATCCCCCTTTCACTGCTTCAGGTAGGCATAGTGATGACTGACCTGCTCACCAGTTTGGGGTATGCCAGTGGCACTGGTGAGGTCACGGGTGAGACAGTCCCAGGCTTCCACTTTATATTGGGAACCCTGGTACTGGCCCTGCAGCATTCTATGCTCATGGTCTTTCACAAGGAGTCCTGCCATGACTCTGGACCCCTGGATGCCCCAGTGCTGTGCCCAAAAGTGCACACCCTCTCCTATTTCAGACATAGTGTATACAAGGTGAAGCTACAACCAGTTATGAGATGTATTCCCATCTGTTAGGTTTAAATAAGGCTGATTTCCTGCACTTTGCCATGATTGTACGGTTTTGAAAAGGCTAAGCTATGGGCAAACCTGCTTACCTAAGGTTGGCATTGTTTAAAGGGGTATACCAATGGACAAATTGAGAATTAGCTGGCCTACACATTGCTTTCACCTACTAAGCTGGGTTGCGCAATGCTTAACATTTCTTAATATTTAATTTGCATTGTATTTGCTTTTTGGCATTGATTTAGTATTCATTACATGTTATATATGTGTTTGGTATCCATGTTTCATGTGTACGTACACTGTATGGGGTCCTTGTGTTTATTAGGGGATTTCAGCACTTTATTACAATCTCACATCTGGGCTTACTGCAGTATTCCAGTTCACATATTTATGTTATGTAGTAGGTTATACAACATAAGACTGTATATAGATTTCTTTCACATGTTAAGTTTGATTTTCGTATAGTGAGGATTTGTTTGGTGATACCTCAGTTTCATGTATTGCTGTAGTGGCTTAGTGGTAAATCACTTTAGCTATGGTGTGCAGGGTCCTGGGTTCGAGCTATGTAGAGGCTGTTTATTTTGTTGCTGGGCAGAACAAGGGCTGTTGGATACAGGGTTATTAAGACACTTTTAAGCAATTGTAAGCAGGCTTGCGTGGGTTTGCATGAAGGTAAATATGCTTACAGAGTGTTAGCTTCAATATTGCTTAACCTGTGTGCGCATTGCTTACCCCTGGGCAAACGGGCTTAAACTTGCTTACTACTGCTTAAATATGCTTACTCCCGCTTACTACTGCTTAAATATGCTTACTCTTGCTTACTAGTGCTTATACCCGCTTGCCACCGCACTAATCTAGACAGTAATGTCTAATGGTTCTTGGTAAGGTGGTGGATTTGGAAACTGTATGGAGTTATCATTCATTACACATTCTACCTTCCATTTGTGTCCCTGATTCCTGTGTAAATATACTATATGGGGCACGTTTGACTATCTGTGTACCTTGCAACATTAAGACAATGACACCAAACATCTGCATTTAATGCAGTACTCCAGTTCATAAATATATGCTATTTAGTAGGTTATGCAACTAAAAATATTGGCCATAACATGATTTGACATGGAAAATGGAATGTACTGGAGTGGGACTCGAACAGTGAATGACTGCTCGTAAGACGAATGCTCTGCCCGCTACACTATTGCTTTACTGCTTCATTTGCATATATCTTGTTTTTTATCCTCTTGTGCTATTTAAGCTGCATTAACTGTAGCTAAGCAATGAGCAAACTCACACACCTATGGTTAAATTTAATCTGTTTCATAAAAATAAAATCTTTATATTTGTTGTTTTAACTATTGCTCTTGTACACGTGGGGGGATGTTGCTGGGGGTATGCGAACACCTCTGAGTGGTCTCGCTCATTCTTTTGTTACTACTCTGCTGTTCATCATTGCAGGGGCATGTATATTCTGAGAGCTCTGCTCTCAGATGCTTCCCCTGCAATCTTACATGCTCCATGTAAGATTAGTGGCTCTGGCAGCGTGCTTTCATTAATATGCATGGCACGCTGCCATCCTGCTCCTAAACGGCCGCTTCCATGCAGGACTAAGCTAGTCCTGCATGGAAGGCTAGTGAATCCGGGGGAATGTCTTTTCATATGATTTTTGTCATTAGTAGTTTATCAAAGATAGCATCTTGGTCTCAAAGCCTATTTAGATTATTTAGGATAAAATGTCTTTACTCATTAGAATTTATCAAAGGCAGCTTTCTGATCCAAAAGCTAAAGACATTTTTAGAAAAATCTTAACCAGAACTCATTTAGAAAACATTTATGTAGCACTTTTGCAATTAATGCTTCATAAAATTCATCTTGTGTTGTGTATTAACATGCATGCTCACTTTTATAGGACTAGCTCATGGCCTGGCTGGTTCAAGTTTTTTTCTTTTTCTTTCTTTCTTTTCTTTTCTTTAAAAAAAATACAAGTTACCTTTTGGAAAAAAACATCTGTCAGGAAATGTTGTTTTCGATTATGCTTTAAGTATTAGTGTGCCATCTACATGCTACTATTTCAAGAGGGTAAAGCTAGGAAAAGTGTTCCAGATCGTTTTAGTGTCTGCCTGTATTGAAGGGTCCATATTACAGTGTTCAGTGATTTTTTTTTTATGAGGTCATCCACTGTCTTGAGACTACTATCAGCTTTGGTCATACCTTTTCATGGTGGAGATGTCATTTTGGCAGAAACATCTAAACTGTTTGAAATATGGAAAGAGCTGACCAAAGCTAAAATAAGCATCATTAACACTGTCTCTCTATGTTTGATCCCAGAATTAGTGCTGGACTAGTTACTTACTTGGAACATTCTGCTTACATTCACTTTATCGAGGCCATAGATGACTTCTGCCCATTTTCTTTAAAACACATTAGTTTGATTGGTGTTTAGTTTGCTATATATTTGTCTTAATAAAATTAAGTCAAGAATCATTATGTTAAAACATGGTGAACAACTTGTAGTGAAAGAAATTAGGGTAAACATATTTAGGAACATAGAAGCTCATGGAAACAAACTTCAGGTGAAAAGCACTAAGTAAACCATGCAGGATATGCTGGGAGCTATGAGACTAACCACCACCTATTAAAATAATAACCAGCTATCTTACAAAATGGGCATTGCTTTACAGGTCTGACTCTGTCAATGAAATATAAGTAGGGGGATGGGCACAGAGTCCGTACAAAATGGCTGCTTATTCCCTGAGCTCTAGACAAAGGATGATGGGAAAAACATGAACACTAAAACTGGTTTCAAGACAAAAAGCAACTGGAATAGATAAATGGAAGACAAAGAACACCAGATGTATTATCTGTAGTCATTCACTAAATAGTTATGCCACTCCTGTGTACTCCCTCCTCCTATGTTGTTGTGTATCTCCTCCAAGATGCAATGCAGCCCACAAGAACAACTGACATGCAAATTTTCTCAAACTCTAAAGGGAATAGCTGCAGATGTAGCCCTAGTGAAAGAAACTGAAAAGTAAACAAAATGAGGAGACCTGTAGGTAGACAGAGGAGCCCTGCAATCTGAAATCCATGTCTAGAACCAAAGGATGAATGAAATAAGAAAACAAGAAGCCAGATAGGGAACTGTATGACATGCAAAACAGATCTGGACGAGGAAAGATTCACAAAATAAGGGTGTCTGAATGAATCTTCAAATCAGAGTTAAAAACAACAAAAAAAAAAAATTCACAAGATTTCACCTACCCAAATCTCAATAAAGTACACAAGAGAAACTGCACAAGCCAGTAGCCAAGCCAGGTAGTCATACTGGGGGCAAACAATACATACACCAGCACAAATGCACATCAAAAATGAATAAATATTTGTTAAAGAAAGAATACCAAAGACCATTTATTTCCAAGGAATGTACATAAAGCTGGTGGATGATTACTCAGCTCCAGTGTATTAGAGAGTTAAAAAATATCTACGCTTCTACTTCCACTCAAGGCCAAGATAGTGCAGTCATGGATCCAGTACCCAGTTAGTTTGAACATCTACAGGTGAGGGGAGAAAATATTTTTTTCCATAAAAAGGGTAACAGAAAAACTCTAAACAAAATTATCCATGGTGGAAAAGGTAATATAAGAGGTTCAAACAACCCTCTGATAATGGGGTGGCAGCATAACCTATGCAGATCAAAGACAGAGTTCAAGGCATAGATAATGCAGAGATTGTCTGATGCAGAGGTGCCACAAAAGAAAAAAGAGTAAAAAGAAGAAGGAGTTCCATGGACTTCAGGTTATGTAGGCTGAAAAGACATGACAACCTCAATCAGGGAAGTAAACAAATGCAGTGCCATCCTGAACCACATAGGAAAACACAAGAGAGGAAAACATGGTAGGGAGAGAGAGAAATAGACAGAAGAATGCAAAGTGATTCAAGAAGAAATAAAAAACAACAAAATGGGAAGAACTGGAGAGGGACAGAAGCAGAAGTAATGAAAGAGAGGACAGAAAAAGGAGGTGGCAAGGGGAAGTTTAATTGTTGCCCCATGAGACTTGGGCATTCAGTGCTGGGCAAGTGGGAGTCTTAAAATGCTGGACTGAATGGCAATAGAAGAGTACCTCCCCATATGCCACAGAGGGGCAAAGAAACTGACAGAAGAGGTGGACTGGAGAATAGAAAATGTGTGGAAATAGGGGTCACAAGCATGGAGGCAGTATAAACAAGGACAAAGGAGAAAAGAGAGCAAAAAGAGAGGGTGCTGAAAGTGGTTTAAAGCCAAAACTGTATCTAAAGCAGAATAAAAGGAAGCAAAAGTATAGGAACAGAATAGGAACCCAGAGGGACTGGTAAAGCAGATGGGTAGAGGAGTATGAAAAATAAAAAAGAGGAAGTGCAGGCAGAGTGAATAAGACACTGGCAATGACAAATGTGGAGAAATACAACATAAGAAAGACTAACAAAGAGGACAACTTCATCAAAGACAGAAAGGGATTACAAAAGGAATGGGGGCTACTTAATGATATAAGGTAAGCCTCTTATGCAGTTATCATAGCATGTAAAAGAACATTTGGGAAAGGTCTAAGGAAGGTGATATGGAAAGCACTAGCATAGGAATTTAAGTGGATAAGTGGATTAGCAAGACAGGCAACATTAGATTTGAATGAAAAAAGCCCAAGTGGTGATCATATCAAAGGAAGGGAGGTCTGGGAACTTGGAAGCAGCTATAGACAAATTACATTCATAAATATGGACATCAAAATATTGGCAAAGATACTAGCAGTGAGAGTAGATAACTTGATCCCACTGATAATAAAAGCAGCACAAGATGGATTCATCAGGCAGGAGGAGAGTGGAGATGAACTTGTAGGCTCTAACTGAATTCTTGGGGATGGAGGAAAAAAAAAAGAAAAACAGAGTCATACGTGGTCTTTTTTCACCTACAGAAAGTGTTCGACAGTTAGAGGATGATACCTGTGGAGAATACTAGAAGCAGGAAGCACCGAAGACAGACTTAAAATGGACAAAAGTAATGTACATGAGTCTAGAAATTTGAGATTGTAAGTAATGAAGACAGATCCAAACCTGTGTGAGCAGAGAAAGGAACCAAATATGGGTGCTCACTTTCACCAGATCTGTTCAGATTAGTCACAGAGGAGCTAGTTCTGGAGGCAAAGAAGGAGCTAGTGCAGTTAAAAGAGACCAGGAGAAGGGTGAATCACATTTATAGAGACAAGGAGAAGGGTGAATCACAATAAAAGAGACCAGGAGAAGGGTGAATCACATTTACAGAGACAAGGAGAAGGGTGAATCACAATAAAAGAGACCAGGAGAAGGATGAATCACAATTTCTGCTATTTGTGGATGACTGTATGCCTCTGTCAGATTAGATGGATATAGGGAAAAAAATGGCACTGAAGGTATTTGCAATGTTTGAGGCGACATCAGGGCTACAATGTAACACAAAGAAGACTAATGGTTGGGATAGAATGAGGGAAAGGCATGGGATATGGAACCATACAGGAAATAGACTTCCCAAAGTAACTAGGAGTCTTAATGGGGACACAATCTCAGAAATGATACAGAAATATGTAGAGAAAACAAGGCACAAAATGAATTGAATCATGGAGGTAAGTAGGGACAAGACATGTACATGGCTGGGAATGGCGAATGAAGTAGGAATGATGGTGTGTCCTACAATAATACAACTGCTAGCAAACCTGTCAGTAAACCCGATAGATGAAAGATTATCAAAAATGCAGAATGATAAAGAAAACTGGATAGAGAAGGATAAGGGGAAGAAAGTAGCAGGAGGCAAGACAAGACTAAACAGGAAAAAAAAGGAGTTGGGGAGTCCCACACATACCCTTATACTGTGCGGCTAAAATATATTCAGCTGGATTAAAGAAGAAGGAAAGGATGATAACCACAAAGGAAGTCTCCAGTAAACTAAGAGGGAAGTATACAAAACAAAATGGAGGATGGCCTGAAAAGGTGAAGAACCATGACATGGAAGTGAAGAAAAAAAAGGTATAGGGAAAAGAGGTTAAGGGAATAAGCAAGCAGCGAAGCTGCAAGCACCAGGGTTGGGGAAGAAAAGGCTCTTAATAAGTCGAGGGGTACATAGAGAGTTCATGACTTTAGAAAACATACCCTGGCAATAATGAATTCAAGTAAGAGAGCAGTAGATATGTAGAAAGATGAGGTAAACATGAAGAAGAAGGAGATGGTTACACGGAAAAAGAGTCACCATGGGAGATATGAGAGTGACATGAAAAGGCAGGAGGAAAATGTAGGAAAATAAAAGGGAGACAAGGGAAGAGGTAAAGCTGATAGGAATGAAGATGGGGCAATGTAGAGAAGAGGGATGGGAGACAAGCCAAGAAGTATGGAAGAAGGCAATCTGGATAGCCAAGGAGATGAATGAGGTACACAGGATGGGGGACTTACTGAGGTTTGTCACAGATGGCACCTCACATCAAAAAGGCTAAGACCAGAGATGAAAGGAGGAGAAGGAAGCAGGAATGGTGCATATGTTCTGGGGTTGAAGGGTGGCACAGAAGATCTGAAAGCAGGTGTTAAACAAATAGCTTAACTCTTCAACAAAAATACAAATCATGGGAATTCTGCATGCAAGATTAGTAGTGGAAGAAAAGGAATGAGAGATGGAGAGGAAAACCATAAGAAACCTTGGCATTGATATAAATGATGTAGTGCTATAAATATGGAAAAAAAGAAGAGAGTATTAAGACACTTTGTGAGTGTAGCAAGCAGATGCACAAAACAAAGCTAGATAGGGTGAAGGTGAGAAAAATAATGGAAAAAATGATTGGTGGTATTGGCGTACTACTAAAGAAGGAGACAGGAAAGCTAGAACAGTATTAAATAGTGAATGGTCAGTGTAAATGTCAGATGTGCCATGCGTGAAGACTGCACAGTATGGAAATATAATGGCAAACAATAATGAAAAAAAAAAAAAATAAATATATATATATATATATATATATATATATATATATATATATATATATATATATATATATATATATATATATATATATATATATATATATACATATATATATATATATATATATATATATAGGTTCATAGGTTGTTGCTAGGCTATCGGCCCTAGGGCCTATACAAACCTAGCCATAACAATTCCCTGGCTATTTCTTCCACACTATTTACTTCACTGGAACCCTGTCTAGCAGGGTGACTGACGTGATCCCTGGGGTGAATTTCCTTTCTCCCATCCAGTCATCAAGGTTCCTTTTGAAGAGGGCCAAAGAGGTGCTTTGCTTGACATGTATGGGCAGTCTATTCCAGAGTCTGGGGAGTCTCTGGGTCAGGAACCTATCCCTCCAGCATGTTTTGTTTATTGTGATGACAAGGTTTAGATCCCTGGAGAGTGTGGGTCTGAGGGATTGGGATTTCTTTAAGTGTTGCATGTCCAACAGCTCTGGGTTTGACAAGGCCTTGTATGTTAAGCAGAGATCGCCTCAGAGTAGATGATATGCAACAGAGTATAGCTGGAGTTTTTTTAAGGTGGTCAGCATAGGGAATCTGCTTTAGGCCTGTGATTCTTTTAGTGAGATATTTCTGTGGCCTTTCCAGTTGTTGCAGATGTCTTGAGAGGTACATACCAAATGGGGTATTGTATTCTATAATGGGTCTAATGAGGTATGAGTACAGTGGGACAATGACCTCCTTTTTTCTGGATGAAAAGCCCTTAGTGATGAGGTGTGCCGCACAGAAGGATTTCCAGACTGTTGTGGCGATGTGGGTATTGAAGGTGAGACCACTGTCCACCTGTGTCCCTAAGTCTCTTATCACACTTTCTGTGTTTAGTGTACTGCAACCTATGTGGTAATTCATGGGTACATTTTTTTTCCCAAAGGGGATAACTATACATTTCTTAGCATTGAGCTTGAGCCCATGGCTCTGGCACCAAGCATCTGTTTCTGTAAGGCCCTTTTGTAGAGTATCCACATCATTTGGGGATTCAATAATGGCTCCCAGTTTTCAGTCATCTGCAAACTTTGTTAGCCAGAGTCCCTTAGTGTTGGCATGTACTTCAGAGAAGTAGATGCCAAACAAGAGATGTCCCAGGACTGAACCCTGAGGTATTCCACTTGTCACTTGTCTGGAGCTGGATTTGGAGTCAGCTACTTTCACAGTGTGGGTTCTGTCTGTAAGCCAGTTGGCAACCCATCGAGTGACATAGGGATTAATGCCCAGCTTAGTAAGTTTATTTATGATTCCAGAGTTGGGGATGGTGTCAAAGGCATTGGTGAGGTCCAGATAGGCTGTGTGGACTGCCTTACCCTCGTCCATGGCTCTGTAGACTGACTCGAAGAAGTCAATCAGATTCAGGAGACAAGATCGGCCCTTCACGAACCCAAACTGGGTGGGGTCTAGTGTTTTAAGGTTGCCAATGTCTTTATTTATAAGTTCCATAATAATACATTCCATGGCCTTGGAGATCAGGCTGTTCAGACTGATGGGGCGGTAGATCCCAGGATCTAAGGTGGATACCCCCTTGTGGAGTTGGATAACTGTAGCTATGGGCCACTAAGTGGGCATGAAGCCTGAGGTGAGGGTGTGATTAAACATGACACTTAGGTGAGGTGCCAGTTCATTTTGTAGTTCATGTAGTACAAAGCCCAGGATGTCATCTGGTTCCATGGATGCTGTATTCTTAGCTTTGGAGAGTGCATGTTTTACCTGTGTGACCGTTATTACCAGAATTTGGCAATTTTCCAGTATTGAGATGGGCCATTTAGAGGGTGAGAGGGGGTGAAGTTGGCACTGAATCGATCTGCCAGTATATTGGCAATATCCTTGGGATCAGTATATTTAATGCCATTCTGTTGTAGCTCAGAGCAGATCTGAGCATTGCCATTTAGATTCCTGACATAGTTATAGAATTTCTTGTGGTTGTCTCTGGAATCTTTGGCAATTTTATTTTCGTAACTAGCTTTGAAGGATTTTATGTGGGATCTCAGCTTCTTACTGAGGCTGGTAAGGGAGTTTTTTGCATCTTGGGATTTTCCTCTTTTCTGCAACAGTTTCCTCCTTTTGTTGTAAAGTTTGTTTATGGCAGGGGACCACCAGATTGGCTTCCTTTTTTTGGAGGAAAGCATCTTGGTTCTATTTGGGATGGCACGATTCATGCATGAGTGGATGTGCTCGTACAGTGCCTTAGTGTAGGACTCAGCAGTCAAACTTTCAGTTCCCGTCTGCATGGGTGTCATGAAGTTTGTAACTTCTGACTTGAGTAGTATGAATGGAGGTTTCCTTACCGGGGGGTGGGGGTGGGATGTGGATGTTAAGGTTGATTAGCTTATGGTCTGACCAGACCAACGAGGGGGTGACCATAGGTGTGGAGCATCGATTTCCCATGTGGGTAATGACCAGGTCTAGGATATTGGAGCACCTGGTGGGACTATGGATTAGTTGATCCAGGGAATTGGAATTTATGAATTCCAAGAACCGTTGAGCAAAGGTGTTGGTACATGAGTAGTTTTCCCAGTTAATGGCAGGGTAGTTGAAATTACCCAGTATTAGGGTGTTTGGTTGTATATTAATCTTTTCCAGTATGTTTAGAAATGTGTAGTGAGAATCTTGGGGCATGGTGGGGGATCTGTAGCAAGCTACAATTTGGATTGCAGTCCAACCTAGTGTTAGTTGCACATGGAGAATTTCAGACACATTGCGTTGGGCAACTAAACTGGTGGTGTGAATATCCTTAGTGAATATGGACACTCCTCCACCTTTAGTGTTTCGATCCGGGTTTGGTGGCCAAAAAGTGTTGTAAGAGTTGTAGCCTGGTATTGCAGGGGTGCTCTCTGGAGCCTTGAACCAGGTCTCAGTTACTGCACAGATATCAATGTTCTCCATTTTTAGGAGTGCCTCGAGAGAGTGCATTTTGAGGTTTAGACTTCTAGCACTGAGTAGCATTATCTTCAGATTTTGCATACCTGTTACGGTGGTGGTTTTGTCCTTTAAACTTTGCCTAAAAAAGGCACTATAGAGGTGGTAAGAGCCTTTGCCAGTAACCTGAATCCCAGGGACGACATGTGCAGACCGTCTCTGACAAAACATCATGGTCTGTCGATCATGTCATCCTAGGCAGACAGATACTGGATCCCCTTTGAATGACACCAGAAGCTTAGCCAATTGTTGAAGTCAATCATTTTGTCCTTATATTGTAGTATCATTTTGGGTGAAGGCAGGATGCCTCTCAGGGCTAGGGTCATACCTGCCTGTGCCACATGATCCGAGAGCTCTTCCATGTCTCTTTTCATGTAGTCCAAGGAGGTACATCTCAAGTCGCTCACTCCAACATGGACAAAGACAGAGTCATATTTGTTCTTGTTGTGGAGTGACTTGAGTGCATGAGTTATGTGGTGGATCCTGGCACCCGACAGGCAGCTCACTGTAATTTTCTCCTTGTTCAGCCTGGTGAGTGGGACAACAGTGTGCCTGACTATAGAGTCACCTATGACTAAAGTGTTAGGTACGTTGTCTTGTCTTAGGGGCTGTTGCTGGGTGGCACACTGGTGTTGTGAGCTATGTGTCACTTTGGTTGTGATTAGTGTTTGTTTGCGTTTCAGTTTCGGAGGTCCTTGTTGCTTGTGCAGGTTACAGTTAAGGGTCTCCGCATATGTGGATTTAGTGTTGTTATGTGTGGGTGTTGGTGTGAGTTTAGAAGGGCTATGTGTTGCTTGAGGTGTAGTGCGGGTGTTAACCTTCTCCTCTTGACTGTCTAGCAAAATCTTGGGTGGAGAGAGCTTTGCTTCCAGTTTGGCTATGTAAGTTTATCTCTCACAGGTTGTAGTGTTGGGTGGTAGGAGGAGAGGACTGTCTTTGAACATGAGGTAATTGCTACATTGCCCCAGTATGCCCAGATTCACCAGGTGGACAGGAGAAGTCAGTGGAAGCTGACCCTTGGACATGCCTGGTTTGGTGCTTTTTTTGAAAGGTATAGGAGCTGTTTTCCCTTACCTTAGCAAGGTACTTTGCAATTATAGGCTGTTTAATGCCTATGATTAATTTCTCCTTATTAATAAGGAGAGCTGAGTGCTTTTATCAGTTTAAGGCTTCCTAGTGCTTTTCAGCAGGTATTAGAGCAAGTGCTAGTCACAGGGATGCTTAAAGGTAAGATGAAAAAAAATGGTTTATCCTAAACACTGCAGTGTGCACTAGAGAAGTTAGATGTGAAAGTAGGTAACTTAAGTTTTACCTGTCTAAAATGTTACGTTTTAGTGGAGAGTCACTATTTTTAAAACAGCAAGATAAATTGAAAGGGGGTGATCACTTTTGTATTCCGGTACTATGGAATACAGTAGAATGGCCAATAAATTTAAATAGTTGAAGGGGGTGATTTCACAAAATGATAATTTTGTGCTTACTCACACAAGCCAGTGAAAGCAGAGAGGAAATGAGATATATGGTCAAATTAACATAAGAGGTAGGCAACTAGAAAGGCAGTGGTATTTAAGAACATGAAAGTGACAGGGTGGGGGGCTGGGGAAAATAAATATATGTATAAACACAGGTCTATGTTTGTCTACCAAATACTAGAAAACCTGAACCACAAAACAGCAAAAGTAAAACAGTGAAATTGACAGTCATCAAACAATGGCAACATTGAAAAATAAAATATCATATGGCCACAGTTTGCCAACATTGCACACACAACCAACCAAGGTGGGGGGCTATGCCCCCATACCCCCCTAACTATATATACCAACTCTGAGATCACACTACAGTGGGAAATAGGGCAAACTGAAAAGGTTTCCCTTTGCTTCAAAAATGGAATAAACTAAATAACTGTAAAACCTTGAAACAAGGTAAACTCAGTATGGAAAGAACATGTGAACAGTTTTAGAGCTTTCATTCTCTTTAATGTGTTAACAAGAACTTCATCTTAAAGCTGTAGTTTGCCTTGTCTTTTGAGGTTTCATTTCACTTACCTTATGCATCACATCACTTCCTCATCATTGGCCAACTATGGTAATTCGATGAACCTTTTTTCAACATTGGTGTTGTTTGATTTTTGCCCCTTTTGCTGTTTTACATTCAGTATTTCACTGTTTGAGCTTTTTAGGGTTCAGTAGCTGAACATGGATCTGATAAACACATCTGCCTTCCTCAAAAATGCCTGTTATAGTCTGAGTGTGGAGTTAAGACCAGAGCACTTATCTATTTTCATGTGGTTTAAACTCCAAAACAGTCAAGTGCTTTCATCCTGAACATCAGGACTTCTTCAGAACAGAAGAAGTCCTGATGTTCAGGACAAAAGTGCTTGACTGTTTTGGATTTTGGATTAAATTTTTACCTTATGAGCTTATGATTGTAATTATTCAGACACCAGCTTTCGAGTGCATTTTTTATTCTGTGTTGTGGTCGGGCACTCGTTTCACACTGTTTTGTATTTTCATGTGGTTGTTACACATAAAAACTCAGTCTGAGAAGGGAATTAAAAGGAATTATATGAGTTATTAGTGAAAGAAACAAGAGATGTCCTAGAATGTAGCAATGCTACACATCCAAATTAGAAATGGGTTCTGTAATGCTTGGAAAATGAAAGACTGGTTAAAGTTCATCACAATGGAGTGCCGGCAGTGATGACATTCTGCAGTTTATATGTGACTGTCCATCTCTAAAGAGGATTAAAGGAAAAAAAAAAAAAAAAAATATATATATATATATATATATATATATATATATATATATATATTTTTTTTTTAAGATAACTTAGACATCCATTCTTCATGAAATTCAGCTCAAGTAGAGAAAATCATGATACTTGTAAGAGGGTGCACCTTAATAAGAGTTTGAAACACTGAGCGAGTGGATCAGAAAGTAATCACACAGTCAACTGAATGTTGTAGCTTCAGTAAAACACTTTCCATCTATGCCCAAAATACAGGCCGGGTTTATGATTTTTTTTTTATGTTTGCTTTATTGGGAAAACGCACAAATAACAATGAAAACACAAACAGATACAAGAGCATGAGAGCTATGCACAAAATGTACAGTATTTAAAGCTGAACATATTCACTCAGACCACTTGTCTCCTGCCACTCAGACTTATACTAACAAAACAGATAAAGGAAACATTCAAAACTAGCAGTACTCATGGCTGCATTTGCCACAGCTTCAGTTGTCTAGCAAAAAGTACTTGCTTCCATTCCTGAGGGATGATTACCCTCTGGTCCTAATAATAATGAAACCCAGATGCTTCGTAAGAATGCCTTTACCCTCCTCATATCCCAAACTTCTCACTTTCCACTCTTTAGCACATAACTGGATCACACATGCAAATACTCATCTTACTCTTAACACTAGGTTAAGCCTGGCAGGACTACTTTATAATTACCAAGTACTGGACCTTATTGATAGCAAAAAGAAGAACTGCTTCCACCACTACAAACAGGTCATCAAGCTTGTTGTACATTTTTGTCCAGCAGATCCAAGAGGGGAGTTTTGGACAGTGTGGAGTCATCTGTTCCTATTACTGCATATTATCTGGCTGGTCCTTTCAAACAGCACAGTATGGGAGGGGGGGGTGCATCAGCATTAGAAAAAGCCCAACTTTGGTAGCTGGATAACAGTGTAGCTAGGTTCATACAGTATGACAAAGAGTGATGGAGCCACCCATATCTTTGGAATTCACTAGTCAGACTTGTTAGATAAGTTTATATAGACATAATGGCTTTCTATATAGTGCAGTTTCAAAGGACAAAAAAGACTATATAAATGAAAACAAGCCACACTGACACAATCCTATTTGCAAACATTTTACATCGCAAACCATACTGACACACTCCAAGTTGCCAACATTATACATCACTTATAATTTAACCAATCATTTTCAGTCAAACATTACATAGCTCATTTAAATCCTGCCTTCTTTTGCCTACGTCACAAATGATAATTCAATAAATGTGTTAAAAATAAAGACTCTAGACCAGTCACATGGTATTACGTGTTTTACATAACAAAGATCATCACAAAGACTATGTAATCACTCATGATCTATTTTCCATGTATTCAATATGCTCAGAGATTTATTTTTATTGTGATCTGGAAATATTGAATACCAGAATCTATCATCCTTACTTCTCTTCACTGAAACATCAATATCCCCCGGATTCATGAAGCCTGCACCAGGCACAGGTGTAGCGTATGCAGGACAATGCCAAATATGTCCGCCGAGCGATTCAGGTACAAACTAACTCCACGTGCACTACCGGCGTACGCCAGATCTACGCAGCCCTCGGCATAGGTATGCAAATCACCCCATGCGCAGTGTTTCACCATGCTAATGAAGGCATACAGTGATTCACAAAGTGGTGCAGGCGTAGCGCAAGCCCATGGAAATGTAAACCAAAAAACATGGTTTACATTTTCCCAAACAGAGCATCGGAGTTATGGAAGAGGACCAGACTCATGTATTACAAAGTTAACCTATGCCAATGGTGAAATACACAGCCAATGGCACAAGAAAAGGTGTACAACACCTAAAAAACAACATTTAATGTCATGTCCACAGTAACGCACAGTACAACCGCAGGGCATGTGTGCGCAAACAGGAATACAAAGGAAATATATACAAATGTCATAAAATCGCAATGAAAGACAAATCAGGATTGCACCATAATATGCAATGGTAGGCATGGCACACCACAAGCAAGGCGCAAGGGTTGCCAAGGGCCTGCAACAGTGTTTGGCGCTGTAACTATGAATTTGTAGTCAATGTCATGCAAATGAGGCAGGTAATACTGAATTGCAAACGTCCCGCCGGATTAAGGATGTACCTGATGGCGCAGCGTTATAACACCAAGGAGTGTATCAGAGGTGATACATGACATCAGCAGAGGGGTGTGCCACCGTATCAGTAAGCACATTGGAGCAATGCAAATCTGGCCTGGCCATTGCTAAGCAAAGCTGCAGGACAGGGGTGGGGAGGAAGGTATAGAACTGTTTAGCTGAGAGCACACATGGTGCCCAAAAGCGCATGTGTATGGGGATGAAATTGTGCCCGAAACCCAGTAAGCGGATACACGCGCCGTGAACAATAGCACAAACAGGAAGGTCAGGGGAAGAAAAGAAGGAAATGCTGAAGCAGGGCTCATAGGTTCATACTAGGCTATCTGCCCTGGGGCAATTATAAGCCTAGCCCGATTCTGTATGGCTTACGCCACCCCTTGATTTGAGTATACTGTGCCCTTTTTAAGGTTTAGTTTACTGTGCCTCTGTCTAATAGTGACACGGGAGTAATCCCTGGGACAAATCTATGATCCCCCATCCACCTATCGAGATTCTTCTTGAAGAGATTCAGTGAGGTACTCTGCCTCACATGAACTGGAATTCCATTCCAGGGCGAAGGAGCCTCTGGGTTATGAACTTGTCCCTCCAGCAAGTTCTATTTATTTCTGTGCTGAGGTTCAAGTCCCTCGAGCGTGTGGCTCTAAGGGATTTAGATTTACTGAGGTGGAGCATGTCCATTAATTCTGGATTTGACATAGCTTTGTATGTCAGGCATAGATCGCCTCGAAGTAGGCGGTATGCAACTGAGTAGAGCTGGAGTTTTTTAACCGAGCAGCATATGGCATCTGTTTGAGACCCTTGATCCTCTTGGTGAGATACTTTTGGGGTCTTTCTAATTGCTGCAGGTGTCTGGTAAGGTACATCCCAAAAGGGGCATTATATTCCATGATGGGCCTGATGAGGGATGAATAAAGGGGCACGATTACCTCTCTTGATCTAGATGTGAAACCCTTCGTGATGAGGTGGGCTATGTAGAAGGTCTTTCTAATCACTTTGGCAATGTGGTTTTCAAAGGAGAGATTGCTATCAGCTTGGGTCCCCAGGTCCCTAATAACTTTCTCTGTACTTAATGGGTTTCCGCCTATGTGGTAATTTGTGGGCACATTGTTTTTGCCAAAGGGTATGACTATACATTTTTTGGCATTTAGCTTTAAACCATGGTGCAGGCACCAGTTATCTGTCTCTGTGAGACCTTTTTGAAGGATGTTTGTGTCAGCTGGAGAGTCGATTATGGTGCCCAGTTTGCAGTCGTCTGCGAACTTGGTGAGCCATAGTCCTCCCATGTTTGCCTGTACCTCGGAAAAGTATATACTGAACAAGAGTGGTCCCAGGACAGAACCCTGTGGGATGCCACTTGTGACCGATTTCGAGTCTGACATGGCTCCAGCAACTCTCACTCTGTGGGTTCTGTCTTTGAGACAGTTTGCGACCCATCTTGTGACATAGGGGTTTATATTTAAGCTGGATAGCTTATCTATGATGCCCGAGTGGGGTATTGTGTCAAATGCCTTTGCAAGGTCCAGATAGGCGTAATTGGTGTACTAATGAGCAATTAACACCAATCAACTCACGACGGCC
The DNA here is from genome assembly GCF_019279795.1 of Protopterus annectens. NCBI lineage: Eukaryota > Metazoa > Chordata > Ceratodontiformes > Protopteridae > Protopterus > Protopterus annectens. Next base: position 1,905,368,666 of record NC_056735.1, read on the forward strand.
AATCGACGGCAGTAGACAAGCCTGCATGCAGAAACCTGCAAAACAGGATAGGAGAGGCATAGAATTGCAAAGAAAGCAGGGGAGGACTTGGAATGCAAAGATAGGAGAACTGTCATAGCAGAGCAAAGCAAACCCACAGTAGACTGGCAATAGCACACATTACGCAAGATAAGCCAGGTCTAGGAAAGTACAAATGAAAGCAGGCAGCTGGATGCATGCCAGCAAATGGTAGGTGTAACGTGCACAAATGTAAATGGAAGGTCAGGAGGTAATTCACAGCATCCAAATGTAATGCAACACCAAAGGCAGCACAATAGTGGTTCCGTTAAAAAAACACAGAAGATACCCTGTAGCCACGATAGTACATAAACACCCTATGACATCATCAGTGTTCACAGCAAAACAGTATAAAGTGTGAAAGCACCCAACACACACCTGTGTATTCCCAAACACCGCACCATAGGTGTAAACAGATGGGGAACTTTTAAAATGAAGGTAGTCCTGAACCATACGATGTAAAATAAGCAGCCAAGGATGAACCAATACTGAAAAACTTTAATAAATCCAAGACAACTCCACAGTATACAGAATGTCGACTAAGCGCTTTCGTCTCCTGTTCGGAGACTTCTTCAGAGTCGATTAAAATAAATGAAAAACATCACTTATATACAAAAACAAAAAGTGAGCTGGCATAAATACGTTAATTGATTAATTAATTTATAAGACCATTTCTTAAAAGGGCTACATTCCTTAGTAGCTGTGTATGTACTGACAATACTTATAATCAAATAGTAACAAAAACATATTATCAAACTAGGGCTCAGGATGATACTGGTTAAAAATGTATACATACTAACATTCCTTAACCTATTTTAGAAAACAAATATACTTATAAATGTTCAGTTTGTATATATTAATAAAAATATTAATAGTATAAATTATATGTATATATGTTTATAAAAATTCACCTAATGTATAAATAAATAAATTATTCTTATATATTAAAAATATATGTATGCACAAAAATGTGCTAAAAGCATTCATAAATATATGCATTAAAAATACATTAAAAAATATTAATAAAACATACATAAAAAGACATGCATAAAAGTGGTCCATAAGCTTGTTATTTTCTTCTTTTTTCTTATTGGTTCACTATTTTTCCTTTTCTATTTTTCTTAGGATCAGCAGCAAAAATTTTTAAAACCGGAGTAATGGATATGTGGTCGTTAAGACCTTTCCCTGCTGCTGCTGATCCTAAGAAAAATAGTGAACCAATAAGAAAAAAGAATATGCCCACATCTTCAAATTATGTGCCATGCTACATAATATGATCCTGCGGAAACAGCTGCAGCAGGGTCAAAATGGGGGAGGGCCTCACAGCCCACCGCAATTGCCAAGGCCAACACAGGCACAGAGGGATCCAGACCACGAACACACTGTGCCAGCCCCAGTATGCAGACGGAGGTGTGCCCAATATGCCTATGCCTTGGCAAAAAGGGAACGTATAGCACATACCTTGACAGCGTAGGCTCCCACGGACTGACACCCCTCCCCACCTGCACACAAAGTAACATGGATGGCACACAAACACGAGTACCTGTAAATTGTGATGTATAGGTGGCCCACTGTGGAATCCTACATAGGCAACCCTCAAACATTGTACACGCAACAGCCATTGGAACACGGAAATGTCAACACCTGAACAGTAGTTGCGCCTATCAGCATCTGTGTGCTGTGTGTCTAGGTTCTCAGGTACATCAGTAGGTACACGCCTGATTGTCAGAGGCAAAACACCAAACGGGGCAAACAGTGACTCCCGTCGCCACAACATCGAGTAAGCAACTGTCACTTACTGGAGCAGAGGCAATCGTGGGAGCACATGTGTGTAAGCACTGTCCTACACACACTCATCACGGATTCCCCACTGCGTTACTGATGGGCTCCACAAAATGTAATCATGGATGTTGTGTCAAGGCAGGGGATGTACCCATGGCAGGCATTCGTCACCCCGGCATGCTGCATCCACGGTCGTATGAAGGTGTAAAAAATTATCGGGTGTAGCTAATTGTGATATACATATCCAGTGCCGGAGTACAGCCAGTAAACATCACATGGGCATACCATTAACTGGACTCATCAATTTGTAAACTAACGGAGTTATCCATGTGAGTGTAGTGTGGAGTAACTGCTGTAGTGTACTGCACATACAAAATGACATAATAAGTGTACAATCCCCAGATGTCCAAGTGGTACATGCAGTAACTGTCGTGCATGTTCCCAGTCCCACATCCCGCAAGGGATGTAACGTAATCCCGATGGCATGGGTAATGCATTCTGGATGCAGGTCATCAGAATATGTGTAGCATACGTTAGCGGGAATAAGCGTTGCCCACAGCTGGTAAGCGATGTTTAAATACGACTATACAGATATGCGCGAAACAGGGCTAAGTGTCACCGACCACTGTGCAGATCATGGTCAATGATGTACAGAACAGGTAAAACCAGCATTAGTCACCCCTGAACAAATAGTGCCTGCTCTGATGGGTAAAATGACCACTGCCAGGAGTGGAACAGGCATTCATGTATACAATCACCCAACACTATTGCTAGGCAAGATGTACATACGGTAGGGTTGCCACAGTTCAAATGACCAATGTGGGACATACGCCAGATATCTGCAGGACGACACATTCACCCAGCCAGTACGAAAACCAGAACGTCAGTGTTTTGCATAGATAAAAAGCTTATTCTAGTAATAGTCGCAGGTACGTGTTCTGTGTCCTGTAACATGTAGGTGGGTCAGATACAGAATAAGTGTTTTATGCAACTATGACATAAACTATAGGGAATATGTTTGTCCCAAAGTCGCAGGACATTTGCTATGTTCACAAATATTTTACAGGACACAACTGCACAAAGAGGGACTGTCCTCTGAAAGTGGGATGGAGGTAATCTTAACCTATGGCAGGTGTGTAATGTAACAGGTACAGACACAAATGTGCGGAGTCCAGGAAACACAGTATACACTGACAAACACACAATGAAAGGTGTAGCGTGCCTGTCACCACCCCTATCTGAGATATGTATATATATATATATATATATATATATATATATATATATATACATAGATATCTATATATATATATATATATATATATATATATATATATATATCTACACATATATAATACAGATAGAAAGGGCGATAGTGTTATATATGTTGATATATAAGGGGTCACTGACATCTGCAAATATATAGATAGGTCGACGACATTCAAAACACCTTTGAGGTACAAATAAATAGGATACCGCCAACTATGGAACGTGTCACACACTGACACGCGTAACCAGGAGGCTGAAAGACAGAAAGAACTCAGTACTGGAACAGTAGAACCGTGAGCAATATGATGATAGTAAGGACATGTAGTCACTGCTGCCGGCGGTGCGGTCCACGTAGGTACTGTGTACAACTGTGGTTGTGAGTGATGTAACCTGTGTATGTGTGTGTTGAGGGTGCCATGTGTGTTCCTGTGTGACTAAAGTGTGTGTGTGTCCGCATTGTGTGTCTGTAGGTGGCAACTTGAAGGTAGATGATTACGGTAGGTGCAGGTATAGCTAGCCGTAGGCATGTGGTAAACACCTGTCCCACATTGGGAGGGACAGCCCCCCCCCGGGCAGGTGTGTCCTGACATGAAACATTACAAAGGGCAACTGTCTGAGAGTTTAGGACATTAGTATGTCCCAAATATTATGCAATAGTTGCAGGAAATACTCATGCCTGTATGTAAGAAACGGAAATGTTACATGCAAACCGATAAGTAGTTAAGGACCAAGAACAATTGGTATGTAATGAGGATAAAAGTATGTGCTATCCTGTGTACTGACCGTGGCCATATGTCAGCCTGTAAACACCACTGTGTGACCCGCAAGTGTCCAACTATGGCCATATGAAAAGGTGGCAAGCCATGTCACAGAGGGTCTGACACCAACACCACTGCAATGACTGCAAATATCTGGGACAGACATACATGGGATAGCGGTCATTTACAAATATCCCTGTACATATCGCCGTACATCCGGAGGTATGGAAGTTTCACCCTCACCTGCATACCATATAGAAACCAATTAACAACGGCCCAAAGTAAATTCCCATAACAGAAGTCTATTAAGTGATAGCACTGTAATTAGGGAAGGGGCCCACACACATATATATGAACTACGTAGAAATGCAAGCCCCACAAAACCGTATATGCTACGTACACCCACCTACATCGCCCACACTGGAAACAATAGCAATACAGACCGTAACCACAGCCCAAACATCTAGTTTGTCAATTACATCTGCTGAACCATTAACATACCTTGTGAGAGACACATTTAAAGGTGCCATGCAAAATTGTATCCGTCGTATAACGGAACAAACGGCGATGTTACAGGTGTTTGCAATAGTCCTTTATCAGACGGGTGGGATGACAGGTACAGTCACAGGTAGAACCACATACTCAAGCCATCACACACAATCCACGGGGGACATGACTCCAAAATAGACTTGGCTCTACACATAGCAGTTGCAATTACACACAACAAAACACAATACAGGCCATCTCCCTGAAGGCAGGGCAAATGGCCAACGCCCAAGTGGAGAATTCAATTATACCCCACTGTTGCCGCGTAATTGGCAAATGGAGTAGCTGCACAGCTGAAGTGCATGTAATTAGTCACACCGGACCACCAATTGGCAGCAGTAAACCACATGTTGCAGGTATAGACGTATATAAGGATGACTTGCCAGATATGCAGACTGTATGCTCATGCCATAAAACAGTTTAAAGAGTGATACAGAAGAGCGAGATAGAGACGAAATACCGGAACAATATCAAGGTATGTAGAACATTAACTGTATGTATAGTATGTTCTGTATTAAGTTATGTCAGTGTATGCATAGCCTGGTTTGCAGTAATTAAAAGTGTCCACCATGCATAAAGTGGGGAATGGTATAGACTGGCAAAGCACACATTAAAGATAAGCCAGGTCTAGGAAAGTAAAAATGAAAGCAGGCAGCGGGAATGCATGCCAGCAAATGGTAGGTTTAATTACAAATGTAAATGGAAGGTCAGGAGGTAATTAAACATCCAAATGTAATGCAACACCAAAGGCAGCACAATAGTGGTTGTTAATAAAACACAGAAGATACCCTGAAACGATAGTACATAAACACCCTATGACATCATCAGTGTTCACAGCAAAACAGTATAAAGTGTGAAAGCACCCAACACACACCTGTGTATTCCCAAATACCGCACCATAGGTGTAAACAGATGGGGAATTTTTAAAATGAAGGTAGTCCTGAACCATCATGTAAAAAAGCAGAAAGGATGAACCAATACTAAAAAACTTTAATAAACCCAACAACCCCAAAGTATAAGAAGCGGGTTTTCTCCCTGTTAGACTTCTTAAAGTCGATTAAAATAAATGAAAACATCATTATATACAAAAAAAAAAGTGAGCTGGCAAAAATCCATTAATTGATTAATTAATTTATAAGACCATTTCAAAAGGCTACATTCCTTAGTAGCTGTTTTGTACTCAATACTTATAATCAAATAGTAAAAAAAACATATTATCAAACTGGGGGCTCAGGATAAGGTTAAAAAATGTATAAAACTAACATTCCTTAACCTATTTTAGAAAACAAATATACTTATAAATGTTCAGGTATATATTAATAAAAATATTAATAGTATAAATTATATGTATATATGTTTATAAAAATTCACCTAATGTATAAATAAATAAATTATTCTTATATATTAAAAATATATGTATAAAAAAATGTGCTAAAAGCATTCATAAATATATGCTTTAAAAAATACATTAAAAATATTAATAAAACATACAAAAAAAGACATGCAAAAAGTGGTCCAAAAACTTATTTTTTTTTTTCTTATTGGTTCACTTTTTTCCTTTTCTTTTTTTCTTAGGATCAGCAGCAAAAATTTTAAAACCGGGGTATGGGGGTAAGCCCTTTTCCCTTTGCTGCTGATCCTAAGAAAAAAATGAAAAAAAGAAAAAAGTGGATGCAAAATGTTGTTTTGAATGCAACAAAATAAAATATATAAAATAAAAACAAATAAACATTATCCAAACAAAACATTAAATAAAAAATTAAAAAATAATTTCCCTGAAAAAATTAAACAAAACCCCCGGGGAAAAAGAAAAATGTAAACCAGGAAAATTTAAATAAATTTAAAAATTTGTTTTTACCACCCCTGTGGTTTCAACAAAAACACCCGCATTCAAAGGGATTTTAAAAATAAAACTTTCACCTTCAGTAAAAAAGAGTGCTCGGGTTTTGCTCTCTGACCGGGGGTTTAAAAGATGAACTTTTAAAATGTCCATGTTGGGAGCTGCCATAGCTGTGATTTATCAGCATGTTTTAAAGCCCGGCGGTGTTGTGGAGGATGATGCCGACAACCACCGTATCAGGGGGAAGAAAGTGTTCAGACCAAGGGTAACCTACCAGGGGCTACATGATCTAGATAGTAGGGGTTACAGGGGGCAGGGACATCTTACAGCAAATAGGGGAGCTGTGCCCCCCGCCTGAGAACCAGAAACAACAGGGGGGAACCCATCCCAGTGGACACGGGTATGTGTAAGTTTGGGAATACTAGCCACAGGTACCTTTCAAAGGCCAACTGGAGATATAAGGGGGATCTCACAGGCATCAGCATCCAGGGTACTACACCAGTTCCTGGATGCCATGTTCCCAAAGCCAATGAGCATAAAACTTCCCCGAACTCAGGAGGAGTTGGCCAGCAATATCGTCACTTCCACCATGTGGAAAACCCCCAGAGGTACTGGGTGCAATAGACTGAAACCACATACAAATCAAGTCACCCCCCGGTGAGCATGGTGGGCCCTACAAAACCAAAAGGGGATTCCACTCCATCAAAGGTCAGGGCAATGCCCAGGGCATTATCATGGATGTGTGTGCTGGCAGCCCTGGAAGCTACCACACTCCCATATCTGGCATCCCTTTACAGCTGTATCAGGTATTTGTCAGGGGACATCCCACAAGGCCCCCTTTGGGGGGATGCTATGCACTGGAGCCATGGATGATGCCCCCCATCAGAAATGCACACCAAATGCAAGAATGCCATAATGAGGCACATCCCAAAAAGAATCATCAAAGAGCTGTGTTGGGATGCTAAAATTTACGGTTCCAGTGCTTGGACACATCTGGTGGAGCCTTGCAGTACTCCCCAGGCATGGGGCCCACATCTTCAAAATTATGTGCCATGCTACAAAATTGATCCCGGAAACAGCTGCAGCAGGGTCAAAATGGGGGGGCCCCTCACAGCCCCCCCAATTGCCAAGGCCAACACAGGCACAGAGGGATCCAGACCACGAACACACTGTGCCAGCCCCAGTAGGCGGGGGAGGTGTGCCCAATATGCCTACCTTGGAAAGGGGGAAACTATAGCACATTTGACAGGTAGGCCCCCACGGACTGACACCCCCCCCACCTGCACAAAAGTAACATGGATGGCACACAAACACGATATTAAATTGTGATGTATGGGTGGCCCACTGTGGAATCCTACATAGGCAGCCCTCAAACATTGTACCCCAACAGCCATTGGAACACAATTCAACACCTGAACAGTAGGCCTATCAGCATCTGGTGCTGTGTGTTAGGTTCTCAGGTACATCAGTAGGTCCCGCCCGATTGTCAGAGGCAAAACCCCAAAACGGGCAAACAGTGACTCCCGCCACAACATCGAGTAAGCAACTGTTACTGGACCAGAGGCAATGGGAGCACATGTGTAAGCACTGTCCACACCCCTCATAAATTCCCCCCTTTAAATGAGGGCTCCAAAAAAATGTAATCATGGATGTTGTGTAAAGGGCAGGGATGTCCCCTTTCTTTTCATCAGGGCTGCTCCACCTCGTATGAAGGTGTTTATGGGGTGTAGCTAATTGGGATATACATACCCAATGCCAGAGAACAGCCAGAAAACACCACATGGACATACAATAAACGGGACTCATCAATTTGTAAACTAACGAGTTACCCATGTGAGTGTAGTGTGGAGTAACTGCTGTAGTGTACTGCACATAAAAAATGACATAATGTGTACAATCCCAGATGTCCAAGTGGTACATGCAGTGAACTGTGGCATGTTCCCAGCCCCACATCCGAAAGGGGTTTAACTAATGGGGTAATGCATTCTGGATGCAGGTCATCAAAATTTGTGTAGCAAAATTAGCGGAATAAGCTTGCCCACAGCTGGAAAGCGATTTTTAAAATTTGACTATACGGATATGCGCAAACAGGGCTAAGTTTCCCCCTTTGCAGATCTTCAATGATGTACAGAACAGGTGAAACCAGCATTAGTCACCCTGAACAAATAGCCTGCTCTGAAGGGTAAAATGACCACTGCCAGGAGTGGAACAGGAAATTCATGTATACAATCAAACACTATTGCTGGGCAAGATGTAATGGTAGGGTTGCCACAGTTCAAATGACCAATGTGGGACCCCAGATTCTGCAGGGAAAACCACCCCAGCCAAAAAACCAGAACGTCAGTGTTTTGCATAGAAAAAAAGCTTATTCTAGAAATTCAAAATTTCATGTCCTGTAACATGTAGGTGGGTCAGATACAGAATAAGTTTTTTTAAAACCTATGACATAAACTATAGGAATATGTTTGCCCCAAAAAGTCGGACATTTGCTATGTTCACAAATTTTTTAAGGACACAACTGCACAAGGGGGACTGTCCCTGAAAAAGGGGGGGATGGGTAATCTTAACCTATGGCAGGTGTGTAATGTGACAGGTACAGACAAAAATTGGAGTCCGGGAAAACACAGTATACACTGACAAACACACAATGAAAGGTGTAGCTGTTCACCACTTCAGATATGTATATATATATATATATATATATATATATATATATATATATATAAAATATATATATATATATATATATATATATATATATATATATATATTTTTTTCTAAAATATATAAATACAGATAGAAAGGGCGATAGTGATATATTTTATATAAAAGGGGGTCACTGACATCTGCAAATATATAGATAGGTCACGACATTCAAAAAACCTTTGAGGTACAAATAAATAGGATACCGCCAACTATGGAATGTCACACACCGACCCCTAACCAGGAGGCTGAAAGAAAAAGAACACAGTACTGGAACAGTAGAACCGTGAGCAATATGATGATAGTAAGGACATGTAGTCACTGCTGCGGGGGCGGTCCACGTAGGTACTGTACAACGGGTTGGTTTTTTGTGAAAATTGTGTGTTGAGGGTGCCATGTGTGTTCCTGTGACTAAAGTGTGTGTGTGGGGGTTTTTTCTGTAGGTGGCAACTTAAAGGTAGATGATTACGGTAGGTGCGGTATAGCTAGCCGTGGGCATGGGTAAACACCTGTCCCACATTGGGAGGGACACCCCCCAGGTGTGTCCTGACATAAAACATTACAAAGGGCAACTGCCCGAGATTTAGGACATTAGTATGTCCCATAATATGAAAAGTTGCAGGAAATACTCATGTGATGAAAAAAGGAAATGTTACATGCAAACCGATAAGTATTTAAAGGACCAAGAACAATTGGTATGTAATGAGGATAAAAGTATGTGCTATCCTGTGTACTGAGTGGCCATATGTCAGCCTGTAAACACCACTGTGTGCCCCCAAGTGTCCAACTATGGCCATATGAAAAGGTGGAAAACCATGTCACAGAGGGTCTGACACCAACACCACTGCAATGACTGCAAATATCTGGGACAGACATACATGGGATAGCGGTCATTTACAAATATCCCTGCACATATCCCCGTACATCCGGAGGTATGGAAGTATCAACCTCACCTGCATACCAAAAGAAACCAATTAACAATGGCCCAAAGAAAATTTCCCCAAACAGAAGTCTATTAAGTGATAGCACTGTAATTAGGAAGGGCCCACAATATATGGAAATGTGGGCAAGCCCCAAAAAACCTGTATATCTACACCCCCAAATACACGGGAAACAATAGCAATACAGCCCGAAACCCACAGCCCAAACATCTAGTTAGTCAATTACATCTGCGAACCATTAACATACCTTGTGAAAACACAAAAGGGGCCATGCAAAATTGTATCCTGTATAATGGAAAAAACGGCGATGTTACAGGTTTTGCAATAGTCCTTTATCAGAGGGGTGGGATGACAGGTACAGTCACAGGTAGAACCACATACTCAAGCCACACACAAACCCACGGGGACATAAATCCAAAATAGACTTGGCTCTACACATAGCAGTTGCAATTACACACAACAAAACACAATACAGGCCATCTCCCGAAGGCAGGGCAAAGGGAAAAACCCCAAGTGGAGAATTCAATTATCCCCCACTGTTGCCGAAATTTTGGCAATGGAGTAGCTGCACAGCTGAAGTGCTTTAATTAGTCACAGGAAACCACCAATTGGCGCAGTAAACCACATTTTTGCAGGTATAGACGTATATAAGGATGACTTGCCAGATATGCAAACTGTATGCTCATACCATAAAACATTTTAAAGAGTGATACAAAAAGGGGAGATAGAAAAAATGGAACAATATCAAGGTATGTAGAACATTAACTGTATGTATAGTATGTTCTTAAATTATGTCAGTGTATGATAGCCTGGTTTGCATTAATTAAAAGTGTCCAATGCATAAAGGGGGAAAAAGGTATTTATGTAGTGATGTCTTGCTGATCATACTAATGCTTGTAGAAGGTGCCCGCAGTGGGCCAAAAGGTAAAAAAAACAATTCAAAAAAGAACCCCCCACAAGGGATGCCAAAAAGAGGGTTTTTCGGGGAAAATGTTTTTCCCCGCCATAAAATGGAGGGATTCCAATAAGTTGGGGGCCCTTGGGGGGGATTTTTTAATTATGGGAAAACCTGAAAAACATTTTAAATTTTGAAATGGGAAATTTTAAGGGGAAAAGGCTTTGTCAAAAAGGTTTGGAATTTGTGAAGTATGTTTTAAATTTTAGGGGAAAAACCATTTTAAAAATTAATGAAATATTGTGTTTTAAAAGGGGGAAAAATTATCCCTACAACAAAAAACAGGAAATGTTTGCTTAAAAAAAGGATCATATGGGTTGTAGTAGGGAATTTTAATAGAAAAAACAGAAATTTTAAATAAAAAATTGTAACCACCGGCATTTCCCAAAGGGGAAAAATTCCCTCCATCTGGAAAAGTCTTTTGGTGAAACAAAACAAGGTTACAAGGGGCCCTTTTGGGTATTTCCAACAGGGACCATTGAAAACCTGCACCTCGCAACAGTACAGCCACTGCAGTGATCCCTGGCGTCATGTGCCCCATCCCCCAAGGGGTATCACATGAACAGTGCTACTGAGTGTCCCGGGATGTACAAGGAATCATTTTCCCAAAGCATGGTGAGTGTCCGGTCTGGGAATGAAACCCCCCAAGCACATCCACACTGTGCGTGTGTGCACATATCCATGAGCATCAGGGCTCAAGGGGTTTTTTATGTGTTGGGAGTATATCCTTTAAAATATTTGGGACATGGGCCCTGTCTTTGCAGCAGAGGTCCCCCCTGAGTATGTAGCCCCAAATGTGTACAGAGTGGTGTCTGTACATAAGCCCAAACTGTAACTGTCAATAAACTCATGGCGTTTTAATGTTGAGTTATGTAAAGCTGTTGTGTAAACACCCAAAAGGGTGTTGTACCCATGGATGTTTTATAAGTCCGTGTTCAGAGGTACAATGGGTGCCTATGTACCAGCTACACCCCAGTACAGACATGTGTGGACATGTAGAAGGATATCCATGCCACAGTGGCAATGTGGTAATCACGGGAGTGTGGGGACATACATGTTTTTACAAACATGTACAATGTGACATGTAGGGGACAAACCACCTATGTGATAACCAGTGGGTGGATGGTGTACTGCAAAGGTGATGTTCATACCAAGTGTCATGCAGCTTGAGGCCATGATGTTCATATCGGTATCTGTCACAGTGACACCCTTATGGATGGGGTCTGTATCAGCTGGTGGAGCAACAATGGTGCGGGGTATGCAGTGGTCTGTAAAGCTAGGCGGGAAAAGTCCCCTGTGGTAGCCTGTACCTCAGGGAAGCATATCCCAAAACATGAGGGCCCCATGACTGAGGACTGTGGTATGCCAAGTGTAACTGGGGTATGTGATATGGTATGCCACCCTCAGTGTGTTTTCCCATCCATTAGCCACTTTGCATAACATCCTGAAAATATTTTTATGTGCAGGTGGATGTGTATGTTGTCAATACCAGAATGGAGAACGGTGCTAAAAGGCAGCGAGAGGACAATGAGGCTGTGTGGCCCCCCGTGTCATCATCAACTTTTGGTAACTGTATGAAAGGTGTTCAACAGGTGTGGGGGCATGCTGGGGCCCCCAACAAGCCCAAACCCCAGCTGGCATCAAAGGACTGGAGCCCAAAAAAGCTCGGGAATGATGTCCATGATGATGTGCCCTATAGCCATGCAAACAGTCCAGTGAGGTGTGTAGGGCAATAGTCCCATTTGCATTGTGGCCCACCTGTGTGGAGTGTTGTTGCTGTGGGGCCAGTCGGGGGCCACAATTTTTACAAGGCTATTACTGAATATGGTGTCCCAGTGGGGAGACATTTTCAGAGGTTTGTGGACATCACAGCCTGGGATTTTGTAGGGTGAAAGGGGTGTCCCAGGACATATAGAGTGCAGGTCAGTACTGTGTAGGTGTGACCAGGACACCCAATGTTCCGGGAAGGTGGCCCTGTGGAGTGAGAGGGTGTAATGTTAGCATTGAAGCCATCAGACAGCATGTTGCCAACATCACCTGTTACTGTCATGTTCCAGAGTGACAGTTGTATGTGTGAGCAGATGTGGGTTATTCCCTTTGACTACTGCCCATACCACCATAATGCCTTGTGGTACATCTCGGAATGTGTCCAGTAATTTTGGTAGCTAGTTATGGAGTATGTGATGAGGGATCCGTGGCCCTACCGAGGCTGACCAGTGAGTTCCCCCAAATGGGAATGTACACCACTGTAACACCCCCCACCTGTTGTTGTAAAGTATGTCCAGGGAAACCACCCCCAGAGTGTCGTCTGTTATCTGGTGTGTACCATCATGGCTCTGTGTGGAATAGCATAAACCATATTGTCGTGTACATGCAAATGAAGTGCACTGGGGTATGTCTCAGCATTTGATGTGCATTGTCCACCTGCACGGTGTCATGACAACAACTACGTTCATATGACATCTGTAGTAGGTGTTGTAATATCTACTGTGTATGCCGTGAAGTGTGTGGTGCCGGATGTGGCTAAAAAGGGGTGATTAGCATATTTTGGGAAATTCCACCAATGAGGGATAACCCAGGTGTGGAACACCAGTCACATGTTGGTAGTGTCCATGTCAAGGATACTGTTGGTCTTGGAGGTGGTTTTATGGGTTAAACCAGCGGGGAGGTTATGACTCTGCACAGTTTTAATGTGTCAGTACAGTGTGTGGCTATAAAGTTAAGTGTGGGTTACTGTCAGCCCACATCAGTAGCAGCAGTAGTTCTGGACACAGTTATATGCACGTGGAGCACCTGTGATGCATTGTGCTAAGTAAACCAGGATGTGTGTACAACATAGTGGAATAGGGGGACACCTCAGCTGTGGGTGTGCCAGTCCAGGTACATGCCTAAAATGGTCTGTCTATAACCGTCATTGCAGGTGTGCTCTGCAGAGCCAAGAGGCAGGTCCCAGTCACTGCAGAGATATTGAAGTGGTGCATTATCAGGTGTGCCTTGCCGGGTCACAGAGGATGATGTCAAGCATTGTGTGACATGACCACATGCTTGCTAGCCAGTTCCCTTCTGGTGGTGACTGTTATTGGAAACTGTGCAAGACAGGCAGTAAAAAAGCAGCAAGAGACCAACATGAGAGGCGTACACCGAGGGCTGACAGGTGGAGGACAACAGTGCCACAGCATCATGTTGTTTGACCAGGTCTGTCAAAGTGGACAGATCCCAGATGCCTGTGGAATGACAGCAGAAGCATGGACAACTTTTGGGGAAGTGACACAGTCGTGTACAGTGGTAACAGGTCCGGATGAAAAATGCCCCCCAGGGCTTGGCCCACACCATCAGGGCTAAAACCTGGTGGGCTATTGCATGTCCCTGCAAAATAGTCTGTGCCCTGAGATACAACTTCAGTCACACAAACATGGAAAAATAAAGTCAAAATCACCTGCTGAGTTGTGGCATGTGTGCATAGGTTATGTTGCAGAACCAGTTACGACAGCAGGATGTAAGTGACTATCGCCTTGTGTAGCCTGCTGAGTGGAACAGCAGTGTGACCACCGACAGTCACCAAAGACAGGTGTGTTGTTGTTATGACACCCTATTGGCTGTATGTGATGGGCAAAAGGGTCTGTGGGCTAAAAGGTTGGTGTGGTTGTGTTTGGTGATGTGGGCTCCCTTTTGGTCCCTACACAGAGTATGGAGGGTACTGTACAAGGTGTCTCCTATGTGTGGCCTGTGGGGGGGATCATGTGGGACTATGTGATGTGGGGGTGTTGCCAATGTTGCAAAATCCAGGTGCAGTCAGGGTTGCTGACAGTATAACCCCCAGCAGGGCTGCATATGTGCATCCCCCACAGGCTGTACTATTGTATGTTGGGATGTGTGCATTGACTGTGTACATGAGAATAGCTCTATTGCCACATGTACAACATAGTCATCATAGTGACAGGCAATAGCACTGGTACGTGCCAGTTGGACATGCCTGTATATAAGTTGGGCCCCGGTGGACCCCGTATAAAACCCCCATGTCTCACAGGTATGTGAGTGATGTTGTAAAGCTGTTGTACTGTAAGCAAGCTGGAAGTGTATGGACTGACAGTCTACCTGTTAGTACTGGTGTGAAATGGGTGCTAAAAAAGCAGTAGCTCATAACATGCCAAGAAGTTTTGAACAAGTGCTGAGCATGCCCATACATTACAGATAGGGGGTTGGATAATATCAACCCACAAGTGTTGGGCAGTCATGATTGGTGGCACCGCATCAGAACACTGCCGGTATGGTCTGCAAGTCCATGAACCATTACCAATGTAGATGTTAGCAGTACAGATGTACAAGACAGTACGGATGTTTGATTTCAAATGCCTTTGTATGTCACAGGAGTGTTCTACCAGTGGCCTGTTGACAGACTCACAACTACAAAGGTGCTACAGTGACATGTGCATATCCCCCAGTGTCAGCTACAGTAAACCCGGGTTAATGTGTTGTACCCCCTTTTAGCCCACACCACACAGACAAATGTCAGCCATCTGTGTATGTGAGGGTGTGAATGGCCATGACCTATGGGCAATAGTTGTCACAGTGTTGTGAACAGCATACAGAATGGGCTGTGTGTGTGAGGGGTGTGACACATGTGGAGGTTCTGGTGGAGGATATCAGCAATTTTCACCACTAGGGGGAAAACCCCCGCCCCTTAAGAAACCCTAGGCTGTTGTCAACATTATGGACACTGTTTTTGGGATTGTGTAGTGCAGTACACCCCCCCGAGCTGGAGACCTCCCCCCTGGCCTTTAAGTAGTCATCCGAGGTACCCATGACATGACAGGGTGGTATCCATGAGCCCCGGAGATCATTGGACAGGCATACACAGCCCCCTGTGACCAATATTGGAATACATCACCCCCCAGGGTGGGCCCCTGCGTGGATGCGATACCAGCCTTCCCCAATACTCACCTCCAGTATGCAGCATGCTATCCACCTTGCATACAGACAAAGCCACACTATGCTGTTGGGCATGCTACATGTCCATAGCCTGATCTGAAAGACATGTCATGGACAACCACCTCCTACTAGGATGGGCCCCATGCTGGACAGATCCCTGTGCCATACCTGTGACATACTCCCCATACCATGCAGCCCTGTCCACAAATGCACATATCATCCCTGTCATACATGGTGTGATGGCCGTATGGTAGATGTATATCTATCTGGATCAGTAATGTGGCACTGATGCCCCCGCGGTGGCATAATGGGTGTCAGATACAGCTAGGAAACCCCGCCGTACATGCTATAGCCGATAACCTTTCCTGCGAATGACGTCCCATAGCCATTGTCCCATGTCTATCACATGTGCAACACAGGGATCCTGGCAGGATGTTGAACAGCTGTACAGTGCAGTGTAGATGTTTTGGCAAAACAGATGCATGTACAGGTTTCCATGCAATTTTGCATTGTCACTGCCCAAGTCCATTTAAAGGGTGTGTCTGTGTTGATATGTGACATATACACAGCATCAAGGTCAACAGCATTACCGTGGAACATCCCGGCATTTTAGATAGGTAAGAACACCAGTGCAGGCAAACAGACATGCCCACATGGAAAACAGCTTTACATGCAGTAGGGAAAACTAATGAGGTGACACACATATATGGGGATGATATCCAATGAATACTGGGTGTTACATGTGTGTGACACATACATGCCAGTCATGTTAGTGTCATGTTGATTTGCAAAGATAACTGTGCAGATGTACTAGAAATGTATGTGCAGCAGTATCACTGTACATTCTGTAAATGTGACCTGTCACCTTTATCATGTCTTACAGATAATGCCTCGTCCCCCTACCAGCAAAAAAGGATGATGTCCTAAACCCTACCTCCATGAGAACTACGGGGGTTTTTAGCCATGTGCCCACAGCAAGCAGCGGGGTGACCTGTGGCAGGATCTTCACAGGAGGGTAAGTGGGGGCCCCAAAACCCCACCTACCAGCAGGTGCGCAGACACTGCAGGACTTGATACCGCAAAACAGCGTGCCACTGCAATCACCAGGGAACAAGGTGGAACAGGTGGTGGGCCCCCCCCAGCCCCACTCACACACAGAGGAGCTACTGGCCAGTCTGGGAAAACCCTCGAACAGCCCCCACAAACACTAGCTGCCATCGTGGAGGGGGGTCTCCCAACCAATGAGCCTGGAGTTGCCTGGTAAGTCAGTACTGAACATATGGCTATTTTATCCCATTTTTTGCATGTGTCATGTACATCATGTAATGTAACAACATATGCAAGGTATGTGGACACACATGCTTTATGCTACCCTGTGTATGCACCATACCTCTGAACTGTACAGGTATTTGCAGGATGTCCAGATGTCCGCCTCATATTGTCGGTGTGTTCCCCAATATCTGTCCCTTTCTGGCAAATAGCTGAGGAATGGAGTCATTAAATGATGACATACATTTGTTTTTTTACTGCACATTCCATGTAAAACCCATGTGCATGCAAACCTATTAGTCTAGCAAATTTCTAAGGGAAGAGCAATATGTCACTTGTCCCTATATGTCCCCTCATAGTAGGCTTTGTCCCCATTTATTGTTCTAAGAGGTTGGGGGTATGGTATGCACACATGTGCTTACTATATGCTATTTACAAATGTGTTAACCCCTGTGCACCCTGTGGCTGTCATACAGTCATGGGTAATGTTCATACTGCTGTGTCACCCTATACAGGTACCTCTGGCTGCCCAAAAAGAGTCCATTGCAGGTGAGACTGTCATCATCAGGCATGTCAAAGCATAGATCTAGCCATGTGGCCAGTTAATACATGGATATACAGGTCATCACCCATCATCCCCACAGGCCACCCATGTGCAAAAAACAACTGAAATGACACAGACATGAAACTACAGTATTTGTCATTGCCTGTGTGTCCAGCTGTGCATACAAGGTGGAGGTGTTCTACAATGGAGGCAATGTACTATACAGTGGAACAAAATGTGTGGTACACAAACCAGTACCGCACAGTGAGCAGTGATATGGGCAGACCACAGGCATCACCATTGTGTTATATGCCCCTGCAATGGTTTCACACATTTGTGATGTTCCATCTGACATTTTAGACACTAGGGTTTTTGGGTTTCAATATTGTCACAATTTCCCCTAACCCATACCCACATACCACACATACACCTGTTGTCTGCATAGCCCTGTGGATGGTGACATATCCAACATCTATGGGTGTATGTCATATGGGACAACACAGACATGTGTGAAAAAACATTGACCAACACATGTCCCCGGCCAAAAGGGCCTGGGGGGATTTGGAAAATTCCCCCTTTTTCCCACATGGTCCTTGGGCCACAGTTTCAGGGGGTGGTCTGCATCCCTTTTGTGCACAATGGGGGAGGGGTTGACTTCCCCTAAAAGTGTTTAAAATGGTTTTTTCCCGGGAGCTAACACCTTTGTTCCCCTGGGGCAAGGGGCCCAAAACTGTATTTTCCCCTCCAAGGTTTTACCCGTCACCTTTTTTACATCAATGTCAAAAGGGGTGAACCATTTTGGACATTTAACAAAACCCCAACATCGTGGGGGTCACAATTCCCCAGGTTAAAGGCCCCTTTTTGGGTTAATGCATTGGGGAAAAAAGGTTTCTGGGGATGCAAAGCGTTCATATGCAATTTTCAAAAATGTTTTAGCAATATAGATGTCATGACCCTGCAATGGCACAGTGTCTGTACATCACACTGTACAGCAATGTAGATGGCTCACAGTCCCCCACCATGCCCATGCACATTTGCTCAACATGCATTCTATCTGTAGGGCATATGGACAACACCGCAATGTGATACCCAATCACAAAATGTGCCAGGACACTATTGTGTCAGGGATGCATGCATGTTAATGCACAGGTCAGCAGATTACATGTAAAGGTCACGTCAGGCATGTGTACTGTTTGCCTGTCCTGGTGCACACGGCGTATCACGGGGGTGCATGCATACTACCATGATTTTGTTTCATGGATAATGATATGACACCTGCCTGCTGTAGTTTGCATTCCAGGGGTATGCTTACAAACACTATTGATGTCTGAGCTGCATGCTGTCAGCTGTATCACAAGCATGCTGCATGCCATCTGTTCCCTATTTTATTTTTCATTTTGGGGTGTCAGGGGGTGTGGGTCGGTGTCAGGGGGTGTGTGTGTGTGTGTGTGTGTGTGTGTGTGTGTGTGTGTGTGTCTCAATGTGTGTGTGTGTGTGTGTTGTGTGTGTGTGTGTGTGTGTGTGTGTGTGTGTGTGTGTGTGTGTGAGTCTGTGTGTGTGTGTGTGTGTGTGTGTGTGTGTGTGTCACGGGGTGTGTGTGTGTGTGTGTGTCATTTTTTATTTTGAGTCTTTCTTGCATTCACAGGGGATGTAGGTGGGTTTCCCTCCTGCGGTCCATCTGATAGTGTCCCCACAGATGCTAAGTGATGAACATATGCATGAGGGACAGGCAGGGGGTGTCAGGGGGGTGAATCTGTGGGGGGCCATCCCAGCTATGTCCCCTCTTCCCCCCCAGTTCAGCTGCCCCCAAACCCATCTACAGTGGCCATAGAGGAAGGACAGTCAGGGCTGTTAGCTTTAACAGGAACGGGGGTGGTGGGGGTGTCTCCACACCATGGTGGAATTGACTGCAGATGTGCCACACAGGCATGTGGCTGGTGCTGCTTGGGGGGCCTCTGGCAGACATGCACCTGCAGGACAAGGGGCGCAGCTGGGATCACCAGATGCATGTTCCAGACTGTAATGGCGGGACAGGCACAAGGGGGCAAAAAGGGGAGAGGGCAGAGGGCTGCTATCAGTACCCCAAACAACAAATCCAGGCATTGGCAAATGCTCAACAGCAGGGTGATGTTCTGGACAGGCGATTGGGTGACATGGTCAAAACCGGGGTGGCAAACCCGGGGAGCTGTCTGTGCTGGAACATCTGGTAGGGGTGAGGATGGGGCCCCATGGATAAACTACACCACCTAGTGCAGGTCAACGTGAGCTGCCACCTCAAAGGGCCCGGGAGCAGTGCAGTAGCTTTCTGGGTGTCCACACCAGGGGCACAGCAGGCCACATGGAAAGGCCCTGGAGTTCCTGGGGGGGCATGGTTCCAGTGGCCCTGTGTGTCCGTAGCCATTCTGTACCTCTCCCGGGAGTGGGCCCCCCCTGGCAGGCACAGGACATTTGGGGTGTCCGGTCACAGTGAGCTGTACAACCTGGTCTGTACAATCTGGAGCTGTCCTAATACCCGGGAGGGTCACAAATGACAGAACTTTTGTGCCCCAAAAACAATGTAGGGCTCCCCAACACCCACATGCATACGGGAAAAGACATGTCCATTTAAATCACCCCCTTTCCCACACACATGATGTCATCCATTGGTGCAGCCTATGCCCCTGGCAAACATTTTCACCCTGTGCATATGATGAACCTGTGCCCCTCCCTGTCATCCACACCATCGGTGCAGGGATATGCTCAAATGGTCTGATGCACAGGGTGAACAGAATAGTGAGAGGGTATCTAAAATTACGTGTTGGGGGGTATTTGGGGTTGTGAAAAACTGAGAGATGTGTTGGGGTGTGGTGTATGGGCAACCCTGAGTTAAGGGGAGTGCATTGTGATTTTCACAGTATGTGTCTCCCGTAACAGCATGTTGGTAATGATGCCCTGGTTCCCTCCTATGGTGTCTGGTTGCCTACAGGTAGCAGTGTTTGCAGTCCCCATGTGTTAAATGTGGGCCCCAGGCATGTATGGCAATATCAGCTGAAATAAACCCGACTGTTGGGTTGACACAGATGTCCCACATATACTGCACCTGAAGCATGTGGTCAGTTGAACAGGCTACAGGGGCAGAGATGTGACATACATAAAAAATTACAGGTATGTTGACATGGTGCAGGGTTGTACACAGCTGGTTTATGAGTTAGAGGCCACCTTTATAGCATGAGGGAACTGTGTAGCAGTAATACCCTGTCACAAAAGGAACATGGCCACATTCACAGGGTCTACAGCACTATAAAACCCCTAGTGTTGAGGTGGACCCTTGCCTATGTGGTCATCACCCTCTACTTTGCCCCCCCAGGAAACATGCACAGGTAGCCAGTATTTGGGGAAAGGCATCAACAGGGTTGGGCTGCATCACCCCTGGGAGGGGTTAGTGATCCTGTTTCCCCTTGGTAGCATACACCCTCCCCCAAGCACCAGACAGCCATACATACATAAAACACACACACTGTGGTGACCAGATATGGGATGGGGTGTGTGGATGCCCCCCTACCCCTGCTTTCCCCACTGCAGTATGTACAGATCTCTACAGGGGTACAGGGATGTGTTTGGGGCATGTCCCCCCCATATGTGGCATGGTCACAAGGCACACATGGCAGGGGGTTTATACACCTGCCATATGATGAGTTTGATAGACATGCGGTATTTTCGGTGTACCAATGCTATGTCTGGCTTTGGGTTTTTGGGGGGATGCCCGTGTTACAGGTGTCATGTGAAAAAGTTGGTAACACCTGACCGCTTTTATGCGGTCATCAACCCCGTAACAGTGACAATACTGTTTGCACATGGCATGGTAGGATGGGTGTGACACACCTGTGAGCCATCCCGGCCCCATACATCTACACAGGTGGATCACCACTTTATGTACACATCCCTCCATATGTGATGTACAACCAACCTTTCTGTTTTATGAAAAAGGGGTCAATGATTTCATTGGGCTGCATGTTGTAGTTAGGAAACTGTGGACATTGGCCACTGCACATGCATGGTTGCTGCATGCACAGTACAAATTGTACATGTGCGTTGGTCCTACAAACTCCTGTAGCCATGTTTGTATGCATTGCTATTGGTGGACATTTTTTACATAACACATGGACTGTGGGTTATGGGTGTCATGGGCCTACAGGGAATGTGTCCTCTCAACATTTACCTCCTGTACTGTGAGCATTCAACAGACATGGACCCACCTTCCATTTAGTATATTTTTAGGCCACTGTTCTGCAGGGGGGCAGCAAAGGGTAAATTGTTGTGTTGTGTGTGGTCCATGCACACATCCACTAAAACACATTTTGTTCCCAAAAATGTGTGTTTTGGTGTAACAACACTCATCTGTCACAGCTGTGTGGGGGCCCCCGGTATGTCTTGAGCTGACCTGGTCATGTATAGTGGGATAAATTTCAATGCATAACACCTGTTGGAACCCTGTCAGTACATGTGTACTCTGCACAGTTGCTTTGACCTCTGTACAGTCCACTGGTCATGTGTCCCCTGTGTTGTGGGTTTGTGTATTGCTGGTGACATGGTGATGTCTCAAAGGGGTACAGTGTAACTGGGGGTACTCTGGATTGCACCCGTGATGGGGTGGTGTGTACTGGTCACTGCATGTGTGACCCCCCTGTGCATGGGGACAGTTATACCTTACTGTGCCCTTCCATTTTGACTCCCCATGCAGGATGGCCCCCCCTGTGCATGGGGGCAGCCCCTTTCTGTGCCCTTCCTGTTTGGCCCCCATCTGCATGCAAGACCCCTTTTCAACTGCTTTTGTGAGCATGCCCAGTATGCTGTTGTGTAGATGGACACACATGACAGTCCAAACTGAGCCCTTTGTTGAGACTGTCTGCATGCAAGGCGGCCCCCGCAAATGCTTTTGAGCATGCCCCGTAGGCCCCTTGTGGGACACAGTCGGGAAATGGGGGTATTACTAAGCGGGGGCCATGGCCAGTGACATTTTGTGATGTCCCTCTGCATGGGCATGGCCGTTGACATCCTGTATAGCCATGGTGGTCATCCAGGCAACAGATGTCCATTTTCGTCCCATGGATGCCTACCCAAAACACTGGTGACTATCTTGGAAAGGGGGTACTGTCTTTTGGCGCATCCTGTGTCTATGTCTTGTTGTTGTGGTGCTCAGTAAATCTTTCGTTGCCCCGATCACACCACTGCCGTGTGTTTGTCTATGTTTGGGACAGTAATATGTCTGTATGCTTTCAGACTGATCACCCCTATACAATCCCTGTCGGCATCCTTTGTGCGGATGATGCACCCCCTAGAAATATGCCTCTGGGACTGCTGTGTTTAGTAATCTCGTAGCTTTTTGTAAATCGTCATGCTGTAGTGTGATAGGGGTTGGGGTATGTTCAACTCCCCGCCCTGCCAAGGGGGTGTGTGTGTGTGTGTGTGTGTGTGTGTGTGTGTGTGTGTGTGTGTGTGTGTGTGTGTGTTTTGCATGCCGGGCCACCTGGGGACTCAGTCTTGCTTTTAGAACCCCCCACACCACAGATATTTCCCCACCCCGTCTTTGCCTTTGCGGATGATGACACGCCTAGATGTATGCCTCTGGGACTGCTGTGTTTAGTAATCTCGGTAGCTTCTGTAAATGTGTCATGCTGTAGTGTGATAGGGTAGTTAGGTGTATGTTCGACTCCCAGCCCTGCCAAGGGGTGTGTGTGTGTGTGTGTGTGTGTGTGTGTGTGTGTGTGTGTGTTTGCGTGCATGCTCCCATCCTGGGGACTCAGTCTTGCTTTTAGCCCCCCACCACAGATATTTCCCCCAAAGTTTTGCCTTTGCGGATGATGACACCCCCTAGAAGTATGCCTCTGGGACTGCTGTGTTTTAATCTCGGTAGCTTCTGTAAATGGGTCATGCTGTAGTGTGATAGGGTAGTTAGGTGTATGTTACTCCCAGCCCTGCCAAGGGGTGTGTGTGTGTGTATGTGTGTGTGTGTGTGTGTGTGTGTGTGTGTGTGTGTGTGTGTGTGTGTGTTTGCTCCCATCTGCCTGGGGACCCGTCTTGCTTTTAGATGCCTCACACCACAGATTTTTCCAAAAGTCTTTGCCTTTGCGGATGATGACATGCGCCTAGATGTATGCCTCTGGGACTGCTGTGTTTAGTAATCTTGGTAGGGGTTCTGTAAATGGGCATGCAGTGTGATAGGGTAGTTAGGTGTATGTTGCCATGTTGGGGTGTGTGTGTGTGTTTCCATGCTCCCATCCGCCTGGGGACTCAGTCTTGCTTTTTGATGCCTCCCCACCACAGATATTTCCTACCGACATCTTTGCCTTTGCGGATGATGAAAACCTAGATGTATGCCTCTGGGACTGCTGTGTTTAGTAATCTGGTAGTGTTCTGTAAATGTGTCATGCTGTGTGTGGTACAGTGGATATGGTGTTCTGCTCCCCCCGCCACGTGTGTTTTGTGTGTGTGTGTGTGTGTGTGTGTGTGTGTGTGTGTGTGTGCCGGAGGCATCCAGCTACACCACCTAGTGCAGGTCAACGTGAGTGTGCCACCTCATATGGCTGCCGGTAGCATTAGCAGTGAAGCTGGTGCTGCGCTGTCCACACCAGGTCACAGCAGGCCACATGGACATGGCCCTGGACGTTCCTGGTGGGGACATGGTTCCAGTGGCCATGTGTCGTCGGACAGTAGCCATTCTGTACCTCTGCCTGGTAGTGCCCGTGCAACCCCTGGCAGGCACAGGACATGTGGCTGTGTCCGGTCACATTGAGCTGTACAACCTGGTCTGTACAATCTGGAGCTGTCCGTAATACCCTTGTGTAGGCCTCACAAATGACAGAACTGTGTGCACACATACACGCACACAGCAAACACAACTGTAGGGCTCCACAACACCCACATGCATACGGAACAGACATGTCCATTCAAATCACCGGCCCTTACCCACACACATGATGTCATCCATTGGTGCAGCCTATGCCCCTGGCAAATAGTATCACCCTGTGCATATGATGAAACCTGTGCTGCATCCCTGTCATCCACACCATCGGTGCAGGGATATGCTCAAATGGTCTGATGCACATGGTGAACAGAATAGTGAGATGTGTATCTAACATTACTTGTGTATGCATAGTGAGGGATGTGGTCGTGTGTGAATACTGAGAGATGTGTATGTGACATCAGTGGTGTACTGTCGACATGTACCAGTCATACCATGTAGTCCAAGTGCAGCATGCATTGTGATCTGTTCACAGTATGTGTCTCGGTTACAACAGTAACAGCATGTTGGTAATGATGCCCTGGTTCCCTCCTATGGTGTACTGGCATGTGCCTACAGGTAGCAGTGTTTGCAGTCCCCCATGTGTAACTGTGAAGTACTCACAGGCACGTATGGCAATATCAGCATGCTAAACGTACCCTCTACCTGACTGTTGGAAAGTCGAACATGACACAGATGTCCACACATATACTGCACCTGATGCATGTGGTCATTTGAACAGGCTACAGCGGACAGAGATGTGACATACATACCGGGAAACATTACAGGTATGTTGACATGGTGCAGGGGTTGTACACAGCGGTCTGGCCAATGATGACGTTAGAGGCCACTTGATAGCATGAAGCCACACTGTGTAGCAGTAATACCCTGTCACAATACAGGAACATGGCCACATTCACAGGGTCTACAGCACTATAACACACACCCCATAGTTGAGGTGTGGACCCTTGCCTATGTGGTCATCACCCTCACAGTACGTTACACCCACACGACGTGGCACAGAGAAGGAACATGCACAGGTAGCCAGTACAGCTGGGACCGATGGCATCAACAGGGTATTAGACTGCATCACCATGAGGGGTTAGTCACCATGAGGGGTTAGTGATCCTGTTTCCACTGTATGGTAGCATACACCCTCAAACCAAGCACCAGACAGCCATACATACATACAAACATACACACACACACTGTGGTGACCAGATATGTGTGTACGGATAGCCGATGTGTGTGATGCACCACACCTGCCAACATCATGCTTTCCACACTGCAGTATGTACAGATCTCTACAACGATGTACAGGGATGTGTAACAACTGGGACATAGTCCCCACCATATGTGGCATGTGTGGTCACACAAGCGGACACACACGGCAGTGCTGGGATGATACACCTGCCATATGATGAGCCGTTTGATAGACATGCAGCGGTAATGTCCGCAGTATGTGTACCAATGCTATGTCTGGCAATTGTGTGGCTATATGCACATGGGAGGATGCCAGTGTTACAGGTGTCATGTGACATACAGTTGGTAACACCTGACCGCTGTGTATGCGTTATGTCATCACCGTCAAGTAACAGTGACATAGCGTACTGTTTGCACATGGCATGGTAGGATGGCGTGTGACACACCTGTGAGCCATCCCCGGCACACATACATCTACACAGGTGGATCACCACTTTATGTACACACATCCCTCCATATGTGATGTACAACCAACC
The DNA here is from genome assembly GCF_019279795.1 of Protopterus annectens. Taxonomy (NCBI): domain Eukaryota; kingdom Metazoa; phylum Chordata; order Ceratodontiformes; family Protopteridae; genus Protopterus; species Protopterus annectens. The sequence goes on from NC_056735.1 coordinate 1,905,394,758, forward strand.
ATACTGTCTGTATGTCAGCATATACAGGTGTCAATGATGGGGCTGCATTGTGACTTCATGTTGTAGTTAGGCAGAGCTGTGTTACGGACATTGGCCACTGCACATGCATGGTTGCTGCATGCACAGTACAGATTGTAACATGTGCATTGGTCCTACATGTATCTCCTGTAGCCATGTTTGTATGCATTGCTATTGGTGGACATGTGTGTTGCCATACATAACACATGGACTGTGGTATGATATCATGGGTGTCATGGGCAACTACTACAGGGGAATGTGTCCTCGGTCAACATTCCTACCTCCTGTACTGTGAGCATTCAACAGACATGGACCCACCTTCCGTTTGCATGTGTATGATTGCTTAGGCCACTGTTCTGCACGGGGGACAGCAAAGGCTAAGCTATGCACATATGTGTTGTGTGTGTGGTCCATGCACACATCCACTACAATCACATGTATGACATATCCAAACATGGGTGTTCGTTGGTAGACAGCAACACTCATCTGTCACAGCTGTGTAAGATCCGGGGCCCCTGGTATGTCTTGAGCTGACCTGATCATGTATAGTGTTATAATTGCAATGCATAACACCTGTTGGAACCCTGTCAGTACATGTGTACTCTGCACAGTTGCTATAGACCTCTGTACAGTCCACTGGTCATGTGTCACACTGTGTTGTGGTAATGTATGGTTGTGTATCGCTGCAGCAACAACATGGTGATGTCTCGAGGGTTACAGTGTAGACTGCGGTGTGTACGTCTGTGATCTGCACCTGTGACAGCTGTGATGGCAGCTGAGTGTGTACTGGTCACTGCATGTGTGTGACCACCCTGTGCATGGGGACAGTTATACCTTACTGTGCCCTTCCATGTTTAGACTCCGTCTGCATGCAGGATGGCCCACCCTGTGCATGGGGACAGTTATACCTTACTGTGCCCTTCCGTGTTTGGCCTCCATCTGCATGCAAGACTGCCCTTTGCAACTGCTAAGTGTGTGAGCATGCCCAGTTTGCTGTTGTGTAGATGGACACACATGACAGTCCAAACTGAGCCCTTGCGTGTTGAGACTCCGTCTGCATGCAAGACGGCCCTTTGCAACTGCTGTGTGAGCATGCCCAGTACGCCATTGTGTAGATCGACACACAGTACAGTCCAAATGGACGTGTATTACTAAGCGTGTGGCCATGGCCAGTGACACCTTGTGTCGGTGATGTCCCTCTGTTCATGGGCATGGCCGTTGACATCCTGCATAGCCATGGTGGTCATCCAGGCAACAGATATCCATTTTCTACGTCACGATGGATGCCTACCGAGAACACACTGGTCGACTATCTTGGAGGGTGTACTGTCTGTGGCGCATCCTGTGTCTATGTCTTGTTGTTGTGGTGCTCAGTAAATCTTACGTTGCCCCGATCACACCACTGCCGTGTGTTTGTCTATGTCTACCGTGGGACAGTAATATGTCTGTATGCTTTCAGACTGATCACTCTCTATACAATCCCTGTCGGCGTCCTTGTCAGTGCGGATGATGACACGCACCTAGAAATATGCCTCTGGGACTGCTGTGTTTAGTAATCTCGGTAGCGTGTTCTGTAAATGCGTCATGCTGTAGTGTGATAGGGTAATTAGGTGTATGTTCAACTCCCAGCCCTGCCAAGTGTGTGTGTGTGTGTGTGTGTGTGTGTGTGTGTGTGTGTGTGTGTATGTGTGTATGTGTGTGTGTGTTTGCGCGCATGCGGCTGTCCACCTGGGGACTCAGTCTTGCTTTTAGACACCTCACACCACAGATATTTCCTACCGACGTCTTTGCCTTTGCGGATGATGACATGCGCCTAGATGTATGCCTCTGGGACTGCTGTGTTTAGTAATCTCGGTAGCACGTTCTGTAAATGTGTCATGCTGTAGTGTGATAGGGTAGTTAGGTGTATGTTCGACTCCCAGCCCTGCCAAGTGTGTGTGTGTGTGTGTGTGTGTGTGTGTGTGTGTGTGTGTGTGTGTTTGCGTGCATGCTCCCATCCGCGTGGGGACTCAGTCTTGCTTTTAGACACCTCACACCACAGATATTTCCTACAGACGTTTTTGCCTTAGCGGATGATGACACGCGCCTAGATGTATGCCTCTGGGACTGCTGTGTTTAGTAATCTCGGTAGCGCATTCTGTAAATGGGTCATGCTGTAGTGTGATAGGGTAGTTAGGTGTATGTTCGACTCCCAGCCCTGCCAAGTGTGTGTGTGTGTGTGTGTGTGTGTGTGTGTGTGTGTGTGTGTGTGTGTGTGTGTGTGTGTGTGTGTTTGCGCGCATGCTCCCATCTGCCTGGGGACTCAGTCTTGCTTTTAGATGCCTCACACCACAGATATTTCAAACCGACGTCTTTGCCTTTGCGGATGATGACATGCGCCTAGATGTATGCCTCTTAGACTGCTGTGTTTAGTAATCTTGGTAGCGCGTTCTGTAAGTGCGTCATGCTGTAGTGTGATAGGGTAGTTAGGTGTATGTTCGCCATGTCAAGTGTGTGTGTGTGTGTGTTTGCGCGCATGCTCCCATCCGCCTGGGGACTCAGTCTTGCTTTTAGATGCCTCACACCACAGATATTTCCTACCGACATCTTTGCCTTTGCGGATGATGACACATGCCTAGATGTATGCCTCTGGGACTGCTGTGTTTAGTAATCTCGATAGCGCGTTCTGTAAATGTGTCATGCTGTCGTGTGGTACAGTGGATATGTTTGTGTTCTGCTCCCAACCCTGCCACGTGTGTTGTGTGTGTGTGTGTGTGTGTGTGTGTGTGTGTGTGTGTGTGTGTGTGTGTGTGTGTGTGTGTGTGTGTGTGTGTATGTATCTATCTACACACACACACACATATATATATATATATATATATATATATATATATATATTGTATATAGATATGTATGTTGGGATTATCACTCTTGAATGTGCTGCATTATCTGTACATGATCACCTTGGATGTATGTACATCTGCTATGGCTCTGTGATAGTGCACATACTGTGTGCTGTAGTGATCGTGGGTTATACTTGTGTAGTGACCGGTTATTGTGTTGCTGGGTATTACACGGGCATTGGAATCAATGTTAGTACAGCACCTTTGAATGGTCGTATGCACATCTCAGCAACAGTCAGTAGTGGTTATTACATTGGAGGGTGAGTATGGCTCATATCCATATGTAGTAATTGACAATTCTATGTAGCTCAGGTTAACATTACAGACTCACGTTTATCCACAGGTTGTGGTACAGATCCCAGGACTGTATGTGTATACACTGACAGGTGCAGGACTGGGTTGTGTTGGATGCATGGAGGGGTGTCCATGGCCAGTAAAGGCAATCTCTACAGCTTGGCAGGTTCGGTCTGTGACTGTCCCACAACCTTCTCTATATGGCTGACACATGCTGTACCTGTGTATATGCAGACACACATGCTTACCACAAACAGCTAGGGCTATCACATACACAAACCCATTGCATCACCATTGGGCCATGCAATAACCATTGTCCCTCACACACACACACACACCTACGTGTACATTGGATGGCTCAATGACAGCTCTGGAAATGTAACACCACACCCTGTGCATATGATGTCACCTGTGCCACCACCTGTGATGTGTAACATTGATGCAGGATCAGACTAACCTGGTGCTGATGCAGACGGTGGCTTTATTCCACTGTATTGATGTTAGCATGCTGTTAACACAAAGTGTGTTACTTCCAGGTGTATATCAGCAGGCGGGATTTATTGCAGCTATGACCATCAATGTAGCATAGTTTACAGCACTGTTAATTCTGATGATGTATTCTCCATCCATGTGCCATTTCACTGATGTGTGTAGTATTGGCAGCATGTGTGTCTGAGTGTGCAGTACATGTGTGATGTGTGTAGTACACATGTATACATGCTTACAAAAGCATACACTGGCTTACACGACATTACACGGGCTTCACCATTCGTACACTAGCTTACTCATTCTGCCACACGTGCACACGGGCTAACACGCGTGCACACATGCTTCCTCGGGCTTACTGGCGCACACGGGCGCAGACACACTGTGGGCAAGTTTGCAGGTCACATCAGTGGTATCCATGGCGTACACCGTCAGTCTCCTGACGTTCCCTAGGATAGCTCATAACACGCCTCTTCCACTGAGTACTGACAGCAAACATGTGACACTGCTCCGGTGAGATTACAGTGTTTTATACATACACACTCATGTTGTCACCTTTCTTCTACTCTAATAGTCCACTTATCCTACACTACACTGTAGAGGCTTGGCCCATATGGCATGACATGTTGTGATTCACTATCCTCAGCCTCACTTGCATCAGATTGCCTACAAATGCTTTGTTACATCTCTGACAGAGCGCTTCCACACATAACAACCAGTATGCAGTAGCCATGTTGTCTCCAGCTTGCCATTCATCTGCATGGTGTACTAACATCTAACTAAACCTACATTTTGTATGTATATTATACATATTTGACTTGTTTTGAAGCGCAGCGCGTTCTCATGGCGCTGCGCTATGCTTCCACACCGGAGATCGGGGGAGGACAACTACTGTTTTATTGATATCCAATGGACAAAGCTGCCACTGGCCTTGGACTTGGACATTGGCATGCTTCTTCGACTGTATTCATACTGTATTTGCAGCTGTTATTGCTCTGTTTAGCAATGTGCAGAACGTTAGTCGCCTAACATCCGGGTACATTTCTGCACATAACTCTGCTCTTGCATGGACAGCTTACTGTTTCATGTATCACGTATTTACATCATTTGCATAGCTTTCACATACAAATGGGGTATGTTGCAAATCCCAAAATTGTCTGTGCAATGTTCGTGTTACGGGTGGTCTTGCATGCCCCTACGGGTGTTTGCTGAATAGCCTGGCAGTCATCTTTCCTTGCTGTACTCTCACTCAACTCATACACGCCGGAGGCTTTGTGTATCATGGCCTAGGCTTTGCTGTGTGCTATGTCTATTTGTGGTGTATGCATGGCTGTGGGTATGTCCCACTGTCATCATTGGTAAAGGTGACAGCCCTATAGGTACTTTATGTAGACTGCTGTGTCATTTGACATGTCAGCACATACCTGCGGCCAATACTGAACTTCCTACTGCAGCGCTTTTCATACTTTCTGAGTTATCTTGCAGTCGATAATGCTGTTTCCTCAGACATGTATCTGTTTCTGATAATACCTCTCAACCTCCTAGAGCAAAACATCTGTACAAAGCCTAACATGATGTGGGGACAAATAGGGGCAGATTTTAAATATTGCTCTTACAAACGTAGATAGTTGACAGTATAATAGGTTTTGCATTAGTATGACTTTTCTGAAGGATTTGGGGTCTTAAACTCAAATGTTTGTCATTATTTAATGACTTCAGTTCTCAGGTATTTGCCAGACAGGTACAGATTGTAAGAGGAACACACCAAACATATGAGGCAAACATCTGCACATTCTGCGAGACTCTGTACAGTTGCGAGGTATGTTTCTGATACAGGATATCAATTTTCTTACACCAATACACACAATATATGGCACTGTCACAGGTCAGATGCCATTACATTCCTATTACAGGACACACCCACCCAGAAGGTTGTATTCCTCATATAGGCCAACAGGTGCTTATCCACACTAATTATTCTATCATGTACCTTATGTGTACGCCGGTATTTGCACTTTCCATCAGTGGCAGAGCTCACTTACGAGTATGGGGGACTGGACAGTGTATCGGTGACACTGCATGACACCCTGAGGGACACATGTCTTTTGAGTCTATTAACCTTCCACATTGACTTTCACAGGGCATACGTTGTCATTCACATTTGTCGAAATACATGCTTTTAACTTGTACATGTTTTGTCATTTGTCCTGATGTCTTTCTTCTCACCTGTCCACCTAGTATCACTAGTTCTGTACATTTATTTAGGACGGGTTACCTTCATACCTCTCACCTGTACACATTATGGGTAAATGCCCCGAGGTTTGACCTATGATTTTGTTACATTTGTCATAATAATGTGCCTTTCTGGTAGATTGCTGGCAAGGCATGACGGACTGTGAGGTTAGGTAATAATGACTGACATTTCTATTTAATGATTACTAACTCTCATAACATTCGTATTCCTGACTACGCAATTATTCTGTCAACGTTCTGACTTTGTCTGGGGTATATTTAATATAGTCCCTATTTGTATTTCATGTACTATGCCTTAGTCCAGCTGTCTTATTCTGAAAGTTTGGCAGGTATGGTTACCATCTTGGTCATACGCATGTCCATCCATGATAATCGCCTACATGACACTGATATAGGTCCCTACGTCTTCCCCCAATGGTTTACACAATATCCAGTAGATAGGTTGCACCTTTTTGGAGAATATAGGCGTATGCTATACCCGCATAGGTATATTGATCACTCCCATGGGGCGTACCTAATAGATCTGTGCCAACCAACACCTAGGCCCATTTCTGCATACCCATGATTCCCATACCTGACACCCCTCCACAGTACCCATTAGACATGTTTAATGTGAGTGATAATAAAGTGTGAAGACACTTCTGAGCACTCCCCACTCTCCGGATATCAGGTCGTACGTCATACATTCTATCGACCCATGTGTTATTAACCTTGCACCTGCTACTGTTGCATGTACAGCTATATCGTAGTTGCAGCTGTGACATCTTTTGCATCAATGATAGTTCGCACTTCATACGGGATCAATTTTTGGGGTCCTGCAAAGGACACCTATATTCATGTTTAACGTGTAGAACTTGCAGGCCCTGTCACACTGGTACTTTCCGGGCAATGGTTTGGAAAGCAGCAGTGTATTCACCTTTCATACATGTCTGTCTGTCTATCCATAATAGCTATACCATGACCTATTTATGTACATGTGTTATATGTACAGGGACATATGTTTGTTGTGTATATATCTATTCATGTATCGTGTGTGGATATATGTGTATATATATATATATATATATATATATATATATATCCATATCATACCTTTCAACTGTACAGATTTTTGCTGCATGTACAGCTGTTTGCCTCTTATCTTTGGTCCATTTTTCATAACCTTGTGTCTATCTGACAATTTAGTGGCATATCATTAAAGACTGACGTTGGTAAACAATGACAAACATTTCAGGTTATGGCTTCATACCCTTCAGAGAATCCATGCTAGTGACACACCTGTTATTCTATCCACTTTCTATGTTTGTTAGGGCAATATCTGGGGATTTTCCCTACTTGTACCAGTTGTTTTCATGGCTTTGTCCGGTTTTGTACTTTACAGGGTTAACAGGTATGAGCCATGTACATATAACGTGGAGAAAACAACACTCATTTGCTATGCTGTGAGCGGATTGCACATGCGCAGGCACACTTGCATATCCTTATTGTGGGTTACATATGTTTCATAGATATTTGTGCTTATGTGGCCTTTCATAATTCTGACTGTAACAGTTACATATCTGTATTCCGGTTTACGGACTGCTGCGAAACACACGTTCACCTTTACATATTTAAATGTGTGTACAGCACGAATGTATTCATTACACTTTAAAGTTATATGTGCAGTGGTCGTAGGTCAACCGGGACTGCATTCACGTTGGCTGGATGCCGGATGCCGGAATCACTATTCTATTGGTGTTCTGCCTCATTGATATGCATACCTATAGTACTTAGCTACATCAACATACGCTTCACCTACAACACAGGCATCCATTCTCCTGCTGGGAAAAACGCAGTACTACATATTACACATTCCCTATTGCCTACTGCTGTGGACCCCAGCTGCATTGTTAATCACTCCAAGGATATGCAGAACACCAAGGCATATAGTCCTGGCACATACAGGTCTTTGATTGTCAGGGTGTTCATGTAGTGATCTGGGTTTAGGTTTGTCCGCCTGGTGAACGGAACTTCCCTGGCTGAGTTCAAATGTCAGATGAAGCATATGGACAGGGAGTTTCTCCCTATTATGAATTTTTACCTGTGTTTATAAACAGAGGTGTTTGGGCACCTGTCACCAGCTTATTCTGTTGGCAATACATATTATGGGTGGGGTTGTTACAGTCCATACTCCACGGTGAGGGGTGTTCCCATTCACATTTGACTATTACCTGTATACAGTCATATGGGGATTATTATTTTGGACATGAAGTGACTACAGGTATGCAGTTGTACATTACACAAATGTGAAGGGTTGTTACTGTAAATATGTACGGACCATATCTCTCCACCTCTTAGAGCACCAAATCTGTGCAAAACCTGAACGATGGTGGGACAAATAGGGACACATTTTAACGATTGCTCTTACAAGCTTAGAACGTTGATAGAATACTAGGTTTTGCATTAGCATGACTTTTCTGAAGGATGTGGAGTCTTAAACTCAAGATATTTCTCATTATTTAGTGATGCCAATCCTCAGCTATTTACCAGACTGGTGCAGATTGTTGGAGGCACACAACAACAATATGAGGCAAACCTCTGGTCATTCTGCGAATATCTGGACAGTTGAGTGGTATGGTACAGACCTCTGTAATACGCTGTTGTGTTCTGGCACAGCAGTAGCTCAGCATTAAAGACTGCAGTCGGAACGTGCTGACAGACAATTGGGTTTCAGACTTCATACTCTGGACATTAATGCCAATGTGCAAACTGTTATTCTATCATATTTCTATGTTTCTAAGAGCTATCTTTACAAATTGTCCCTGTTTTTGGACCTTTGTCTCACTTGTATTCACGGCTGTGTTCAGATATCTTGCTCACACAGGTTGACAGGTATGGTCGGTCACGCCTGCACAGTCAGTGTCCCTCACACTTGATCAGGGTTAACCTGTTTACGTCAGTGTCTTCCTCACCCTCATGCCGTTTGCCACTATGCGAATGTGTGCATTGTATTCTCCCTCCTATTCGTGTCGGGACACGTGCATCACAGGAAGGTGTTTTATCCTAGGTAGTAGGTTATGCATGCCCACTTAGAGCTGGACAGTGTTATGGACCTCCACTGCATGTTCTGACTTGTGTCCAGATATCTACAGGATTGAACATCTTGTCGTCATACCCATTCTACTATTTACACAAGTTGGTTATCCCATGAGGGATATCCCAAAAATTGGACAAGACCAAAACAAGTCAGATACCGAAGATATTTGTGGCTTTACGAAAAAGTGCAGGGGGTTTTACATGCAGGGGATACATGGTTTGCAATCCTGACACTGCCTAGGGTGACAATACCTACTACATATGCATAGGGGTCACTGTGTGTAGCTGTGTCTGCAACGAACCAGTGGACCAAGTATGGCTGGATTTGGTGAACGTTCTGGTATGGAGGCAGGTTGTGTGGTGTGGAGGGTATGCTGGGTAGGCCATTATGCATCCAGGTGTGTTGCGTTTGTTATGGCCAGTTCCATCAGGACCCATCTGTGGGTATGTGACGGTGACATATCTATACATTTGTCTCACACATTTCCATATTCATATGTTTGTGGGATTGTGTTCTACACTATGGCCTGTCTGCTTGTTTTGTAGCTGTTTCTACATGTGGTTGTGTTTCTTTCCTTCTTGTATAACTTCCTACCACCTAAAGTGAGTTTTCCTTTGCTGGTGGTACTCAAACCTGACAAGGTAACATAATTAAAACTGTATTATAATGTTTTGCTTTATCAGTATATCCAAAACCTCTAAGGATAGGATATTTAAGGTTTAGAGGTTATTGATCCATGAGGATCTTTAGAAGTTTAGCTAATTTCCAATTATGTTTTTAGCCCTTATATTTTAAACAAGAATAACTCGGAGATAAATGAAACATTAACATATTGCCTCTATCCATGAGGGACAAATGTGCTAAACCAAGAGATAATTTGCAATTTTCCTCCCATTCATCCAGGTTACATTTGAATAGTGTAAGAGAAGTACTTTGATCTATGCGGAGAGGAAGATAATGCCAAATAAGTGGTACTATTTTCTATCTAATGGGTATCTAATGGATATCTAATGGATATTTATCACTCCAACACATTCTATTTATGTTTCAAAAGTAATTAAGATCTTTTGAGCAGGTGTTTATGCCCCTGTTGGACTTGTAAATGTACAGTATGTTTGACAGGATAGGATATGCTGAGGCTCTATTTGCAAAAGAGAGATTATATCTCAGTAAGAAGCATGATACTGAGAAGAGGGACAAGACTTTGAGATGGTTTGTGCAGTTTTAATGATTTAGGTCCTTGATTTTCTTAGCAACAAAGTACTGTGGGCATTTGACTCATGTTAGATGCTTGGCAGGTACGTACCAAAAGTTGCATTATATTCAGTGATTAGCCTGATGAGTGTGGAATGCAATATAATGATCACATCCCTGGACCTAGACACTCCCCGGGATTCATGAAGCTCAGCGCAAGGCCAGCGGTAGGCTTGTGCCGACCGTGCAGCATGAAGATGGCACAGTAGCGCCAAATGCATATTAATGAAGGTGCACTGCTGGCACAGCCACGTGCATAGGAAAGGAGCGTGAGTGCATAGGACGTGTCGAAGTGCTGCATGGAGGAGTGGAAATGTCAGCTGTCGATGTGCAACCTAAAATGCTTGCATATAACAATTTGCAAGCAATAGTAATCACATCTGTCAGTGTCCGTGGATACTGAAACGTATGAAAAGCATGCAAGACAGTTCCTGCAAACACAAAATGAAGAAGCAAACACAAATACTCGGTAGGGAATAATGGGTCCCTATCCCTCGAACAAATGACATTGAAAACTGTGTGCCCATAGTCCAACACAGTGTAGATAGTTATACCAAGTGGAAGTGAAACGCATCATATGTTAGTGCCTGATTATAGGTACATCCAGCCCAATGGTCAGGGTCACCAGCTGACCCATATTGTGAGGGAGGGTACACAGCTGGGCAGATGTGTCCATAACAAAAAACACGATAAATGTAAATATCTAGCGACCGTATGACCGAATTATATCCCACAACGCATGTAATAGTCACATACAATAGGTATGTCCGTATTTCACATACCAAATGTGACAGGAAATAGAATGAGCATGTAAACGAAACAGAAGGAGCATATAAACTGCTACAATAATAAGGCAAAATGTAGGCTGAAAGGAACAGTATTATCCGTAGCACTGACTGTGAGTACATGTTGTCCAGTACATTTGGATATGTGTCCGGAATATATCCCATCCTGTACATAGAAAAAGGTGGCATCCTACCAATGATTAGAACAGTCGGCCAAAATCCGCACATCAGTGGTCCAAGCCAAACTTGTCAGGATGTGTCACAGTTGAACGGGTATTACCCGGGTATACCAACCATGTCATGAAAGTTAAGTATGGGCGTGTACCTATGTCCGTGAGGTATAGCATGTGGAAAGTCAAACATGGCAAGGTAGTCCACACAACCATATAGGTACCTGACATATGTAGGGTATGCAATGTGTTACCTTGACCGTGTCATGGGCCATCAACCAAAGCAGTGATGGATGGAGTGTCAGGAATTGGTGTGCGTGTGTGTGGGGGGGGTAATGGTATAATCCTCAAAGGCGACACTTTGTCATATGCAGAATAGGTGAACCGGAGGTGTATGAGGGAGCAGCGGGTGAAGCAGAAAGAAACACAAAAACATGTATACATATCTGCAATACAACCAGACAGGCCATACTGTAGAACACAATCCCACAAACATATGAATATTAAAATATGCGATACAAATGTACAGACATGTCACCGGCACATACCCACAGATTGGTCCTGATGGAACTGGCCATATCAAATGCAACACACCTGGATGCATAATGGACTACCCAGCATCCCCTCCACAGCACACAACCCGCCCCCATACCTGAACGTCCACCAAATCCAGCCATACTTGGCCTACTAGTTTGGTGCAGCCACATCTACACATAATGACCACTACTCATATGTAGTAGGTAGTGTCACCCTAGGCAGTTTCAGGATTGCAAACTATGGATCCCTTGCATGTAAAACCCCCAGCACATTTTTGTAACGCCAGAAGAATGTTCGGTATTGGTCTTGTTTTGGTCTTGTTACATTTTTGGGATATCTCTCATGGGATACGTAACCTGTGTAAACATTAGAATGGGTATGAAGACATGATGTCCAGTCTTGTAGATATCTGGACACAAGTTGGAATGTGCAGTAGTAGTGCACGAGACTGTCCAGCCCTAGATGGTCATGCAGAACCTACTACCCAGGATCAAACACCTGCCCGTGATGCACATGTCCCGACACGAATAAGCGAGAGAATATATTGCACACATTTGCATAGTGGCACATGGTATAAGGGTGATGAAGGCACTGACGTAAACAGGATACCCCTTGATCCACTGTGTGAGGGACAATTAATGTATGTGTAGGTGTGACCTGACCAACAATGATACAATGCCAAATGTCCTGTGATTGTAGGAAATAACTACGTACCATACTGCATGTAACAGTTGCCTAAAGCGGTCACATCAGGATAGAATAAACATAATTCGTACAAGAAACAGGCAAACAACAAAAGTGCCAAAGGTATAGGCTCACAGCTAGGAAACAAATGAATGTTCTAAACCTGCACTGACCGTGGCTATGTGTTGGCCCAAATAATCTGGTGTCCCCAGTAGGGTTGCCATCTGTCCCACTTTGCGAGGGACAGTCCCACTTTGGACAGTTGTGTCCTGACAAAATATATTAAAAATGGCAAATGTCCTGAGATTGTAGGACATACTTATGTCCCATATGTTATGTAATAGTTGCATAAAATAATTATTTCTGTATCTAAAATACCTAAATGTTACAAGAAACAGAATAAGCAACTAAACCAGTACAATAATAGGCTTTTATGTAGGCAAATAAGTAAAGTTCTATCCTTTGACCTGACTGTGGATATGTGTTGGCCTGTAAAATCTGATGTGTGTTCTGAAAATGTCCCATCTTGGCCATTTGAAAAGGTGGCAACCCTAGTCCCCAGAATACATCCCAACCTGTACATATGACAATGTCAATGCTACCAATGGTCAGAGCATTCACACAATAACTGGCCAGCCTCTTAACCACTCACAAAGCCAGTTACCTTTGGAGGAAAGGTGTTGAATGAGAATGACTACTTACAACAATGGAGAGTAATAGATGCATTTAACTGCAGAAAATTAGTAGTATTACAAATCTGTCAACACATTCCAAGTTAATAGTACTAACATGGTAGAAGTGTCCATGATTGTCCCTGAGTTGTCATAGTCTTGTCTCTGTCACTGTATAAACGATTCCCCGAGTATCACAGGGGTCTGTACACATAAGTAAACCAACCATCACATCTGTTGACAGGACTATTGCATAGCTGTAGTGAATTTATAACTGATGTCCAGAATAATATTCATTGTATCTATAAATGAATGAAATAGTCAAATGGGAAGGGAAACATGTGGAAACCTCCCCCTACCTGCATTATGTAGTGGAACCACTGCCCGCCCTAAATTATGTAGCACCAACCTAATAATGTGGTCAGAGGTGCACAAACACCTGCGTCTGTAAACACAGGTAGAATGTTAGAATCTGGACTAACTCTGTCCATGTGCTACATCTGATCTTTGAACAGTGCCAGGGCAAGTCTAGTCACCAGTCAGGCGAGCCTAAACCCAGACCAGCACATGAACACCCTGACAATCAAACATGCGTATGTGTGAGGACTATAAGCGTAGGAGTTCTGAATATCCTTGGAGCGAGTAGACAGGCAGCACTGGTCCAGAGCAGTAGGAAACAGGCAATGTCCAAAGTGTAGTACTGCGGTTTTCCCAGCAGGAGAATGGATGCCTGCTGTGTAAGGGAAGCGGTGAGGTGTATGTCAGAGTAGCTATGAACCATGGGTATACATATAAATGAGCCAGAACAACAATAGTGTAGTGGTTACAGCATCCGCACAATGTAAAGGCATTCCCGGTTCAAGTAAGACTATAGCACATATTAATTGTGTAATGAATGCCTCTGTGCTGTAAAGCCAACATTTATACATGTAAAGGTGACCGCGTTTGCATGGGTCCATTAACCGGATTCCATCAAAGTGGTACTTTCATAAGGAATAAGGCACATGTAATCCCAAAGAAGTGCCTGTAAACATATGCAACTCAGAATAAGTAGATGCAAGTGTGCCTGCATGGGTGTACGCAGCTATTAGCATAGCAAATGTACGTTGTCTTGTACAGCTGTAACTTTTATATATATAGATAGATAGATGTGTGTATAGATAAATATCCACAGACATAACAGAAATATGCAATTATATATCTACATATATATCTATATATACACATATATACATATATATACATATACATATACATATATATATATACATATATATATATATATATATATACATATGTGTATGTAGAATGTATGTGTATGTGTGATGTATATGTTTCCCATATAACTACTCGCAGTGAATGTAAAACTGCTTGTGGTGGTTACGTTGACTGTTTTTAGCCCATGGACGGCTTTTGGAGATGCGCCTCCCATGCGGAGCCTTTCTGAGTACGCTTATACTAAACTGCCTGTGCTAAACCAGCAATCGGCTTTTGATAATGCACTAGCTAAGCCGAGACACTCTGAACGTGTCGTTTACCCTGCTCTCCCTATATAAAACAGCTTGACGTTAACTTTTTATTTTAATATACAGCTGGTCTCATAATTACTCTGAATAGCTGGATTGGTTCCTAGAGCTGAACCGCTACCGCTGGCATACTCGCATTATAACTTTAGTGCTTCTTTTAGCTTTTAAGGGACCAGGCAACCTAGCAGAGACTCCTCATGGTGTTGTGCTTACTTTATTGCTGCATCCGATACCTCTATAGTCTGGCACTGTCCTTTCCCGGACTTTATCTACTGTGTTGTATTTTACTGCAGTAACCTTCTTATTATAGATTATATATCAAATATGTGAAATGATTTGCTGAACCTATCAAAAAAGCCTAGCTATATTACTGCTTGTTTTATAACTGCTGATTTTAGATTGCTATTAATAAAAAGGGTATGCTTCATAGCTGATATCCTACATGTAGATGATAGTCCTACTGAGCCTGGAAACAGTGTCCTGTCTTAGTATTAATGTGCTGTACGGCTGGTTTAAATTTAATAACTACTGCTCCTACTTCTAAGGGAATATTTACATGCTTGCTTTATATGTTTTGAGTGTATGCTATCTGCTGTGACATGCTACAGTATTAATTTGCTGAACAGTTGGTTTAAATGTTACACCTATTTGCTGCTACTCCTAGGGAATATGTATTTGCTTGCTATCTATGTCTGTGTTTGTTTTCTACTGTGAAGTAGTACCTGTCCTACCTTGACAATTGCTAACTCTTTTTTTTTTCTCCTCCCCTACACCACTTTGTCTCTTCTCCCTCATCTCAGTTCCATATTCCTCCTGTGCTATTACCTGCACTAGTCTCTTGAAACCAACTTGCCTGTGGAAAGAATCCTACCAGAATCACTTCAGTGGCATCTAACAGCTTAATTTCCCTGCATCCTGTTTTAAGAAGAATAAGAAAGTATGTCACTGGTGTCCATAACCTGCTAAGAACATTGTAAACTATTGTATACCTTTGTACCAAACCCATTAAGGGATATAACTTGGGCATTAGGCCAGGACAGCCAGCAGTCTCTACCCCCCCTCTTGCACTACTATCACCTGCCTCCCAACCTTTACTACAACTCCTATTTCTTGTAGTCACCCCCTCCCAGTTCTATAACTTGCTTACTCCCCCTCTAACTCACCTGCAATAACGGACCCGGCCACTAGGTGGCACCCTTTTCCAGCTTTCACCTCTTGTTTTACCTTCTGCTCTCTTGTTTCCTTATCAAACTTTTTGACCTTCTAGACATTACCTTATACTCTCTCCTTACCCTTACTACTACTGTCTGCAACCACCTTTTCCATCTCAGACTCCTTGCTTATCTCTGCTATTACCTACTCCTCACTACCAATCTTATCCTCAGTATCCAGCTCTGCTGATTGTTTCTTGTCTAGCCATCTGACTACCTGCTTCTACCCGCTCCGTTGCCCTGGCTCACTCCGCTCCTCCCCTACCCCAATTCCCACCCACCCCCAGGGGTCCTAAACTTAAAGCTCCTTGGACACACCCCCTACTCTGATCTTCCAATCCCCCTCCTACTCACTCTAACTTCCTACCACACCCACCCTTACCCTTTCTCAGCCTTACACTTACACTTATTCTATCTATTTCTACCCTTTATTTCCTCCACTTACACCTCCTTACTATACTCCTTTTACACTAAGACTCACCTCCTTTACTGTACTCCTGTCCCTGTTTTACACCTATCCTCTCTTTTCTTTCCTACACTGTTCTATACTTCTACTCTACAATAAAATACACCATTTTACTACATCCTCTCATACTTCTCTAACCTTTCACAAACACTCCTACTTCTATTATGTCTCCATACCTGACAACCCAGATTGCACTCTCTACCCTACTAGTTTCCACCCTATGCTCAATTTACCTCCTATCCCTCTATGAGAAACCATTGTATGCCTAACCTTTCAATCCACATAAACTCACTACTACATTTCTCAATCCTCTAAACTCATATCCTTATACTTCTTCTACCCCTAACTATCAACTACCTAGATTCCACCGACTGACACATCTCAAATATGTCTTGCCTTCTGATAACAAAACTAAATTTCTAACCTTTCTAAAATGTAACCTGACTATGAAACCTATCAATCTTAACCTTCAAGCTGAAGATATCCACCCCAACCCTGGTCCAACTTTCTCCTCTCCCCTAATGTCCATACCCAAACTCAATAATAACTTCCTAATAGGACATCTTAATACCCAAAGCATAAACAACAAAATACCCTGCGTACATTCCCTCCTTCATATATACTCATTTGACATTCTCTGCATCTCTGAGACCTGGCTAAAGCCCTCCACTAAAGACACTGAAATTACTCCCCAAGGCTACAATATGGTAAGACTTGACCGTCCCAACCGTAAAGGTGGTGGAGTTGCAATTCTCTATAAAAATCATCTAAATATTATTACCCTTCCTGCCTCTCCAACTCAAGATAGCAAGGTAGAAGCAATAATTTCAAAACTCCAATTAAATTCCAAAAAATCACTTTATATTATATGTATATACCTACCACCTGGCAATAACATACCTATCCTCGAAAATTACCTTAGCTGGATATCTGCCACATATCCCCAAGAAACTATTATCCTAGGTGACCTGAACATAGACTGGAATAGCATTACTGCTGATAATCCTTCTTCTCATATCAACCTCCATGGTTTTATCCAAACCATTACTTCAACTACTAGGCTCAACAAACATAGTAATAGAGAAAGCATTTTAGACTGGATTCTTATAAATAAAGTCAAAGATAGTTACAAAGTAGGAACTTTGCCAGATGATGTTAGCGATCACTCCTTAACATTCATAACAAGGGAAAAGGCTGATTGCGTAAACCCCTGCATTATAAGAAACATACGCACCATCAAACACTTCAATCCAGAACGGTTTCAGTCTGAACTTAGTGCATGTAATTGGAACCCCTTAAAAACACTCCCTCTTGAAAAGGCAGTAATATACTTTAACTCTACTTTTTTATCCATTCTTGACTTACATGCTCCTGAACGTAGCATTCGAATTAAATCTAATACTGCCCCCTGGCTCTCCCATGATACCAAAAAATGTATTCTCACTAGAAATAAAGTCTGGGCCGCATGGAGATCACACAGAAATAACCCTGATCTTCTACTCTTCCACCAGCTTAGGAATCTAACCAAAAAGGCAATAATAGCTGATAAAAAGAAATTCTACTTTAATCTACAACAAACTCACCTTATTAATTCAAAACTTTTCTGGTCTTCAGTCAATAGACTCCTCTCCCCAGGAAGTTCTAAAACACCTTCCCCACTTAATGCTGATCCTGACACCCCTCAACAAACTGCAGATGCTTTCAACTCTTTTTTCACTGAAACTATACAAGCTCTTGCTAATCAATTGAATGCTAATAACTCACATCCAACATGTAACCTTATAAACTCTGCCTTTAAATTCTCTCTACATCCTATCTCTACATCTTACATATACAGACTCCTTCTCAAACTAAAACCTTGTACCCCTCTGCTGACAAGTTACCTTCACTCTTTCTACAAAAGCTGCCAAGGCTATCGCATATCCTATTTCTATTCTCATAAATAGGACAATCAAAGAAGGTATCATCCCTGATTTATGGAAGGTCTCTCACATTATCCCACTCCATAAAGGTGGTAACTCCATTGACTACTCTAACTACAGACCTATAGCTCTCCTTTCTCCACTGGCCAAAATAATGGAGAAATGTATACACCATCAGCTTGTACAACACCTCTCTCCACAACATCATAGCCAACTGTCAACATGGCTTCAGACCACATCATAGTACTACTACTGCCCTCCTTTCCTTTGTAGACACTATTAACCGGAACTGTAACAACAATCTACTCTCTTCTGCCATCTTCATTGACCTCTCCAAAGCATTCGACATGGTTAACCACTCTTTATTAATCAATACTCTTGAATCCCTATCTTTTGATATCCCTGCCATTAGATGGTTTACTTCTTATCTCACCAACAGAAAACAAGCTGTTCTCTGGAATAACCACATCTCTTCTCTCTTGCCTGTTTCTATCGGAGTTCCTCAAGGCTCTATTCTCGGCCCACTTCTCTTTTCCCTCTTCATTAATGATCTCCAAAATACAATCCCTCAAACTACTTGCATTCAATATGCTGATGATTCTACTCTCATCTGCTCTGCACCATCCACTTCAGAACTTAGATCTCATACTCAAAAAGTCTTTAATACCGTCAAAACTTGGTTCTCTAGGCGATTCCTCTTACTAAATGCTAAAAAAACTAAACTCCTCCTCTTCACCCCCACATCTAGGACCCCTCCTTTAAACTTCACCATCTCCTCTAACAATGCCACTATCATCTCTCCTGACTCTACCACTAAACTGTTAGGTATTACAATTGATAATAATCTCTCTTTCAACCAACACATTAACAACTCCATAAAACTTGTCAATAGGAAAATAGGATCCTTATATCGTATTAGACCATTTCTAACACCTTCCTCTAGAACCAGGATTGCTCACTCCCATCTGCTTTCCACTCTTCTCTATGCTTCTCCCATTTTCACCAACCTTAAGAAAAGCAACCTAACTAAATTGATTACCTGCTACAATAACATTGCTCGCTTCGCCACAGGGAACCCCTACAGAACGCATCATTGTCTCAACCTTAAACCATTAGGCTGGCCAGAATTTCAAAACTATCTTGCAATCCAACAACTCACTATTGCCCATAAAATTCTGTACCAACCAATGAACACCCCTATACTCTCTCAACTCATAATCCCCTACAATAATCTTAACTCTCTCCGCTCCTCTGGTAAACTGTTGGCTAGTTCTATAAAATCAAATAACACTGCTGGTGACTCCCTTTTTACCAATTCTGTAGGTACAAAATGGAATTTACTTCCTAGCAACATAACAAAGATTACATCACTACCTCTTTTCAAACAAAACATTAAACTGCACTTCCAAAATCACTGGCTGTGCACCTGTAGTAAACCTGATTAACTTTCCACTACTTATACTCTACTTCAAAACTATCTCCTACTTCCTACCTACTTACTTGCTCTCCTTACTATAACTAATCACTTCTAATTTCCCTTATTCTTAGCTCTCTTTCTTGTACTTCCTACCTGTATCAATATCTGACAAAGTATTTTTTAACGTTATATAATGTCTTTGACTTTAACTGTGTGTGGTAATTATTTCATTTAATATCGTTATCTTACTTAGTATTTTATGTTTGTATAGGTATTTTTGTTTTATTTTGTGGACTGTGTGAGTCAGTAATTAACTCAGTAATAATAATAAGTAACTGTACAGTTGTTAGTTTTTGTCTATTCAAACCTTCTTTAAAACACAAGTATGTTTCCTTTTTGTATTCTCTGTGGAGCTTTTCTCCCCGGACCTCTACTGAAAATGGAAATATCTCCAGCTAGACTAGCCCGGTCAACAAATGTAAAATAAAATAAAATAAATTATATATATATATATATATATATATATATATATATATATATATATATATATATATATATATATATATATATATATACACACATACATATATACATATATATATATATATATATATATATATATATATATATATGTATATATGTGTATATATGTGTATATAGATAGATATAGATATGTAAGGAACGCCGAAAGATGAAAGCAAACATAAGGGTTGTGAAGGAAATCCAGAGCAAGTAAGGAATTATAAAGTGCTTGCAGCGTATGTCACATAAAGCTGCACAAGTGTGAGTAGAGCACCGCTCTTCACACCAGAGGCAGGGTTATACCAGTGGCCATAACATCGTTGAAGTGCTACGTCAACATTGTAAACAGACAGAATGTAGTACATGTTGCGACCACCTACACTTGTAACCCGCAAATCGTTCGTAACCCTAACACCAGGAAAGGCACGTATGTGCAAATATGAATGGATGGTGAGCCTGTGAATACACGAGGCGGTACAAAATGTATGTAGAGCCCCAATGCTCATGAGAGGGCAATGTGTAAAGGTGTGTCATGGCTGCGATATCAGTTGTATAATGGCTGTTATGCGTGGAAACTCAACACAGGTGTGCAGGAGAAACTATGGATATGCAATTATGGACACAGGTGTGCTAGGGTATGTTGCACCGGGTGCAATGGAGTGGCCCGTGGAGGTCAGCTAGTATGTAGGTGTGATTCCCAGATAGAGTGTCGTTTGTGTGGAGACATGCATGAATGGGCGTATCATTGTTGGACATTGTGTGCCAGGACTGGCAGCCTGGCACGTAAAACCTATACGCCACCCATGAGCGGAACGGAATTCTGCTGTGACAATCCCAAACTGGGAAAAGCAGAAAGACACAACTACATGAAGACAACAATATGTTGCTGTACAGTCACAGTAACACAAACACTCATCCTATCAACAGTAATAATATGAATGTGCACAAAAACAACCACAGTAGCAGAAATAATAGGCTGCGCATGCAAGTAATAGGTCGAATGACACTGTATCACATCCCAGTTAGCAGCGGCACCCCAGACATGAAAAACGTGCAACATCTGTCCACTGTATAATGTGCAATATACTGATCACAAGTTCACCGGAGTGAAGTGTTGGTGTCATAATGACTAAGGCAATAGTATGCTGTTGAAGCAGAGATAACACCCAATATGCATGTGTAAGTGTCCATGTCCGGGAAATGTATAGTTTAACGGTCACACAGATGTATATATAGATAAAAACGTATATATACATAGATCTGTATTAATTTGCATACACATATATATTCATACAGATATATATATATATATATATATATATATATATATATATATATATATATATATATATATATATATATACACACACACAAGGATATACTACGGATATATATAGATAGATATATATACACAAACAACAGGCATTGGTATATACACATGTACACAAAACAAAATATATATGTCAGTGTAGATATACACATGTACATAAATAGGTTACTTCACAGCAATTAGGGGTAACATATTTACAGCCCGGGCATATGTGACTGGGAGGTCCAATAAATAAATGTTGTACCCCCCACATCGCCCAGCTATGCCGGACAGACATACAGACAGGCAATACAGATCAATACACTGCTGCTGTCCAAAGCACAGTAGGAAAGTACCAGTGGGAGAGATCTGCAAGGTCTATACTTTAAACATGGATAACGGTGTCCCTTGTGGGACCCCAAAAATTCAGGGTATGTGTGAATCTGCTGACACTAATATGAGCAGGATGTAGGTGTACATGGAACAGTAGGTTGTGCAAGTGTGATAATACATGGGTTGACAAAACGTACGACATGTGTACCGAGATGGGGAGAGTGGGCAATGTGTAGGGGTGTGCTCATACCCCAGCTGCGCTCGCAGTAAGTATTTGTCACAACTGCTGTAGAGGGGTGCCAGGTAGGTGAACCATGGGTATGCAATAATGGGCTTAAGTGTGCAGGTGCTGGTTGGCAGAGATGTAGTAGGCCCACCCAGTGGAAGTCATTAATATTCTTATGTGGGCATAGCATACGCCTACACCTCCCAAACCTGAAGAGCACATCTACCGGATAGTCTGTAAACCATCGGGGGAATACATAGAGACCAAATCAGTGCTGTGTAACCAATTAGCATGGACGTCCATAGTTATGTATCAGAATGTAACAAAGTCCAACTAAACACTTCCAGAACTAGTGATATTAGGTGAACAGGTGGCGGAATACAGGTAATGACAGATGACAACATTTATGAGTCATAAACAGCATGTACCTCGACAAATGTGAATGAATACATATGCTCTGTAACTGTAAATGTGTCTGGTTAATAGAACCAATCATCTAAATGTGTCCCACAGGGTGTTATGCATTGTTCCTGATACAGTGTTCATTCACACCCATTGGCATGTGAGTTCTGCTACTGATGGAAAGTGCATAATTTGCTGACCACCTTAGGTAGATGATAGCATAATAGAAGTGGTTCAACACCCATACGCCTGCGAGGGACACACCCGTCTGGGCAGTTGTGTCCTGCAAAATGACAGTTATGGCACATGGCCTGTGAGTTCGGGAATGGAGGCTATATAGTGTGTGTAGTGGTGTCAGACATTAATTTGTTGTATCAGAAACAGCTACATGTAATAGGAAACAGTATTATCAATTATAATGCTACATGAATAACCTTAACGTATGCAAACCTTGGAAGTCATCCGTTTACCACTGGCTGTGGGTATGTGTTGCCTTGACAGATGTGATAGCTCTACATATAGGGTCTATAGGGCCACCACCATTCTGAATGGCCAAAGTGGAACCTGCTCTGTAGAAATGTCAGACGTACCAGGGCAGAACATACCTACAGCCATGCATAGTACAGAAATATACATATTGGCACAAATCAAAGCGTAGTCTAGCAGCAGTAAAGCTGCTTATGCTACTACATATGACATATCGATGTGTCAGGTATACAAGACCTGTAACAAGCAACCAGTACAGACACGTACAACATGAGAATGTCCCCTAATCAGGACAGTTGCAATGGCTAGAGTATTGTCCATACCTCTCAACTGTCCCTGAATTTCAGGTACGTCCCTGAGTTTGACTGAAAGTGTAACTCTGTCCCTCTTAATCCCTCCTAAAATTAGTGACTGTTGAAGGAAAGGTGGTGAATTACACTTAATGACTAATGAAAATAAGTAAGAGTTATAATCTACTTTTACTTCAGAATATGTGTATTAAGTCATATGCTCTGATTCTGTCAATGTTTCAAGTTAATAGCAATACTTTTGTAAAAGTGTCCCTGATTTTTTCTTGACCTGTCCCTGATTCTGTAGAAATGTGTCCCGAATTGGTGGAGAGGTCTGGTATTGTCACATGAGATATGCTTAATGAGGGACTGTCCCATGCAAAGTGGGAAAGGTGTCACTCCTACAGTCTCCCGTCGTGCAATCTGAAAGGTGGATAACGTGCAGTAGGTATGCGGTAATATGACTCGGCGGACAGCTGCATTAACAAACTCAAGTTACACGTCAGCATTGCAGAGTATCGGTTCCCATGTATCAGGCAGATGGGAGCAGATCATATGAGGAACACGCATATAATACGATTATGTCACTGGACAGGCCGCCGAGTCCGTACAGTCGATCGCCTGCCGTCGCCAAATGGTTATACATACCCAATACTGTAGTCATGTAGTCTGATGTAATACACATCACAAGG
Organism: Protopterus annectens; assembly: GCF_019279795.1. NCBI lineage: Eukaryota > Metazoa > Chordata > Ceratodontiformes > Protopteridae > Protopterus > Protopterus annectens. The sequence goes on from NC_056735.1 coordinate 1,905,418,670, forward strand.
GATTGCACACACCCAGTGGGAGTGACAAATGTAAGCGGAAATGTCGGTGAGCGAGCGGCTGTAAGTGTGTTTGTCTGCCAGTATGCCATTAGTGCACTGTCAAAGAAATGTGGAGTCTAAACGTGTATAAGGTGCTGTGACCAGAGGTCAGCAGTGCTTAACACTGTGCAAACCCACGCACAACTGCTCCCACCTGCTGGAATGTGCCTTACCCAGTCCGTATCCAAAGACATCGGTCTGTCTGCAAACAAAGAACCGCCCTATTCACTTGTTGGTAGCAGTACCCTGCGCACATAGCTCATGTGAATTAACAATAGACCATGGCATATGTACAGACAATAGCCCACACACACACCATACAGCGCAGTCATCCAACAGTATAGCAATGTACTGGCAGATATGTCTGGACCGCTGGTTTATGCATGCCTGGCCGTCCTGTGTGTCAGTGTGTGAGCATGCCCAGTATGACTGTTATGCATGTTGTCGACCAACATTACCATCATACCTTCATGTGTGTGAGCATGCCAAGTATGGTCAACTGTATCGCATGTGTCACATGTCCAGATAGTACTGTGTTGCTGATCCCTCCGTTCTACACAGGCAGGTGTCATGCTGTGTCTGCAGGGTAGCTAATGGTCATGTGGCATTGACAGTTGCTACATGTCTGGGGGAACATCCAACCACAACCACAGTCCTACACAGCACCGTGGGTGGTGCACATGACTCTCACATGTGTAGGTTTGACGGGGGGGCACAGCCAACAGTTGTACACATCTTTCGCTACTGTACTGGTATGCCGGGTACTCCATGTCAGTGTGTGGACCTACCTAAATTGCTGGTTGGAGGGATACCAGTGTACGTCAGTTCCCAGCTTTAAATAACAGCACAGTGGTGTTGGACGTTCTAGCTTACACAACCTACATCAAACTGCCTGGCCTGCTGTAGTCTGTGTGTGTCTTAGGGGGTTAGGGTCATTCATTGGGCATATCCATAGGCCATAATATATCATTTGTCTGTATTGGTCCACATCTGTCCAGCTGCATGGAACATGTGTGGGCTGTACGGACACACATGATAGTCAGCCCATAATCTGCAGTGGGTTAGGACACCCTGTGTACTACAGGCTACCATTGTGACCCCCATATGTGCTACAGAGGTCATGGTGCCACTATGGACGTGTACTGTCTGCAGCCCTAACATTTGGCCACCACAGTCACTTGTATGCTCACATACATACCATAGCAATGGGTAAATACACATTCTAATACAACTGCCACTTGTTAGATCAATAGGCATACCCTGGGTGTGTTCTGGACTTGAGGACGGTGCTGGAGGGCTGCCTATATCAGATGCACACAGTGCACCTCCTATACATTGCCGAGCACAGGTAGTGTCATGTTTGGCATCCATTGTACTGTGTGCGGGTCAGAGAGGGGAAATCCGTGGGTACCTACTGTGTCAGTGCATATGCCTTGTGTTGCCTCTTTGCCAAGGGCAGGTCATACTGTGCACAGGCTTTCGCCGACTGTGCCCTGCTCAGGTAGTTCCTTCACCAAGTCACACTGTGCCTGTACAGGCCTTGGCAGTGGTTTTGGGCTGTGTGGCCCTGCCCCATGCTGTTCCTGCTGCAACTGTTACTGCAGGATAAGATTGTGTAGCATAGCAAATACCATAACAACTTGTATGCATGTAGCTTGTGAATACTGCAGAGCTCCAATGGATGTGTCCGGATACCAGAACTGTGAACTGAGCATCCCAAACACATGCACAAGTATATGTCTTGCCTGTGCATCCACCTCAGTATGGTGTGAGTGTTTAGCTGTGTGTGCATTGCTGATGGGTGTCATCAGCCACAACACCAGTGTTTACCCAGCATCCCCCACTAGGAGACTGTAGGGGATGTCCATATTGGCATTGGTGTGCTAAAGCTGTGTCAGAAGCCATATATCGGAATCATCAGAGCTTCCAGGGCAGACAGCACACACATTCAATCTCATGCCCTGGCCATCGCATATGGCCTAGCTGTTGGAGGGTATGCCCCTGCAGTGACTGTAGGCCCTACTCCACTCACTGGGTGGTGCTAAGATGTGTATGTGTGTGCAGGCTATAGCACCCAGTACCCCAGGGTAGTCATCCATGTGGCTGAACAGATGCATATTGCTGGTCTACTAATCACGTGTGTTGAGGACATGTACATGCTCACTAGCAAGTGTTGACATGGCGTCTGTGAACTGGTGCAATACTCTGGATGCAGATGTCTGTGAGATACCCATGATATCCCCAGTTGTGCTGTGTGAGGTACCTGTGGCTAGTACACCTAGGCCAACACATACCGTGCTATCAACTGTGATGTGTTTCCCTCAGCCTGTTTGATGTGTCAGGTGTAGCAGGCACAGGTCAACAGGCTGCTGTAGGAGGTCTCTGTCCACCCCATAGTGCTCCACCATCCCCAGCCCATGTAGCCCCTGGTAAGTCACCCTGGGTCTATAAAGTCTTATGTCACCCCAGTAAGGGTTGTTCAGCAGCATACACATCCTCACTGCCCCAGCCGCCTGCACATGTTGGTATATGTTGCCTGCTGCAGCCCATCTCATTTGGTTGGACTGTATCGTGAAATGTCCCCGCAGGTAGAGTGCGGACGAAACCTGTGTGTATGCTGCTTGCTTGCATTACCATACTGTTCAGGTGTGGGCTGGCTATGTCATCTGCTGATTGTGCTGATCAACACCTGTTTGTGCAGCCTGTACACCATGACTACCCCACCACTGCTGGCATCCCTCCCAATGTCACCAGGCAGGTATAAACACAGCCCTAGCTTAGGTGTGCTAAGGCAGGAGCACTCCCGAGGCACAGTTCTGCAATGTACTTACAGTATGTCTGACCCCCCCCTCCCATGCTGTCAACTATATTCGTGACCTGCACCTGGCTGACTACACACATACACTCCAGGGACCAGCATCACACCCTGGTGATAAATGGGATACACTATTGTCAACCTCATCTGCATAGTATAGTCTTCTAATGAATAGTTATATGACCCATACCAAACTTCCAAATTAATAACCACTGCTCAGTGTCACTCAGATCCGTACACAACTGGCAACAGGTGCCTTACTATCACCATATTTGATGTCCCATGGTCTTCCCAGCAACAAAATAACTGGTGTCTACATGACTACAACCCATGACCCTGCACACTACAGACGATGTGCATTACCACCACGCCATGGCAGATATACATAGATCCCAGGTTATCACGTACAGATCATCCGGCACAAACATTCAATAGTGCTGATGTCCCCAGACATATATGTTCACATCTATGTCCACCTCTATATCTACATATATCATATATATTTGTATACATATATACATGGATATATATACATATATATATATATATATATATATATATATATATATATATATACACATACATACACACATATACATGTAGACACATATGTAGATATGGCATTTATATCACAACAGCGGACCACATGACAGCAATGTATTAGACAGGAATGAAAAGCAAACTACATGTGCCACCTGCATCATGTAGTGTTGTTACTATCAAGGCACGTGTGTTTTGTTGCGTCACATGGGTCAGACCGTATCAAGGTTAAGAGTAGGGCTGCTGACAGTTACTCACCAGACCTATTGGAGAATGTATGTGTTGACAACCCAGTGTCTTGGCAGAATATGTGGGCTGTGGACACTATATAGGTCAGCAACAAAACACACTGAACACATCCTGCAGCTAGCCACCCACAGATACCAACACATACGGTGTAACTGCCAAACACACCCACCTGCCATGCCTTGGAATCGAGCACCTGCCTGTCTAGTCTACCACACTACAGCATTATGCTGTAAAAGAACGCGCTACCGAGTTTCAGCTTCACCACTCTCCCACAGGCATACATCTAGGTGGATGACATCATCCGCAAAGGCAAAGACGCGGATAGGGAATGTATGGGGAGTGAGTCGTCTAAAAGCATTACTCTGTCCCCAGGCAGCTGGAAACACACAAACACACTTGGCAGGGCTGGGAGTCAAACATACACCTAACTACCTTATCACACTACAGCATTATGCAGTTACAGAACGTGCTACCGAGATTATTGGAACACAGCACTCCCAGAGGCATACTTCTAGGTGGATGACATCATCCGCAAAGGCAAAAACGCCGATAGGGAATGTATGGGGAGTGATCCATCTAAAAGTATTACTCTGTACCCAGGCAGCTGGAAACACACACGCAGACACTTGGCAGGGCTGGGAGTCGAACATACACCTAACTACCTTATCACAGTGCAGCATTACGCAGTTACAGAATGCGCTACCAAGATTACTGAAACACAGCACTCCCAGAGGTATACATCTAGGTGGATGACATCATCCGCAAAGGCAAAGACGCTGATAGGGAATGTATGGGGAGTGAGCCATCTAAAAGCATTACTCTGTCCCCAGGCAGCTGGAAACATACACACACACTTGGCAGGGCTGGGAGTTGAACATACATCTAACTACCTTACCACACTACAGCATTACGCAGTTACAGAATGCACTACCGAGATTACTGGAACATAGCACTCCCAGAGGCATACTTCTAGGTGGATGACATCATCCGCAAAGGCAAAGACGCCAATAGTGAATGTATAGAGAGTGAGCAGTCTAAAAGCATATTACTGTCCCAAGGTAGACGTAGACAAACACACGGCAGTGGTGTGAGCGGGACAACTGCCTATCTATGGAGCACTATTACAACACTACATAGATACGAGATGCGCCACAAACAGTACACCCTTCAAGACAGTCAACCAGTGTGTTCATTGTAGGAATTCATCCTGATGTGGGGTATGGACATCTGTTGCCTGGATGACCACCATCACTATATAGGATGTCAATGGCCATGCCCATACACAGAGGCACATCACTGACACAAGGTGTCACTGGGCATGCTCACACACTTAGTATCACACGTCCGTTTGGAATGTACTGTGCGTCCATCTACACATCGGCGTACTGGGCATGCTCACACACTTAGTAGAAGTGAAGGGCTGTCTTGCATGCACATGGATTCTAAACATGGAAGGGCACAGTTTGGAATGTACTGTGTGTCCATCTACACAACGGCGTATGGGGCATGCTCACACAGTAGTAGCGAAGGGCTGTCTTGCATGCAGACAAATTCTAAACACGGAAGGGCACAGTTTGGAATGTACTGTGTGTCCATCTACACAACGGTGTACTGGTCATGCTCACACACTTAGTAGTAGCAAAGGGCTGTCTTGCATGCACATAGATTCTAAACACAGAAGGGAACAGTATGGTGTTACTGTCCCCACGTATGTGAAGGCCACTCACATGTACTGACCAGTACACACTCAAGAGCCATTACAGATGTCTCAGGTGCAGATCACAGAGGTAAATGCCGCATTGTACTATGTAGCCCTCAGACATTACCATGTCCTTGGACCAGAAACTCACATCCATACATTACCACAACACCATGTGACTCATGACCAGTGGACTGTACATAGGTCTACAGCAACTGTGAAGACTACACATGTACTGACAGGGTTCCATCATGTGTTATGCAATGCAATGATACCACTGTTCATAACCAGGTCAGCTCTACACATAACAGGGGCCCTGGGTCTTACACAGCTGTAACAGATTACTGTCGATGTACATGTAATAACACACATGTTTGGATATGACATGCATGTAATCACAGTGGATATGTACATGGACCACACACACAACACATATGTACATAGCATAGCTTTTGCTGTCCTCCATGCAGACAAGTGGCTACAACAATCACACGCATGCACATGGAAGGTAGGTCCATGGCTGTTGAATGCTAACAGTACATAAGGTAGCAATGTTGACTGAGGTAACATTCCCTCTGTACTAGTTACCCATGACAACCATCATATCATACAACAGTCCATGTGTTATGTATGTCATCACACATGTCCACCAATTGCAATGCATACAAACATGGCTACATGACAGGCATGTAGGACTAACACACATGTACATGTAGTGGTGTGCATGCAGCTACCATGCATGTGCAGTAGCTTATGTATGTAATTCATCTGTGCCTAACTACAACATGCAGTTGCAATGCAGCCCCATCATTGACACCTGTATATGGTGAAATACTGACAGTACGGTAGGATGTACATCTGGTATGGATGGATGTGTGTACATAAAGTGGTGAACCACCTTTGCAGATGGATGTTTGCCGAAGACAGCTCACAGGTGTGTCACAAGCCATCCTACCATTACATGTGCAAACAGTACGCTATGCTACTGTTACTTGACGGTGAAGACATACAACCTACACAGTGGTCAGGGTGTTACTGACTGTAAGTCACGTGACACCTGTAACACTTACATCCTCCCATGTGCATATAGCAGCACAATTGCAGAAGGTAGCATTGGTACACATAATGCGGCCAATACTGCTGCATGTCTGTCAGACATATCATCATATAGCAGGTGTATCATTCACAATACAGACGTGTGTTTGCTTGTGTGACCATATATGCCACATATGGTGGGGAATACATCCCAATTGTTACACACCCCTGTACACTGTTGTAGAGATCTGTACATACTGCAGTGTGGAAAGCATGATGTAGGCAGGGGTGGTGTGTGTATCACACACATGTCAGCTATCTGTATGTGAATGACATTTGTGGACTCCACATTGTGTGTGTGTGTGTGTGTGTGTGTGTGTGTGTGTGTGTGTGTGTGTGTGTGTGTGTGTGTGTGTGTGTGTGTGTGTGTGTGTGTGTATGTATGTATGGCTGTCTGGTGCATGGAGTGAGAGTGTATGCTACCATACAGAACAGACAGGATCCCTAACCCCTCATGGTGATGCAGTCTACTACCCTGTTGATGCCATCAGTCTCAGCCTTACTGGCTACCTGTACATGTTCATTCTCTATGTTGCGTCGTGTGGGTGCACAGTACTGTGAGGGTGATTACCACATAGGCAGGGGTCCTCACCTCAACACTATCGAGTGTGCGTTATAGTGTTGTTGATCCCGTGAGTGTGGGCATGTTACTGTGTGTTTCTGTGTATATCTGTGTTTGTTCTCATCCTGTAATGTGACAGGGTATTACTGCTACACAGTGAGGCCTCATGCTATCAAGTGGCCTCTAATGTTATCATCGGCCAGACCGCTGTGTAAACCCCCCACACCATGTCAACATACCTGTGATGTGACCTGGTATGGATGTCACGTCTCTAGCCACTGTAGCCTATTAAACAGCCCACATGCTTCTGGATCAGTAGATGTGTGGACATCTGTGGAATGGTAGCCTTTCTAACAGTGAGGTTGAGGCTATGTATAGCATGCTGGTATTGCCATACATGCCTGTGAATACTCCACATTTACACATGTGAAACTGCAAACACTGCTACTTATTGGCACATGCAAGTAGACCTTAAGGAGGGAAGCAGGGCATCATTACCAAGATGCTGTTACTGTTGTTACCAAGACACATACTGTGAACATACAACAATGCGCTCCAACTGCAAACACTGTAACGTAATGGCACATGCAATTGGACCTTAAGGAGGGAAGCAGGGCATAAGTACCAACATGCTGTTACCATTGTTACCAAGACACATACTGTGAACATATAACAATGCATTATAAACCTTACTACATGGTATGTCTGGTGCGTGTCAACAGTGCACATCTAATGTCATATACACTTATCTCACTATTCTGTTCACCCTGTGCATCAGACCATATGAGCATGTCCCTGCACCAATGGTGTGGATGACAGGGATGCGGCACCAGCATCATCATATGCATAGGGTGATAATGTTTGCCAGGGGCATAGGCTGCACCAGTGGATGACATCATGTGTGTGGTAAGGTCCGGTGATCTGATTGGACATGTGTTGTCGATATGCATGTGGGTGTTGTGGTGCCCTACAGATGTTTCTGTTGTGTGCGTGTATGGGTGCACACAGTTCTGCCTTTTGTCAGGCCTACACAGGGGTATTATTGACAGCTCCAGATTGAACAGACCAGGATGTACAGCTCACTGTGTCCGGCCATGGACATGTGACCTGTGCCTGCCAGGGGTTGCACGGGCACTACCAGGTGGAGGTACAGATTGGCTACTGTCCGATGACACTTGTCCACTGGAACCGTGTCCCCGCTGGGAATGTCCAGGGCCACGTCCACATGGCCTGCTGTGTCCTTGTGTGGATAGTGCAGCACCAGCTGCACTGCTACTGCTACCGGCACTATGGGAGTGGGCATGTGAGGTGGCTCGTTCACATTGACCTGCACTAGGTGGTGTAGCTGGCCTACATCCACGTGGCCTATGCCTCACTCCTACCAGATGTTCCAGCACAGACAGCTCACGCTCGCGGATTGCCATGCCACGGTAAAGGATTCCAACCATGTCACCCAATCGCCTGTCCAGAACATCAGCAATCTGCTGTTGAGCATTTGCCAATGCCTGGATGTTGTTGTTTAGAGTATGGATAGCAGCCCTCTGAAGCCTCTGCCCTTCACTGTTCTGCCATCCAGCACGTGCCTGTGCCGCCATTACAGTCTAGAACAAGTGTCTGGTGACACCAGCTGCTGCACTCTGTCCTGCAGGTGCATGTCTGCCAGAGGTCCTCCTACGAGCAGCACTGGCCACATGCCTGTGTGGCACATCTGCAGTCATTACACTGACACCATGGTGTGGAGACATACCTTCTGTAGCCACCACATGTTCCTATTCCGAGCTAACACACGCTGACTGTCCTTCCTCTATGGCCACTGGTGATGGGGTATGTGTTGGCATGAGAACTGTGTGCGGGGAAGAGGGGGACATAGCTCAGTTGGCAACCATTGGCACAGATTCAGCCCCTGAGAACCCTGCCTGTACCCCATGCATATGTTCATCACTGCTAGTATCTGTGTGGACACTAACATCAGATGGACCGCCGGAGGGTAACGCACCTACATCACCTGTGAATGCAAAGAAAGACTCTACATTACAATAGACACACAGACACACCATGCATGTGATTTGACAGATGGCATGCAGCATGCATGTGATACAGCAGACGGCATGCAGGTCAGACATTAATAGTGGTAGTTAACATACCTCCCTGGGTTGCACACAACAGCAAGCAGGTGTCATATCAGTAGCAGACGGCATGCAGCATTAATGTGATACAGCAGACGGCATGCAGTTCAGACATTAATAGTAGTAGTTAGCATACCTCAGTGGGTTGCACACAACAGCAAGCAGGTGTCATATCAGTAGCCATGCAGTTCACACAATCATGGTAGTAAGCATGCATCCCTGTGATACACCATGTGGACCAGCACAGGTTAACAGTACACATGGCTGAAGTGACCTTGACATGTAATCGGATGATGTGTGCATTGACATGCATACATGTCTGACACAATGGTGTCCTGACACATGTACAGCGTTGCAATGGGTATCACATTGCAGTGTTGTCTGTATGCCCTACAGATAGAATGCACTTTTAGCAAATGTGCATGAGCATTGAAGGGTAGTGTGAGGCGTCCACATTGCTATACAGTGTGAAGTACAGACACTGTGCCATTGCATGGCATCATGAGGAGTCTATAGTGCTATATAGTGTGTAATACGCACACAGTGCATAGCCATAACTGCGTGCATACACATTACATAACTGTGGATTGTGACCCATGTCGCTGAGGTGTATACACACCAAACCATGCTGTGTCATGTGACAGGTCACTGGAAGACCTACGGATGACACCCCTGCACAACTACTACAAAGTCTTATCTGCCTGGCAACCATGTCCACACATGGCAGACTTGTCAATACACCATGTCCCATATGACATTAATGTACCACACACACAAGATGCACGGCTGACAGTGATGGAAGCAAGGGAAATGTACGGTATCTGTGGCCTGATGTGGTGTTAATGTCTGTGGAAGCTTTACAGGTGACTACTGTCATGCTATGACACAGTCGTGATGTTCAACACATCTTATATGGTCGAATTAAGTGACACCTCCACTAGCTGTGCACAGGCGTTTAGGATGTCCAGTGTTCCACATCAACTATATAATCAGTCAACTAAGGCTATAGTTGGACCATGTGTGGACAATGTGCAACAGGGTGTATACACATCACAACCACTGCATGGCTACATGTCTCTGGCCATCCTCCATGGCCATGAGTAAACATGTGTTGGCCAAATGTTTGTGATGGCTGTCTATCTCACATGTCTGTGTTGTCCCATATGACATACACCCATAGATGTCAGATATGTCACTGTCCACAGGGTTATGCAGACAATGAGTTGTATGTTTGGTATGTGGGGTATGTACTATGGGATAGTGAGACAATATTGCAGCCGGAACACTACATGTCTGGACATGTCAGATGGCACATCACAATGTGTGCACCCATTGCAGGGGCATATTACACAATGGTGACTCCTGTGGGCTGCCCATATCCCAGCTCACTGTGTGGTACTGTTTGTGTACCACACATGTGTTGTTCCAATGTATAGTACATATGCCTACATTGAACACCTCCACCGTTGTATGCACAGCTGTCCACACATCTAGCAATGACAGATACTGTGGTTTCATGTCAGTGTTTCATTTAGTTTTTATATATTGCACATGGGTAGCCAGTGTGAATGATGACAGATGCAACCTGTATATCGTGACTGGACCATACAGTATGTGTACATGTGTTAACTGGCCACATGGCGTATAGATATATGCATTAACATGCCTGATACTGATAACTGTCTCACCTGCAACGGACTGATGTCTGTGCGGCACACCAGAGGTACCTGTATAGGGGTGACACAGCAGTTTGAACATTATCCATGACTGTATGACAGCCCAGACTCATTGGTTGGGAGACACCCACCTCCATGATGGCAGCTAGTGTTTGTGGATGCTGTTCTGAGGGTGTCCCCAGGCTGGCCAATAGCTTCTCGGTGTGTGTAAGTGGGGGCTGGGTTGGTGGGTCACCACCTGTTCCACCTTGTTCCCTGGCGATTGCATTGACATGATGTTTCGCATGTCGTATCAGGTCTGTGCAGTGTCTGCGCACCTGCTGGTAGGTGCAGTTATGGCTACCCACATCATTAACCCTCCTGTGAAGGTCCTGTCACAGGTCGCCACGCTGCTGGGCAAGCTGTGGCACATGGCTGAACAACACCTCATAGTTCTCATGGAGGTACGGGATGAGGGCATCATCCTCCTGGCGGCTATACGCTGGCAGGCATGAATGAGGCATTATCTGGAAGACATAATGATGGAGACAGGTCACAGTATCACAGAGATGTACAGAGATACAGCTGCACATACATTTGTATTAAATCTAGTACATCTGAACAGTTATCTTTGCATATCGTCATGACACTGACATGACTGCCATGTTTGTGTCGCACACATGTAACACCCGTTATGCATTGGATGTCATCACCATATATGTGTGTCACCTCATTACATTTTTCATACTCCATGTGAATGCTGTCTTGATGTGGGCATGTCTGTTTGCCTGTACTGGTGTTCTTACCTATCAGCACATGCCTGGATATGTCCATAGTAATGCTGTTGACCTTGATACTGTGTATATGTCACATATCAACACATACACTGCCTTAATGGACATGAGCAGTGACAATGCACACATACACACGGAAACCTTTACATGGATGTGTTTTGCCATATACATCTACATGGCACTGTACAGCAGTTCGACATCCTGCCACGTATCACCTGTGTTGCACATGTGATAGACATGGGACAATGGCTAGCCGGACATCATTCGCAGGGATGGTTATCAACTATGGCATGTACGGGCAAGGTTTTCTAGCTGTATCCGACAGCCATTTTGCCACCGCGAGGTGCATCAGTGCCACATTACTGATCCAGACAGTTAATAATACATCTACCATGCGGTCATTACACCTTGTATGACAGAGATGACATTTGCAGCTTTGATGGACAGGGTTGCATGGTATGGCAGGAGTATGTAACATGTATGGCACAGGGATCTGTCCAGCATGTGGTGATCCTTGTAGTAGGATGGTGGCTGTCCATGACATATGTCTTTCAGATCAGGATATGTATGTGTAGCATGTCCAAAATCACAGTGTAGCACATGTCTTTATGCAAGGTAGCCAGCATGCTGCATAGTGGAGGTGAGGATTATGAAGGCTGGTATCGCCCATCCACGCGTGGCCAGTACCCCTTAAAGATGATATGTGATCTGATATTGGTCACCCGAGTGCTGAGTATGCCAGTCCAATGATCTCCATGCTCATGGATGGCACCCTGTCATGACATGTGTGCCTCGTATGACTACCTAATAGGCCTGGAGATGTCACCAACTCAGGGAGGTGAACTGCACAGCACCATCCCTTACACAGTGTCCATAATGTTGACCGCTGCCTAGGTGGTAGTTAATGGGTACAGGGTTATTCACCTAGCAGTGACAATGCTATTATCAGCTGTCAGATTGTCCACATATGTCACACACCTCACCCACAAAGCCCATTCTGTATGTTGTCCACAACACTGAGACAGCTATTGCTCCTAGGTCATGGACATTCACATCCTTACATACACAGATGCCTCCCATTTGTCTGTGTGGTATGGGCTGCACTGAGGGGGGAGTACACAACATTAACCCTGTTTTATGGTAGCTGCCACTGGTGTGATATGCACATGTCACTCAGACACCTTTTGTAGTGTTGCTTCTGTCAACAGGCCACTGGTAGAACACTCCTGTGACATACAAAGGTACATCTAGTATACTCAGTGTAGCTGGAACACGGTATGGGTGATGATGTCCTATGACCTGTCACAGGTATGCTATGCAGTGTGAAATCATCCGTACTGTCATCTACATCTGTACTGCTAACATCTATGTTGATAAAGGTTCATAGACTTGCAGACCATACTCAGCAGGGTAATAGTGCAGTGCCTCCAATTATGACTGTCGTCTCCACTTGTGGGTTGCAGTGGGTTGATGTTATCCAACACCCTATCTGTATTGCATATTCATGCTCAGCACTTGTTCAGAATATGTGAGCACTTCATGAGCGACTAATTACTATAGCACCCATTCCAACTCATGTCTTACAAGTACACTGTTTGTCCTTACATTTCCAGCTTGCTTACAGTACAACAGCTGTTGTACACACGTAACTCACATATCTTGTGAGACATGGTTGAATATACAGCATGTGCAGGTGTCACGTACCAGTGCTATTGCCTGTCTATATGATGAATATGGCAAACATGTGGCAATAGAACAATTGTCTCATGTATACAGTCAATGTTCACCTTCCAACATACGGCACTACAGCCTGTGGGAGATGCACATATGTAGCCATGCTGGGGGAATGCTCTCACCAACCCAGACTGGATCTGACATTCATGTGGGGACGTTTAACATTTGCAACACACCCCACTCATCACATAGTCTCACTAGATCTCCACCAACACAGGCCACACATAGTATGAGTACGACATTTGCAGAACCTCTCCATACTCTGTGTAGGCACCAGAGGCATCCCCATTACCAAACACAACAATTACTTATAGCCCACAGACTCATGTGTGCCCATCAACTACAGCCAATACGGTGTTATAACATACCCAACACACCGGTCATAGGTGACTCTGTAGGCGGTCAAACTGATACACCAGGGATCACTGCAGTGGCTGTACTGTACAGAGGTGCAGGTAACATATGGCTCTGCTGTTCACAGACAGGACACTACCCTAGAGAGGTGCCACCGGTGTAAACACTGTAGTTGGGCTTACACATAGACTTGCCAGACAGCATAGTACTTCACTATGTACCTGTGAAGCTATTACATGTCCTTTGTGCATGGTTAATTGAGTAGCTCTTCCATTTCAATTAGCTATCATGCTGTTACAGTGTCCCATGACTACAAGCCATATGTATCCTGTTATTGTGTATCATACATGCCAATAGATGATACCTTTTGTTTGCATGATATAACAGTTGTGCTGTGTAGAATATCTGACATATCTACCTACAATACTGTACATTACACATATTTTACACATTATCCCATAATGCAAAGCATACTTGCACAGCAGGACCACCTTAGGCATGTTATTGTCGTTATATGCCCATACACATGCCTATTGTGACAGTATATGAACATATACTATCCCCTGCTATGGCACATACTTGTTGGACATTCCCTACCACTGACGGCGGGTGGTGTGGAATTGTTCTGTTTAAAGCCCTCATGTAACATCCCTTGTGGATTATGTGATGTTTACCTTGTGGCCCACAGCAGGACACACAATTTCTACAAGCATTGCTATACTCAACAAGACATCACTACAGAATACCTTTTCACACTTTAGGCATTGCGTACACTTTTAATTAATACAAAACAGGCTCTACATACACTAACATACTGAGTGTTCTACATACCTTGTTAGTGTTCCGAATCTTTGTAAATATCTCTCTTACACCTTTACTGTTTAAACGGTTCTATGGTATGAGCATACGGTTTGAATGTATGGCAAGTCATCCTTATATACGTCGATACCTGTAACATGTGATTTCTTGCCGCCAATTGGTGTTCCTGAGTAAATTATTACATGCACATCAGCTGTGCAGCTACTTCATTCACCAATTACGCGGCAACAGTGGGGTATAATTTAATTCTCCACTTGGGTGTTGCCCTTTTGCCCTACCTTCGGGGAGACGGCCTGTATGTGTTTTGTTGTGAGGAATTGCAACTGATATTTGTAGAGACACAGATATTTTGAATTCATGTCCCCCGTGGATTGTGTGTGATGGCTAGAGTATGTGGTTCTACATGTGAGTGTACCTGTCATCTCAACCATCTGATAAGGGACTATTGCAAACAAATCCTGTAACATCGCCGTCTGTTCCATTATACAACAGCTAGGATTTCACATGGTGCCTTTACAAATGTGTCTATCACAAGGTATGTTGACACTTCTGCAGATGTAATTGAGTGAGTGGATGTTTGTGATGTTATTACAGTCTGTATTGCAATTGTTTCGGGTTTGGGGGAGATGTAGGTGGGTGTACATAGCATATACAAGTTTGTGGGGACTGCATTTCTACATATTCCATATATGTGTGTGGGCTCCTTCCCTAATTGAAGACCTATCACTTAGTAGACTGAACTATGGTTGTTACGGGCTTATACATTGAGCCATTGTTAATTGGTTTCTATATAGTATGCAGGTGAGGTTGATACTTCCATACCTCCGGAAATACAGTGATATGTAAAGGAATGTTACTAAATGACAGCTGTCTCATGTATTTCTGTCACAGATATTTGCACTCATTGCAGTTGTGTTGGTGGCTGAGCCTCTTTGGCATGGGTTGACACCTTTTCAAATGGCCATAGTGGGACATTTGCAGGACACACATCATTGTTTACAGGCCGACACATACCCACGGTCAGTACACAGGATAGAACATACTTTTATCCTGAATACATACTTATTCTTGTAGCACTTTAGCTACTTATCATGTTTCATGTAATGTTTACATTTTGTAGATACAGGCATAACTATTTAATGCAACTGTTACATAATACATGGGACATAATTATGTCCTACAGTCGCGGACATTTGCCCTTTTTAATATTTTTTGTCAGGACACAACTGCCCAGGGAGGGGCTGTCCCTCTTAAAGTGGGACAGGTGGTACCGTATGCCTATGGCCAGCTATGACCACACCTACCGTACTGCTCTACCTCCGAGTTAGTACTAACAGACACATGATGCAAACACACACACACACACACACACACATTACAGTTCCACAGAAACGCACATGGCACCCTCAACACACACATACACAGACTACAGCAATCACAAACACAGTTGAACACAGTACCTACATGGACCGCAACACCAGCAGCGATAACTAAATGTCCCTTAATTTCGTGATAATATTACACGCAGTTCCAGTGTTCCGGTACTGTGCTCTTTCGGTCTTTAAGCCTCATGATTACGCGTGTCGGTATGTGACACATTCCATAGTTGGCAGTATCCTATTTATTTCTACCTCCATGGTTGTGTACATGTCGTTGACCTATCTATATATTTGCAGATATAGGTGAATCCGTATATATCAACATATATCTCTCTATCTCCCTTTCTATCTCTGTTATATATATGTATATATATATATATATATATATATATATATATATATATATATATGAGAGAGAGAGAGTGAGAGGGAGAATATACCTTTCATTGTGTACATGTCGGTGCATACTGTTTCCTGGACTCCGCACATTTGTGTTTGAGCCTGTCACATTACACACCTGCCGTTGGTACATCTTGGGTAGCTTAGTGTTAGGTGATTGTGTACATGATTGCGTGTTCTACTCCTGGCAGTAGTCATTTTACCCTTCAGAGCAGGCACTATTAGTTCAGGGGTGAATAATGCTCGTTTTTCCTGTTCTGGACATCATTGACCGTGATCTGCGCGATATTCAGAGAAGCTTAGCCCTGTTTTGCACATATCCATATAGTCATGTTTAAACGATGCTTAACAGCACTGGGCAATGCATATTCCCACTAATGTGCTAAACCTGATCTGATGACCTGCATCCACCATCCATTATTCGTGCCTTTGGGATTACATAACGTACCTTGCAGGACGTGGTACCGGGAACATGCACGACAGTCAGTGCATTTACCACTTGGGAATCTGGGATTTGTACATGTGTTATGGCATTTTGTATGTGGACTGTACTACGGCTGTTACTCCATACTGTAATCAAATGGGTAACTCAGTTAGTTTACATATGGATGAGACCTATTAATGATATGTCCAAGTGATGTCTAATGGATGTGCCCAGCATTGGGAATGTATGTCACAGTGAGCCACACACTATAATGTGCTACACCTTCACACAACCATAGGTGGAGCATGCTGGGGTGACAGATACCTGTCATGGGTACACCCCATGCTTTGCCACTGCATCCATGATTACATTGTATGGAGCCCCTCATTAACACACCAGGGAATCCATGCAGAGTGTGTGGGGAACAGTGATTACACACATGGATCCTGCAATTGGCTCTGCTCCACTGAGGGTCAGTTAGTTACTCGATGTGGTGGTGACAGCAGACACTGTTTGCCTCGATTGATGAATGGCCTCTGACAATCGGGCGTGTACCTACCAATGTACCTAGGAACCTATACATACAGTACCAACATATGCTGATAGGTGCGTGTACTGTTCAGGTGTTGACATTCCTTGTTCCAATAGCTGTTTTGTGTGCAATGGTTGAGGCTGCATATGTAGGATTCACACAGTAGGCCACCTATACATTACAATGTACAGGTGGTCGTGTGTGTGTGCCATCCATTTTACTGTGTGTGCAGGTGGAGAGGTGTGTCAGTCCATAGGGGCCTACACTGTCAGAGTATGTGCTATACGTTCCCTCTTTGCCAAGGCGTAGGCATATTGGGCATGCCTCCGTCTGCCTACTGGGGCTGGCACAGGGTGTTCGTGGTCTGAATCCCTCTGTTCCTGTGATGGCCTTGGCAATTGTGGTGGGCTGTGAGGGCCTTCACCATTATGTCCCTGCTGCAGCTGTTTCCGCAGTATCATATTATGTAGCATGGCACATACTATGAAGATGTGGGCACACGTGCCTGGAGAGTACTGCAAGGCTCCACCAGATATGTCCAAGCAACGGAACCATGATTTCAGCATCCCGAACACACTCTCTGTGATGATTCTGGTTTGTGCATGTGCCTCATTATGTTGTTCTTGCATGGTTGTGTGTGCATTTCTGATGGGAGTCATCATCCACGGCTCCAGTGCATAGCCAGCATCCCCCACAAAGTGACCATGTGGGATGTCCCCCCTGACAAATACCTGATACAGCTGTGAGGCATGCCAGATGTGGGAGTCATGGTAGCTTCCAGGGCTGCCAGCACACACATCCATGATAATGCCCTGGGCATTGCACACGACCTGTCAGTTGATGGAGTGGTATCTCTTGCAGTTTATGTAGCGCCTACCATGCTCACCAGGTGGTGAATTGATATGTATGTGCATGCAGTCTATTGCACCCAGTACCTCCGGGTAGTGTGCCACATGGTGGAAGAGACGCATATTGCTGGCCAACTCCTCCTGAGTTCGGGGGAAGTATATATGCTCATTGGCATGTGGTAACATGGCATCCAGGAACTGGTGTAGTACCCTGGATGCTGATGCCTGTGAGATCCCCATTATATCTCCAGTTGGCCTTTGAAAGGTACCTGTGGCTAATATTCGCAAGCTTACACATACCTTCGTGTCCACTGGGATGGGTTCCCCTCTGTTGTTTCTGGATCTCAGGCGTGGCCGGCACAGCTCAACTAAGATGTCCCTGTCCACCCTGTAATGCTCTACTATCTCCAGATCATGTAGCCCCTGGTAGGTTACCCTTGTTCTGAACACTCTTCTCTTCCTCCGGGGCCTGCGGTGGTTGTCAGCATCATCCTCCACAACACCTTCAGTCACTAACACATGGTGATGAATCACAGCTATGACAGCTCCCAACATGTACATTGTAAAAGTTCCCCGTATGTTTACACCTATGGTGCAGTGTTTGGGAATACACAGGTGTGTGTGCGGTGCTTTCACACTTTATACTATTGTGCTGTGAACACTGATGATGTCATAGGGTGTGTATGTACGATCGTAGCTACAGGGTATCGTATGCGTTTTACGACAGGAACTACTATTCTGGTGCCTTTGGTGTTGAATTACATTTGTTTGCCGTGGATTACCTCTTGCCCTTCCCTTTACATTTCTTAATGTTTCACCTCCCATTTTCTGGCATGCATCCAACAGCCTGCTTTCATTTGTACTTTCCTAAACCTGGCTTATCTTGAGTAATGTGCTCTATGGCCTGTCTACTGCAGGTTTGCTTTACTCTGCTATGACAGTTCTCTTTTCTTTGCAATCCGACACCTCCCCTATCCTGTTTTGCAGGTGTCTGCGAGCAGACTTGTCAGCTGCCGTTGATTGCCCGCTGTGAGTTAACAGGTGTTAATTGCTCAGTTGTACTCCAATTTCCCTACTGCTGCATTTCCTTATTTTCTTCCCCTGACCCGTACACATGCGCTTTTGGACACTGTATGTGCTCTCAGCTAAACGATGCTATACCTACCTCCCCACCCCTGTCCTGCGGCTTTGCTTAGCAACGGCCAGGCCAGATTTGCATTGCTCCAATGTGCTTACAGCTACGGTGGCACACCCCACTGCTGATGTCATATATATCTCTAAATCACTCCTCTGTGTTGTAGCGCTGCGCCGTATGGTACATCCTTAGTCCGGCTGGACGTTTGCGATTCACTATTACCTGCCTCATTTGCATGGCATTTACTTCTAATTCAGAGTTACCATGCCGAACACTGTCACAGACCCTTAGCAACCCTTGCAGCTTAGTTGTGGTGTACCATGCATACCATTGAGTATTATGGTGAAATCATGATTTGTATTACATTGAAATTTTATGACATTTGTATATATTTTCTTTGTGTTCCCATTTGCGCACAGATGCCCTGCGGTTGTACTTTGCGTTACTGTGGACATGACATTAAATGTTGTTTTTTAGGTGTTGTGCATCTTTTCTTATGCCATTGGCTATATATTTAGCCATTGGCATATATTAACTTTGTAATAGATGAGTCTGGTCCACTTTCATAGCTCCGATGTTCTGTTTGGAAAAATGTAAACCATGTTTTTTGGTTTACATTTCTGTGGGCTTACGCTACGCCTGCACCACTTAATGAATCGCTATGCACCTTCATTTGCATGGTGCGGCATTGCATATGGGGTGATTAGCATACCTAACCTGAGGGCTGCGTAGATCTGGTGTACGCCGGTAGTACACGTGGAATTGGATCGTACCTGAATCGCTCGGCGGCCATATTTGGCATTATACCACCTACGCTACACCTGCGCCTGGCACAAGCTTCATGAATCCCGGGGACTGTATCCTTAGTTAAAAGCTACATAATAAAAAAGCAATTTCTTACAATAAAGGATACCTGGTGATCTTACTGTTTGTTGTCTACACAGGTTCCCATGTCCCTAACCTGGATCAATTTTCAAGGGAGTGTTGTAAGTGTGATATTTACATGGGGCTTCTTGCTTGCCATAGGATACTGTTATATGTTTTTAGCATTTAGATTTAGTCCATGATTTTCACACAAGCTGTTGGTTTGGGAAAGGTACTCTTGGAGGATCTTGGTGTACTGTATGTAGTTTATGATTGCACCAAGTATTCAGTCATTTGCAAACTTGGTCAGCCACAAACTCTTAACTCTAACTTTGACCTCTGAGAAATAAATGTCAACAAGGAGTGGCCCAAGAACTGGACCCTCTGGTACCCCGGCAGTGACAGGTCTTTTGGAGGAGGTAGAGCATCCCAGTCTAATTTCGTGGGTTCTGCTTCAAATCCAATTTTCTATCCAATGAGTTTCACAGGAATTAATATTTGGCTGAGAAAATTTATTTATAATACCTGAGTGTGAGATGATGTCAAACTCCTTAGCAAGGTCTAGTGATGGAGTACATACTGATTTGCCCTCAACCACTGCTTCCATAACCTTCTCAGAATTGTCAGCCAGGTTTCATAGGTGATAACATTTAATATTAGCTCTACACAGTACTGGACATCGTTTCTAAGGTTTCTAACATAGATAAAGATACCTTTGTGGTAGACAAAGAAGGGTTTGTGATCATCCTTTGTGTGGTTGGCAGTTTTTACCTCATATCTGTTGATTTGACCAGGGTCCTGTGTTCCCTGACAAGAGCAATATAGAGTCTGTTTATATTTGGGCTCCTCTGTAGGGGGTTAGTTTTGAATTTGTAGCTGTATTTACTTTGGAGGGGGACAGACACATCTATGCAGCTATTCACATGTGCACAGAATTTGGTAGTAAAAGATTTCACATGAGAAGTGGGGTCATTGACATAAGCAGTGCGTCATTGATCTAGAAATTGAGGCTGCTTTTAGTCACGTCATCACTCAGTTTCAGTAAATTAGCCTTGGCATAACTTCTGAATACCAATGTGTACATGACTGATCTGTGGACTGACTTGACCAGAGAAAGAGTTACAATTGGAAGGTAGCTAAGCTGTCCTATATTGGTGAGGACCAAGTCCAGTATTTTATTTCACTTAGGTAAGGTGCAGACTAACTGGTCCAGAGAGTTTATACTCATGAAGTCCAGAAATCTCTGGGCAAATTTGTCAGAGGAAGTATACATCTCCCATTTAATGGAAAAGTAGGTGAAGTCCCTTAGGAGAATGGTCTTTGGCTTTATATATATGTAGGTACTCCATACTAGTCAGGCAGGAATTAAGGGGGGACATACAGGAGGTCCTATATTTAGCCATGATGTGATAAAGGATCTTGTTAATAGTAAGTTGAACATGGAGGACTTCCACATTGTTATCTTGCCTAATTAGTCTAGAGCTGTAGAGTTTTTTTTTCCAAATATGGAGACCTTGGCTTTAGTGTCTTCATCTAGTGTGGAGGGTCTGAACGTTTGGTAGGCACTGAAACCCGTCACTGATGGGATACTGTCAATGGACTTAAATCAGGTCTCAGTAACAATGCAGGGTAAGGATCACATGTACAGAGTGGAGGCTCCAGTCATTGAGCAGCAATAACTTTATGCTTCTCACTGATGTGTTTAAGGTAATAGCAGGGTTTTGTGCTGGCATGTGTGCACTAAACCCTTTCTATCATTTTTTAGTACTGTGGTAACATGATACCATATTGTCCAGTAATCATGAGGATCTCCTGCAAATACATCTTTGAAGTTGTTTAATATTTCATTTATAGTCTACCTTTTTTGTCAGATTTGCAGAGCTGAATGCCTAAACAGCCATTTTAATTTAATTTAGAAATATAGGAAGGACAGATATAAATATAGGACAGATGGTCATGTAGTCCTACATAGTCTTAATAATATATATTAGAACAAAGCTTCAGTTTCACTTTTTATGTTGCTGAGAGCTGATACACACAGCATAGAGCACAGAAAGAAGTTATTAAGAAGTGAATGTGTGTGTGTGTGTGTGTGTGTGTGTGTGTGTGTGTGTGTGTGTGTGTGTGTGTGTGTGTGTGTGTGTGCTTTTACAAGTTTTGGTGGTCCTACTTTGGATACCTTAGCCTTCATGTGACTGTTAATACTGTTTCAGAATTGACTCATTTCTTCCCCTTGACTTCCACCATATAAACATACAGGACATGGGAAACAAAAAGTGGAGATCATGGGTTTGACATTCTGTTCAGAGTCAGTAGATACCCTCTTCTTTTTTAACCTTCTCCCAGCTGATCATCAGGTTTTCATAGTGTCTGCTATGGGATGTTCCTACATGTTTGTACACTTCACCACATCTGCTATTATTTTGTAGAAAGTGATGATCTGTTTGACAGACTCCTGCCCCCACATCCTTCCTTCTTCATCAAAGAACACTTGCTGCAGGATGTGTAGCAACCACCTTCCATGTAGACAATTCAGCATTGGTTATTTACTCCTGCTCTTCTACAGCCAGCTACCTCTGTACCTGAACTGCTAATTGAACCTGGGTCATATGGGCAAATGTCAAGGAATTTTCCATGTATGACAGTGAAGAGAGGTGTCCTTATTATTATTATTATTATTATTATTATTATTATTACGATAGCATTTTAATAACAGTATCAAGCCATCTGGCAGTGATATAATTTAAATATCTACTTACTTGTTTTGAAAAATATAGTCTAGAATCTCACAAATAACTGGAGCAACTATTTTCATATAATGGAAGAACTGCCCCTTACAGTGCATAACTGAAACTGATTTCTTTGTTTAAAAGATTTCTGCCACTTTGTTATGTATCAAAAATGTATCTCTTTTTTCCTTGCAGCCAAACAACAGTTAAGATAGATTGTGTTTTTAATCCCATATCTCTCAGTTCTTTGTCAAACACAAAAATGTACAGTGATCATGCATTTCTTGATTTTTTTATCTCCCTAATAATATATTATTTCCATTGCTGACTTCATGTAAAACTTAGCTAAACTTGTATGTGCTATTGTCTGATCTTGCAGTGTTTAAAGTATTTTGAAAAATTAGGTTTATAGCTTTTCATTTCCTACAATCAATCACAGCTTTGTAATGTAATGGAATGAGTCTCTACTTATCTGTGACCGCATAAACCTACTGAGTAAACAGCTCGTTGTGTATGGAAACAAATCGCTTTACTGGGTTCTAAACTAGAGAACCCACCCATGTAATTTGTCAAAAAGTAAGTAACACTAACTCTTGAGTTCACCTATTAATATCTATTTGATCCCTTACCACTCAAGAGGTTCAAAGGTTCAGAGGCAATAGAAACGAAGAGAAACAACCTGTTTCATTTCCTTAGGTATGGGTTAATCTACTGCATTTTAGATATGTTGGAAGATGTAAGCCAGTATCAAGCTGCATAGACTTCTATACCTTCTTTTTCACATCTGAAATGTTTGATTGCAGATTGTTTTTTTCATAGTTTATAATGATTTTTAGTCACTCTGATTTCATGCCAGATTCAACCTTTGCTTCCACATTCTTCAACACAGTTTAATAAGGTAATGTTTATAACGTAGGAACAGAATACTGCAGTTCCAGGTAATCTGAGCTACCATACTTATCTGACTTAATCACACCCATCTTCCACAAGTAAATGAGCTGCTGTCTGGATGTTTTCTTTGTGGCATTTGTAGTAACACTGGGTGCCAATAATGTGGCATATTATCTCTGTTTGATGGTGGAAACAAAGTTAGTTACTATGGAAAAGTAAGTTATGTAGAGTTGTCTAGAGTATACCCAGGTAATCAGACTAGTCATGTAAATTATTTTTCTGCAGGAAATACGTTTTATGAAGACCCTAGCACATACTGTTTTAGTAGTTTACCACCCATAACATATAGGTGTCATTTTGTAGCTAATAAGACATTTTTCTGAATGGAACTGTACTGTATACACTTGACTACAAAACTCTAATAAAACAGATTATGATTGAACTCTTCAAGCATCCACTTTAAAATCTTATAATGTCTTGCTATTAAAATATACTGAAAGGGTGGCTTCTCTTTTTCCCCTACCTTATGTATTACCATTCTTTTTGTTGTGGTCATTAGAAGCCTTACAGAAGGGTCATTTTGTGATATATTTTCTTTGTTTTGAACACTCTTGCCTCTTTGAACTTAGTAATAAATTTCATTACTCTGAAAAAACTCTGTGTCATACAATGTCAGCTCTAACTAAGACAACCCACCAGATTCTCTATCCTTCCTTGCAGGACTAGCTTAGTCCTGCACGGAAGCGGCCGTTTAGGAGCAGGATGGCAGTGCGCCATGCATAATAATGAAGACATGCTGCCTGAGCTCCTAATCTTACACGGAGCATGTAAGAGTGCCGGGGGCATGTCTGAGGACAGAACTCTCAGATTATACACGCCCCTGCAATGAAGAACAGCAGACAAGTCATAAAAGAATGAGCAAGACCACTCATAGGCTTATGAATACCCCCAGCAAAATCCCCCCACATATACAAGAGCAATAGTTAAAACAACAAATATAAAGATTTTTTTTTTTATGAAACAGATTAAATTTAACCGTAGGTGCACGGGTTTGCCCATCGCTTAGCTACGATTAATGCAGCATAAATGGCAGAAGAGGATAAAATGCAAGATATATGCAAGTGATGCAGTACAGCAATAGTGTAGTGGGCAGCACATTCGCCTTATGAGCAGTCATTCCTGGTTCAAATCCCACTGCAGCACATTCCATTTTCCATGTCAAATCACTTTATGACCAATAGTTTTAGTTGCATAACCTACTAAATAACATATATTTGTGAACTGGAGTACTGCATTAAATGCAGATGTGAGGTGTCAGTGTCATAATGTTCAAAGTCCACAGATAATCACACGTGCCCCATACAGTATATGTACACAGGAATCAGGGATACAAATGGAAGGTAAAATGTGTAATGAATGATAACTCCATACAGCTTCCAAATCCCCCACCTTCACAAGAACCATTAGACGTTACTGTCTAAATTATTGCAGTGGTAAGCGGGAGTAAGCACTAGTAAGCAATTGTAAGCACTATTAAGCAGTAGTAAGCGGGAGTAAGCATATTTAAGCACTAGTAAATGGATTTAAGTCCATTTGCGTGGGGGTAAGCAATGCGCACACAGGTTAAGCAATATTGAAGATAACTCTCTGTAAGCATATTTAACCGAAAGTTAGCATAGCTTACTCTCGTGCAAACCTGCGCAAACCTGCTTACAAGTGCTTAAAAGTGCCTTAATCACTCTGTATGCAACAGTCGCTTTTCTGGACAGAAACAAAATAAACAACCTTTGCAGGTCTTGAACCCAGGACCCTGTACACTGTAGTCACAGTAGTTAATTACTAAGCCATCACAGCAGCACATAAGATTGAGGTATCACCAAACAAATCCTCACTATAGGAAAATGTGAAAGGAATCTATATACAGTCTTATGTTGTATAAATTACTACATAACATAAATATGTAAACTGGAGTAGGGCGGCCGCAGTGGTGCAGCAGTTAGCATTACTGCCTCACAGCAAGAGGTTCTCTGGTTCAATTCTCGGCTGGGGTGCCTTCTGTGTGGAGTCTGCATGTCCTGCCTGTGGTTGCGTGGGTTTCCTCTGGGTGCTCCGGTTTCATCCCAAAGACATGCTGTAGGTGGTGTGGACACTCCAAATTGGCCCTAGGCATGAGTGTGTGTGTGCATGTGTGTGCCTTCTGTGGAAGATTGGGCATCGGGCTGGCAACTCAACACTGTAAAACTCTGCTGCCAATCATGAGTGGACAGGTGATCCACTGTGGCAACCCCTAACCGGGAAAAAGCTGAAAGAAGAAGATGTGAACTGGAGTACTGCAGCAAGCCCAGATGTGAGGTGTAAATGTAATAAAGTGTTGAAATCCCCCAAATAAATACAAGGACCCCATTCAGTGTACATACACATAAATCAGGGATACTACACATATATATGTAACATGTAATGAATAATAAATCAATTCCAAAAAGCAAATATAATGCAAATTAAATATTAAGCAATGCTAAGCATTGCACAGCCCAGCTTAGTAGGTGTAAGCAATGTGTAGGCCAGCTAACTCAATTTGCCCATTAGTATAACCCCTTTAAACAATGCCAACCTTAGGTAAGCAGGTTTTTCCATAGTGTAGCCTTTTCAAAACCATCCGATCATGGCAAAGTGCTGGAAATTGGCCCTATTTAAACCCAACAGGTGGAAATACATCCATTAACTGGTTGTAGCTTCTCTTTGCAGGTACTATGTCTGGAATGGGAGAGGGTGTGCGCTTTCAGGCGCAGTGCTGAGGCATCCAGGAGTCCAGAGTCATGGCAGAGCTCCTTTTGAAAGACCATGAGCAGAGACTGCTGCAGGGCAAGTAATAGGGTTCCCAATATAAAGCAGAAGTCTGGGACCATCTTGCCCATGACCTCACCAGTGCCAATGGCATACCCCAAGCTGGTGAGCAAGTCAGGCATTACTATGCTGACCTGAAGCAGTGAAAGGGGGATCTCTTTGATCAGTGGATCCAAGAGGCTAGGAGGACAGCTGTGTGTAAGTATCACTCCACTACCTGTTACTAATTGCCAGCTCATGTATATTATTGATAGGTATGACTAAATATTCCTCTTATGTCCTTACAGTGGCAAGTGAGCAGGCTACAAACCAGGAGGCCCATGGATGTTGCTTGGAGAGGTTGCAACGTGAGGCAAGTTAGTAATATTCTTGCATGCACTGTCATAGGAAATGAATCTAAAAGTATTAGTAACTTAAGTTAATTGCCTGTATAAAACCTGTATTGTGTAAGACAAGTACTGCATACACCAGAGAATAGGACAGGAAGAGTCTTATATAGGTTCTATGTAAATAAAAGCATAATAGCCTGACAAGAAAGGTCTAACTGCTGGACTGCATGTGTTTACTCTGGTGTCATATGGTAATGTAGATTTGCAATCACTAAATAGTATTGTTGTATTAAGCACTGTTACCCACACTGTGCAACATAAATAAAATGCGTAGGAATGTCTGTATATGACTGGTGTAATCCCAAGAGGTCATATAGTACAACTGAGAGAGACATAGACAGAAAAACAGTGAAAAGGCAGACAAAAAAATCCAAATAGCATATGCAACTGCAATGTGAACTGTTGTATTTTTAACACACTCAGCCATGGTTCGAATCCTGGGAGTGGCAGTAGTCTGCATACAGAATCATGCCCCACAACTGTACAGATATGTCCAGAATGTCTAGTAAATTGGCACATATCTGCTGCCTGTCACTCTGTCCCCCTGGGAAATCAGTGGGTTGATCACAGACACGAAACAATTCCACAGTAGCCAAAGAACTTCAGGATCAAGAAAAACAATGAATTGTAGTTTAATGAAGCACTTTTCGTCAGGTACACTGACTCAACTTCTTCAGATAAATTTCTCATTAGACTACTTTAGGTATGTCCTTTTAATTGAATGCCTTTTTAACAGTCTTTTTAATAGAATGTTAGTATTCACTTTATGTAGTTCAAGTATTGTGTATAAACTGCTATATTGGTCATTACAGTTCATAAAGCAACAAATGTTATTTGATTCTACATAAAGCAGCTATAGGATGATTATGCCTTGGTTTCTCAAAAAAGTCATAAAAGTCACAAAGTTTAATAGTTTTAAACCTTTAAGAGTCACTGAGTTGTTTAACTGTTAATTATGTTATTTAATATGTTAATGCTTCATGTCACATGAGTTGTTAGAGTTTTTAAACATTTTTAAGCACAGACTTATGTGTAACTGTTTGTCTGAAGAAGTCAAATCAGTTTACCCGACGAAAAGCGCTTCATTAATCTACAATTCATTGTTTTTCTTGGTCCTGAAGTTCTTCGGCTTCCATGGATTTCTTTTGTGCTTGTTTTGAGTTTCTGTTTGCACTAGGATGATCCCAGACATAAAAACAACAGGCAAACAAGCAACAGGCAAACAAGAAATACAACTGATTGTCACACATCTATAATAACAAACATGTTACTCTAGCAATTCACCAAACTGCTATGAGAGTAATAAGCCAAGTATGTCCCATCTACACCCCCATGTTGTCAAGCTGTGACCAAAGTGTGTACAGTAACAGAGTGAGATGTATGTGCATAATACTAATGTGGAATCTGGTAATTTGTGTGGCAACATTCAGGTAGTGCTAACAAATATTGCTCTCACAGGTCCGTCAGATACAAACACTGTGCCCAGAAATAAAAGATTAATACCCTGTACTGGTACTGTTTACTTTGGTATTGTATGGCATTGTTATTGTTGCAGTTGCTCTGAATAATAAGGTATTACTTATCACTGTCACCCACACTGTGCTACATAATGTAACTGTCTAGGAAATCCTGTATGAGTGTTGTAATACAAGGTCAATATCCAAAACCACAGGAGAATTATAGAGAGAAATCAGATAAGAGATATACAGCAATATCTATATAGCACACACAACTGTGATGGACAGTGTTTTAGTTTTAGCAGACACAGCCATGGTCTGAATCCTGGGAGTGGAAGTAGACTGCATACAGAATCATACCCCACAACTGTACAGTTATGTCCATAATGTCCAGTATATCGACCCATCTACTACATAATATAACTGTCTAGGAAATCCTATATAATATTGTTGTAAGTCACTAAAGGTTTAAGATGGCAATATTCTAAATATGTCCCAGTTCACCTGCATGTGGTCAAGACATGGCCAGAGTCTGTGCAAAAAGAGATGGACATGTATGTGCATAACATCAAGCTGGAATCTGGGAGTATGTGTAGAAACAGTTAGTTAGTGATAACAAACAATTCCTACACAGGTATACCAGGTAAGAGGTGTATACTGCAGATAAAACCAATTCATGTATACAATTGTCGACAGCCATACCACTGTCCAAACTAAGGCAATAGGGTAGTGTACTAATACTTGTAAGGTACAGATAACAGCACTGACTAGGAAAGTAATACAAACTACAGGAATACACTATCTGTTAATTGACATCTTTCTACCCCCCACCATATCTGCAACAATAAACTAAATATCCAACTCAATTGGTATGTGCTGACTTAACTGAAATGGTGGGACATATTTCCTATTGTTTGATAATTATTAAAATCTGTTTCTATGCATGGGCTATGTTGAAATACTCCCACATTGGTGGCATGGTGCCATCAATGTACCTGAATGCTGTTGTAATTACCACTGTGGTCCTATATATGCATGTGTTCTGTTTGCTGTGCAACTGTTCCATATCTGTTGTCTGGGTTAATGGGAATATCTATGCATGCTGTTGTACCTAATCCTGGAATGTGTTGACTATTACTTACCCACATATGTTGAAAAAACATAAACACTATAGCACGTATGGGAATGCAGGTCCCAGCAGACCCACCTGTCCCACCTCAGATGACCATGGCACCAGGCACCAGCATGTCTGGGGCCCAACCCAGGAACTCCTCATCTTTTGGTCCTGCACCACCTTCAGGTAGAACCACCTCAGGGGATAGGGGTCACCCCCACCGGGAGTGCGTGTGGACAGGAAACTGTGACCCATTGCCAGGTCAGGGTTGTGGTGCGTTGTGAGCTCATCCGGGAGTTTGGAGATCTGCTATGGTATCTCGAGGGCCATGTGTCAGCCTGGCTCTCTGACTCAGCCTCCAGCACAGCCACCTTCAGGGCTGTGAAGGTGCAGTGGTGACTGCCCATGGGTGGAGACCTCAGTCATACTGTTTCCACTAGGGGGCTCATGGGCTTTTGATTTCCCAACACCCTTCCCCGTCAAGGTGTTTACCCCCAACATGTATCACATACCGCCCCTGTATGCATCTTGTCTGTCTTGTCTGTTAACCTACCCAACCTACCTTCCCACATATACCTACTATCCCACCCCAACATCCCACTCTCAACCGAAAAAAAGAGCAATCTGTTCCCCCCCAAAAATCTCACCCCATACATAGCTGTCCATTTTGCACACATGTCCACTGGACACATGTAGCCTGATCTAACCAACATCAGAACATATTATTGATCTCCTCACCCCTCTCTGAGGGGTTTGAGTGTACAAATCTACCTCCAAATTCAGTGTATATGCACAGCTGTTGCTGTAGAAGAAATGGACAGCTATGGACCTTCCCTACACCCTTCCTGCACCTTCCTAACTATTTTCCCTACTGTCTTTCCCTCTTTGTGCCCCTTTTCCACCACTTTTTTCTTTCCTTTTAAAGAAATTTGTGTGAGGGTAAGCGAAAGTAAGCGCTTTTAAGCAGCAGTAAGAGGTTTTAAGCCTGTTTGTATGGGGGTAAGCAATGCCTACACAGGTTAAGCAGTTTAGAAGCTAACGGAGTATAAGAAACTGTAACCGGAAGTTAGCAGTGCTTACCTCTGAGCAAACCTGCGCAAACCCACTTACAACTGCTTAAAAGTGCCTTAATCACTCTGTATCCAATGGCCCTTGTTCTGCCCAGCAACAAAATAAACAACCTCTACAAGGCTCGAACCCAGGACACTGCACATCATAGCCAAAGTGATGTATCACTAAGCCATGTCAGATATGCAAACCCTAATGTTTTTACAACTAAATCATCCAGCACAGTCATCCAACAGTATAGGAAATGTATTTAAACATGTAGCTGTATGTATGTGTGTGTGTGTGTGTGTGTGTGTGTGTGTGTGTGTGTGTGTGTGTGTGTGTGTGTACATATATTTATATCTAAATAGATATATACATATCTATATATGTAGCTATATATATATATATATATATATATATATATATATATATATACACACACACACACACACACACACACACACACACACACACACACATATGTATACATCTATAGATATATATGTTTACACACACACACACACACACACACACACACACACACACACACACACACACACACACACACACACACACACACATATGCATACATCTATAGATATATATGTTTATCTATCTATCTATATATATATATATATATATATATATATATATATATATATATATATATATATATATATGTGTGTGTGTGTGTGTGTGTGTGAGCATAAATATATATCTATATATGTATATACAGACATATATCTATAGATATAAAAGAGAACATAAAAACATATATGACCACATGCACCGTTAATGGGGGTGAGGGGGCCCAAGCAACATACGTCTTGTACATATAGAGATCCCCCCTACAGCCAAACATGTCTGCCCTGCAATACAGTACCAACTGTTGCAAATCCCATACCCAGGACATGACACAACACAACATGGGCACAAGATGTTAACAGTACTCCATCCCACCTGTATGATGTCAGGCTGGTATCAGTAACATATCATGCAGTCAGTTTATAGATAAGTCTAGGTTCTTTAGGCACCCTCCAAAAAACGAACCAGCACAAGGTAGAAAACGGCTGTAATATCATTTATTGATCCAAAATATACCAGTTTCAGCTATATTGAGCCTTCTTCACTGTAAATAATTTAAATGATGAACAACAGCTCCATCTTGGTATAGCCTTTATATAGGAAAATATCTTAAAGGCATATCACCTAAATTGAAACACATTCAATATGCATATATCAAAAGCAAGAATTATGTTAATATTATATTCTAATTCACAAAATATGCTGAAAACATTATTATATTCATATAGAATGATATGTGCAATATTGGATATGTGATTAATATGCATATTATAATACATAAAAATATGCATCTTGTAATATATAAAAAAATGCATCTTATAATATATAAAACATATACATATTATAGTGCATAAAAAGCAGGCTGACATTTATTCCAATTCATTCAATCCAGGTTT
Source organism: Protopterus annectens (assembly GCF_019279795.1). NCBI lineage: Eukaryota > Metazoa > Chordata > Ceratodontiformes > Protopteridae > Protopterus > Protopterus annectens. Next base: position 1,905,450,687 of record NC_056735.1, read on the forward strand.
GAAAAGAGCCCCTAACCTGGTAATCCAAGTGGATTCCATATTGTTAAGTTTATCATGCCAACCTGCTTTAAAATTTCTATGCATAGAAATCTTGTCAATAATAATGAATTTAAATTGTGAAGTGGGATGACTGATAGTATGTTTGTATAAAGTGATGGACAACCTGTGGTTCCTGATAGCACTAAGATGCTCACTAATTCTCAATTTTAAAGGTCTAGATGTATGGCCAACGTAAAATGAAGAACAGGTGCATGTCGCTAAATAGATGACCCAATCTGAACTGCAGTACCGAAAATAATCTGATATACCTTAGAGGTATTCTTACTAAAAAATTCCTTGCTTTTCAAGATATTTTCACAGGCACTGCAGTGTCCACATGGGAAGCATCCAACCAAGGGGTCACCAAAAAGTGTAGTTTGAACTGTTGTGGCTGGTTTGTATCTTTTATAATGAGTCAATTGAGAGTGAATAGTGCGACCCCTGCGATATGAGAACGCACATTTTTCTGGTAAAATCTCATTTAGATAGTCATGAGCATTCAAAATGTCCCAATGTTTATTAATAATCTCCCTGAATCTGAATGTATTATTACCAAAAGTGGTAACAAGCCTGATCGGCTGAACAGTATTAAGTTTGTCATCATTCCTATGGTGTTTGTATTGTAATAAGGTGGAGCGTGCCGTCTCCTTGGTCTGGTCAAAGGTTTTGAAAATATGATATTTGGAATATCCACGACTCATAAGCCTATTGGACATATCTTGTGCACATACTTTGTGATCCTCGTCAAATGAAAATATGCGTTTAATGCGTAAAAACTGAGATTTGGGAATGTTTCGGATGATGTGGCGGGGATGAAAACTGGATGTATGTAATAGCGTATTATATTGCGGGAACTTCCTATGTACCCGAGTAGCAAGTGTATGATCTTCTTGTCTACAAACTACTACATCCAGAAATACAATTTCTTGATATTCTATGTTTAAAGTAAACTGAATCTCCCATGGATTATTGTTTAGATATTTGACAAAATCAACTACTTGTGTCTTATCACCCCGCCACACCATCCAACAATCATCTAAATATCTTCTCCAGATATCCAAGTTGTTAATATACAAGTTGTGATCAGAATCATATATGAATGATTGTTCAAAAAATCCCATAAATAAATCCGCATATATGGGGGCAAAAGATGCCCCCATAGCCATGCCTCTGATCTGCCAATAGGCTTGTCCATCAAAGTAGAAAATGTTTTTTCTTAGTACATATTCAGTAAGTGTCAAAAGAAAATTATTGATACCAATAGTATATAGATGTGACTTGTCCAACCAATAAGAGATTGCAGAGATACCAGCATCATGGGGGATGCTCGTGTAAAGAGATGAAACATCTAGTGTGCATAACCACCAATCTGCTTCCAACTGTGAATTCTGGATGGTGTTTAAAAATTCGGTTGTATCCTGTAGCCTAGATCTTACATTAGGTAATAAAGGTTTAAGATAATAAGTAAGGAAAGCAGATAATGGTTCGGTTAAAGAGCCTCTCCCAGAGACAATAGGCATCCCAGGGGGGTTAGTAGGATGTTTGTGAATTTTTGGAAGAAGATATAAATACTGAGCAATAGGCTCAGCCACTTTAAGTTGTTTACAAACTTGTTCGCTAATAATACCTTCATTCGTGGCTAGATCCAAAAAAGTATCTATGTGTATTTTAAAGTTAGGTGTTGGATCAACAACCATCTTGATGTAAAATCTAGCATCAGATAGTTGCTTCAAAGCTTCCGCTTGATACATATGATGGTCCATGACAACAATACCACCTCCCTTGTCAGCTGGAATGATGACAATATCATGATTCTGTTGAAGTTCTTGTAACGCTAGTTTTTCTGCCTGAGTAAGATTATGTGTAGTAGGTTGGTATCTAGTCGGAAAATGTAAATCTTTGATAACACATTCCTTAAAAATAGCAGCATGTTTGTCCATTGGTGGTTGAAATTCTGACTTACCGAATTTAAAACCAGGAGGTCTTTGAGAAAAATCATTATCTGAAAAAAATATTTTGAGATTAACCAATCTACAAAAGTCATGAATATCCTTGACCAAACTGTGTTCAGGAACAGATGAAGTAGGGACAAAATTGAGTCCTTTGTTCAATACTTTATTGTGTACAGGAGATAGTTCAAAAGAAGATATATTATGTATATTGTTCACTGTTTCATAATGTTCTGTAGGAGAAGTTGTAAGCTTTGTGTGCCTGTTTCTATGCTTTCTACCACCCCTCCGTCTCTGACACCTAAAGGGTCTGATTGCTTTCTTTTGGCAGCTGGGGACACCTGGTAGGAAGGAACATCACACTCTGTGGTGGAGGATGTGTCATCTTTCGAAGTACCACTGATAATAGACTCCTTCCTTCTAAGTATTGACCTTGGTCGTTTTCTGCCATAATTATTTTTGTTATTAGGGTCAGTAACTCTAACATACTTTTGTGTAACAAATAGTTTACCCTTGTCGTAATCCGACAAATCCCTCTGAAATTTATGTGTTTTCCTCTTTACCAGCTGTTGTTCAAGATTAGCTAATTCCTTAGCCAAATTGGTTATGTAATCACTATAAAATTCTTCTGTTTCAAAACTTTGGGCCTCAAGACAAACCTTGTGAATATCTACCACTTGCAATTCAATAATTTGTTCATAATAACTAATCAAGGTATTAACAAATAACATCAATGCCCGATGCTGGTCATGTGCCCAGTCTTGTGACAGCTGAGGGTCAATTAGTCCTACTAAAGGTTGAAGGTGAATCCTTAACCCTCTCGGTGTGATGTCTTTAAGTTTGTAGGCCTTAAATAATTTTAAGTGCCAAATGTTAGACCTGAGGGTTTTCATATGCCTTGTCAATTTTTGAAAAATTGTCCCACATCAGTGCTTGGAATCACCTTCCACATTATTAGAACTCATAGTCCCTGCTGCATTGAGACCAAAGGCCTCTAAATTATCTTTATCAGCTGAAAATCCTGATAAGATACCCATTAAATCCATAATGTTGGTCACTAACAGTATGTCAAAATGCAATATGGACCAAAAAGACAGGCTAATATATATAAACATGCACCAAAATTGTATATCAAGATAGAAAAAATATATATGTAAATATATATATTTTTTAATATCTATTATATTGATCCAATAGTGTGCAGTGAAACCATCAAAAAATAAATTCTAAGTTGACCAATAAAAGCAATTATATAACCAATTTTGCTGACTGAAAATATCAAGTAATATAATATCAAGTAGTTGACCCTTCGTCTCCACTACTATATATTGATTAATACGCCAAACCAATTAAGCTGGAGCATAATTATATATGGTTGATGGACTAAGGCCTAACCAGCTAATAATTATATCAGGTATAGGTCAATCAATATTCATTTATATATATATATATATATATATTTCTCGTAGCCGACTATTCGTCTCTGCTAAAAATCAGCCCCAACTTGTTGATCCAAAATTTAGTATATAATGTTGGTGGACATATGTCCCAACCAATATATTAACCTCTCAAATCACCAGATATCATTAACTATCTTAAAACATAAGATTCACCTCCTTAAATGTCAAGAATAGTTATAAGGTGAAAAAATGTGGTCGTGAGAAACTATTGAAAGTTAAACTCCACAAATAATGGATCAATATGAGCCAAATTATATTATTATTATGCCCGTGTTTATGGTCGAAAATTGTGATAGTTAGCTGTTATCATACATATTAAATCAGCTTTCAGAAGAGACTTATACCAGTATTGAAATCAGAATATAAAGCTGGAAACCATATACTATCTTGTCAGATCAAAAATAAACAACATATTATATATGGCTATTAAAAGTGTAGAGCCAAATGTATGAACCTTATTGAATATTAATACAAAAAATATTATCTCTGAAATATTCACCCAGATAGTACATTAAAAGAGACCAAATGAATAGGCAATGAAATTACATAATAATAAAGCTTATTTCCAAAATTGTTTTTTTAACATGCCTACAAAAACATCAGCCATTAGGGTTTGATTACATTGTAAAAATAGTTTAAGTGTAAATCACATATTGTCTGAATTAAACTCCTTAGAAAATGTACATATAGCAAGCAGTTTCAAGAGGTAACAGACAAATCATAAACCTAAATAATGGCCAGCGAGGTTGAACAGCCCTTCATGTAACAAATATGACCAAAAAATGATAGAAAACTTGTTTATAATCTGTTAATTGCCCTGTCAATGGTAACCAAAGTCCATAATTTGACAAACCAGTATATAGTAGCACGTTTAAAAGCTACCTCGTTCCTCCTACTAATTGTATAGACTTGTAAAAAACATAAATAGGATGTCCATATTGTCTGTTGCCACAACAGCAGCTATAAAATTATATGTAAAACCAAAACATAAGTTCAACAGACCACTAATAAGTGATCCAATCATAGAAAAAAATAAGTAACCAAAGTCATGAATCAAATATGTGTGTAGATCCAAAAATGGACTTCCTAGTGACGCTTAAAGTAAATCGACAGTACCTGTTGTATATTATATGATTCCGTGGCTTAAAGCTTGTTGCTGTCATATATTGAGCCTTCTTCAGTGTAAATAATTTAAATGATGAACAACAGCTCCATCTTGGTATAGCCTTTATATAGGAAAATGTCTTAAAGGCATATCACCTAAATTGAAACACATTCAATATGCATATATCAAAAGCAAGAATTATGTTAATATTATATTCTAATTCACGAAATATGCTGAAAACATTATTTACACTGAAGAAGGCTCAATATAGCTGAAACCGGTATGTTTTGGATCAATAAATGATATTACAGCCATTTTCTACCTTGCGCTGCTTCATTTTTTGGCTGGTGTTTTGTGTATTTGGTTGAACCTTGCACTCTGTTTCTCGTGCATGTTTCTGGTTTTGCTCTGACTGTATTTTTTACACGCTGGGGACGCCTGGTATGACAGCAACAATTTTTGTAGCTCTACACATATCTTTGATTTTTTGGCTTCTATGAGCTTTGACATTTAATTTGTGATGATGGCCTGACTGTTTTTGGTTGTCCCTGAACAATATCTAGTATCGTTTTCTTTTCAATTTCAACCATTTACGTGCAGCATTGGATTTGACACAATTGGGCCTAACCTGCGGACGCCGCCTTTTGCTTTACTATCAGTGCAACATGAGAATTTATTGATGGATTTATGGACACTAAGTTTCATCTAAAGTGCTCATTTGGATCTCTTTATGGTTATATTGATTATAACTAAGTGGCTGTGTAGCTTTAAGCCACGGAATCATATAATTTACAACAGGTACTGTCGATTTACTTTAAGCGTCGCTAGGAAGTCCATTTTTGGATCTACGCACACATTTGATTCATGACTTTGGTTACTTATTTTTTTCTATGATTGGATCACTTATTAGTGGTCTGTTGAACTTATGTTTTGGTTTTACATATAATTTTATAGCTGCTGTTGTGGCAACAGTCAATATGGACATCCTATTTATGTTTTTTACAAGTCTATACAATTAGTAGGAGGAACGAGGTAGCTTTTAAACGGTGCTACTATATACTGGTTTGTCGAATTATGGACTTTGGTTACCATTGACAGGGCAATTAACAGATTACAAACAAGTTTTCTATCATTTTTTGGTCATATTTGTTACATGAAGGGCTGTTCAGCCTCGCTGGCCATTATTTAGGTTTATGATTTGTCTGTTACCTCTTGAAACTGCTTGCTATATGTACATTTTCTAAGGAGTTTAATTCAGACAATATGTGATTTACACTTAAACTATTTTTACAATTTAATCAAACTCTAATGGCTGATGTTTTTGTAGGCATGTTAAAACAACAATTTTGGATATAAGCTTTATTATTATGTAATTTCATTGCCTATTAATTTGGCCTCGTTTAATGTACTAACTGGGTGAATATTTCAGCGATAATATTTTTTGTATTAATATTCAATAAGGTTCATAATGTTGGGTCTACACTTTTGATAGCCATATATAATATGTTGTTTATTTTTGATCTGACAAGATAGTATATGGTTTCCAGCTTTATATTCTGATTTCAATACTGGTATAAGTCTCTTCTGAAAGCTGATTTAATATGTATGATAACAGCTAATTATCACAATTTTCGACCATAAACACGGGCATAATAATAATATAATTTGGCTCATATTGATACATTATTTGTGGAGTTTAACTTTCAATACTTTCTTACGACCACTTTTTTTCACCTTATAACTATTCTTGACATTTAAGGAGGTGAATCTTATGTTTTAAGATAGTTAATGATATCTGGTGATTTGAGAGGTTAATATATTGGTTGGGACGTATGTCCACCAACATTATATACTAAATTTTGGATCAACAAGTTGGGGATGATTTTTAGCAGAGACGAATAGTTGGCTACGAGAAATATATATATATATATATAAGAATATTGATTGACCTATACCTGATATAATTATCAGCTGGTTAGGCCTTAGTCCATCAACCATATATAATTATGCTCCAGCTTAATTGGTTTGGCGTATTAATCAATATATAGTAGTGGAGACGAAGGGTCAACTACTTGATATTATATTACTTGATATTTTCAGTCAGCAAAATTGGTTATATAATTGCTTTTATTGGTCAACTTAGAATTTATTTTTTGATGGTTTCACTGCACACTATTGGATCAATATAATAGATATTAAAAAATATATATATTTACATATATATATTTTCTATCTTGATATACAATTTTGGTGCATGTTTATATATATTAGCCTGTCTTTTTGGTCTATATTGTATTTTGACATACTGTTAGTGACCAACATTATAGATTTAAAGGGTATCTTATCAGGATTATCAGCTGATAAAGACAATTTAGAGGCCTTTGGTCTCAATGCAGCAGGGACTATGAGTTCTAATAATGTAGAAGGTGATTCCAAGCACTGATGTGGGACAATTTTTCAAAAATTGACAAGGCATATGAAAACCCTCAGGTCTAACATTTGGCACTTAAAATTATTTAAGGCCTACAAACTTAAATACATCACACTGAGAGGGTTAAGGATTCGCCTTCAACCTTTAGTAGGACTAATTGACCCTCAGCTGTCACAAGACTGGGCACATGCCCAGCATCAGGCATCGATGTTATTTGTTAATACCTTGATTAGTTATTATGAACGAATTATTGAATTGCAAGTGGTAGATATTCACAAGGTTTGTCTTGAGGCCCAAAGTTTTGAAACAGAAGAATTTTATAGTGATTACATAACCAATTTGGCTAAGGAATTAGCTAATCTTGAACAACAGCTGGTAAAGAGGAAAACACATAAATTTCAGAGGGATTTGTCGGATTATGACAAGGGTAAACCATTTGTTACACAAAAGTATGTTAGATTTACTGACCCTAATAACAAAAATAATTATGGCAGAAAACAACCAAGGTCATTACTTAGAAGGAAGGAGTCTATTATCAGTGGTACTTCGGAAGATGACACATCCTCCGCCACAGAGTGTGATGTTCCTTCCTACCAGGTGTCCCCAGCTGCCAAAAGAAAGCAATCAGACCCTTTAGGTGTCAGAGACAGAGGGGTGGTAGAAAGCATAGAAACAGGCACACAAAGCTTACAACGTCTCCTACAGAACATTATGAAACAGTGAACAATATACATAATATATCTTCTTTTGAACTATCTCCTGTACACAATAAAGTATTGAACAAAGGACTCAATTTTGTCCCTACTTCATCTGTTCCTGAACACAGTTTGGTCAAGGATATTCATGACTTTTGTAGATTGGTTAATCTCAAAATATTTTTTTCAGATAATGATTTTTCTCAAACACCTCCTGGTTTTAAATTCGGTAAGTCAGAATTTCAACCGCCAATGGACAAACATGTTGCTATTTGTAAGGAATGTGTTATCAAAGATTTACATTTTTCGACTAGATACCAACCTACTACACATAATCTTACTCAGGCAGAAAAACTAGCGTTACAAGAACTTCAACAGAATCATGATATTGTCATCACTCCAGCTGACAAGGGAGGTGGTATTGTTGTCATGGACCATCATATGTATCAAGCGGAAGCTTTGAAGCAAATATCTGATGCTAGATTTTACATCAAGATGGTTGTTGATCCAGCACCTAACTTTAAAATACACATAGATACTTTTTTGGATCTAGCCACAAATTAAGGTATTATTAGCGAACAAGTTTGTAAACAACTTAAAGTGGCTGAGCCTATTGCTCAGTATTTATATCTTCTTCCAAAAATTCACAAACACCCTACTAACCCCCCTGGGAGGCCTATTGTCTCTGGGAGAGGCTCTTTAACCGAACCATTATCTGCTTTCCTTACTTATTATCTTAAACCTTTATTACCTAATGTAACATCTAGGCTACAGGATACAACCAAATTTTTAAACATCATCCAGGATTCACAGTTGGAAGCAGATTGGTGGTTATGCACACTAGATGTTTCATCTCTTTACACGAGCATCCCCCATGATGCTGGTATCTCTGCAATCTCTTATTGGTTGGACAAGTCACATCTATATACTATTGGTTTCAATAATTTTCTTTTGACACTTACTGAATATGTACTAAGAAAAAACATTTTCTACTTTGATGGACAAGCCTATTGGCAGATCAGAGGCACGGCTATGGTGGCATCTTTTGCCCCCATATATGCGGATTTATTTATGGGATATTTTGAACATTCATATATGATTCTGATCACAACTTGTATATTAACAACTTGGATATCTGGAGAAGATATTTAGATGCTTGTTGGATGATGTGACGGGGTGATAAGACACAAGTAGTTGATTTTGTCAAATATCTAAACAATAATCCATGGGCGATTCAGTTTACTTTGAACATAGAATATCAAGAAATTGTATTTCTGGATGTAGTAGTTTGTAGACAAGAAGATCATACACTTGCTACTCGGGTACATAGGAAGTTCCCGCAATATAATACACTATTACATGCATCCAGTTTTCATCCCCGCCACATCATCAGAAACATTCCCAAATACCCAATTTTTATGCATTAAACACATATGTTCATCTGACGAGGATCACAAAGTATGTGCACAAGATATGTCCAATAGGCTTATGAGTCGCGGATATTCCAAATATCATATTTTCAAAACCTTTGACCAGACCAAGGAGACGGCACACTCCACCTTATTACAATACAAACACCATAGGAATGATGACAAACTTAATACTGTTCAGCCGATCAGGCTTGTTACCACTTTTGGTAATAATACATTCAGATTTAAGAAGATTATTAATAAACATTGGGACATTTTGAAGGCTCATGAATATCTAAATGAGATTTTACCAGAAAAATGTGCATTCTCATATCACAGGGGTCGCACTATTCACTCTCAATTGACTCATTATAAAAGATACAAACCAGCCACAACAGTTCAAACTACACTTTTTGGTGACCCCTTGGTTGGATGCTTCCCATGTGGACACTGCAGTGCCTGTGAACATATCTTGAAAAGTAAGGAATTTTCTAGTAAGAATACCTCTAAGGTATATCAGATTAATATTTTCGGCAACTGCAGTTCAGATTGGGTCATCTATTTAGCGACATGCACCTGTTCTTCATTTTATGTTGGCCAGACATCTAGACCTTTAAAATTGAGAATTAGTGAGTATCTTAGTGCTATCAGGAACCCCAGGTTGTCCAACGCTTTATACAAACATACTATCAGTCATCCCACTTCACAATTTAAATTCATTATTATTGACAAGATTTCTATGCATAGAAATTTTAAAGCAGGTTGGCATGATAAACTTAACAATATGGAATCCACTTGGATTACCAGGTTAGGGGCTCTTTTCAAACCTGGAATGAATGAATTGGAATAAATGTCAGCCTGCTTTTTATGCACTATAATATGTATATTTTTTTAAATATAAGATGCATTTTTTATATATTATAAGATGCATTTTTTTATGTATTATAATATGCATATTAATCACATATCCAATATTCCACATATCATTCTATATGAATATAATAATGTTTTCAGCATATTTTGTGAATTAGAATATAATATTAACATAATTCTTGCTTTTGATATATACATATTGAATGTGTTTCAATTTAGGTGATATGCCTTTAAGACATTTTCCTATATAAAGGCTAAACCAAGATGGAGCTGTTGTTTATCATTTAAATTATTTACACTGAAGAAGGCTCAATATAGCAGAAACCGGTATGTTTTGGATCAATAAATGATATTACAGCCATTTTCTACCTTGTGCTGGTTCGTTTTTTGGATGGTGTTTTATGTATTCGGTTGAACCTTGCACTCAGTCTCTCGTGCGTGTTTCTGGTTTTGCTCTTTAGGCACCCTGTCACGGGCTGCTTGTGGAAGTTGAGGGCATCTGCTGATTGCTTCACCAGGAATGTGCTTTATTTAGCACATTGTCAGTGCTGTTATAAATTCTACGTTGGTAAGATGAACAGGAGCTTAAAAGAAAGAATTACGGACCATGTTTATTGCATGAAGAAGCAATATGATTTTAGTGCTTTAGCAAAACATGTTTTGTCTACTGGCACTGAACACAACATTGTCTTCCAGGTATTATGTGTGATCAGTCCAGGTCTGAGAGGTGGTGATATAGTGACTCGTACTGAGGTGGTTGAGTTGGAGTGGATCTTGAGGTTGGGGGCACACCTAGCTATGGGGTTGAATGATCATGTCCCCATTGAGCCTGTATTAAGGAATAAATGGCTGTAGGGCATTTATTGTTGTTTCCGCAGTAAAAACCAAACAGTGCTGGCAAGAGTTACCTCCAACAACAATAAAATGAACAGTAAAAAACAAAGCAGGGAGTAGCAGCCACTGCTATGTAGAATAACAACTTTATTAGTAAAAGAGGTGAGCGCTTTCATGGCACCAGCCACTTCAGACCAGCTGATAAAGGTGGTTCTCTAGTGGTGATGGATTATGTTTTTTATAATGAATCTATGTTGACAATGCTGAATGATGACATCTCTTATCAGAAAGTAGATATTCAACAGGTGCATATAAGCAGCATGTTAATATACAATGCATTATTTGAATACTTACAGTGTCGAGTTATTAGCCAAGTGCTATTCAAGTACTTCATAGTAGACAAACCTGTTCTACCCATCATACAAGGACTCCCTAAAATACATAAACATCCCAGAGTGCCCCCCATGAGACCCATTGTATCAGGGAGGGGCTGGTGCACTGAACCTTTGTCCATTTTTGTGGAGCACCACCTTAAAACTGTGTTGAAAAAGAATGTATATATATATATATATATATATATATATATATATATATATATATATATATATATTAACTGATAGAAAACAGTTTTTAAAAGATCTGTATGCATTTTGCAAGAGTATAGCTGTGGAGGATAGATGGCACATGATTACGTTGGATGTGAAATCTCTATTCACGGTCATCCCCAATAGTAAATGTGTTGAGCTCTTCAAACAGTATTTAATGGAAGACGAAACATATGATGTACAAGTTATTGATTTATTATCACTGTTGATGGAACTGATATTAGAGAACAATATCTTTTTGTTTGAAGGAAAGTTATATAGACAAAAGGATGGTGTGGCCATGGGCACTTCATGTGCAAATGGCTACGCAAATATTGTTATGGCTATGTGGGAGGAAGTATTCCTACTGACTGAGATGAGAAGGCATCTGAAGTTCTACAGGAGATTTGTGGATGATCTCTTTATTCTATGGGGAGGTGATGTAGCCTCATTTCTATCATTCTTCCACAAAATAGACCAGCTTCCTTAAATTTTCAATGAAGCATTCCTATGATGTTATAGATTATCTGGATGTCAGGATACTTCAAAAGGATAGAGGTATTCTGGAAACTGAAATCTATAGGAAAGAATGTTATAGGAATAGCTATCTCCATAGACAGAGCATGGACCCGAGACATATATTTAAGAACACTGTAAGAGGCCAAGGACTGAGAACATCAAGACTCACAGCTGATCAAAATAAGTATGAGGAAGAGATTAAGAGCTTGAAGGAAAGATTCATACATAGAGGGTACAGTGAAAAAGAGATACAACAGTCATTAGTGGGTCTATCTGAGGCATGGGAAGGAATAGGTAAGCCATACTTTTCAGATATGGATACCATCATAGATGGAGGAACTGTTAGTCAGAAACACATGAGAGTACAAGTATCCTACTCGAATAACATTAGATCTTTACAGGAAGAATATCGAAAAAACTGGAATATACTATGTGCTGATGATGATGTTAAAAGGCTGGTAGGTGAGACCCAGAGATTTGCTTTTAAGAACAAAAAATCTATAAAAAGATTATTATGTGGACCACAACCCATGGAAACAAGAATAGAAAATGCAGTCAGTTATGGAACCTTCCCCTGCAATAAATGTAATTACTGCACCTTCGTTGACACTGGAAGTAGATTTCTACATTCAGATCTAAAGAAGGAGTTTACCTTCAGAATATTAGCTAACTGTGACAGTATGAATATTATATACTTGGCACACTGCACAGTCTGTCCTGCCTTCTATGTTGGAATGACAACGCGAAGGCTGAGAGACCGGATGAGGGAGCATGTATATGATATCACCAGAGGAATAGAGACAAATGCCTTAGCCAGGCATGTGAGGGACCATGATGAGACACACAAATTTTTATTTTTAGTAATAGATAAAGTCTATACCGACAATAGAGGTGGAGATGTTAGGAATAGAGTAGAAACTAGGGAACTAGAATGGGTTATAAGGCTACGAGCTAACATTGGGGTAGGCCTGAATGACAAAATCAATATTAAACCCATTCTTCTAAACAGAGATTTAAAGAAATAGTAGGTAGTACCCCCTCGACCTTTTATACTTTTTTATACTTTTTTATATATTTTTATACTTTTATATATATTTACACTTTTATATTGTATGTATTAAGTTGTATGATGTAATATGCTGTTTCTATTGTTGAGCTGTTTTTAATTTTGAGCTTTTAAAATTATTCACATTAGATATAAAACTTTTTATGCTAAGTATATGGCTTTAAGGATTAATTGGGCAGTTGATGGCAATGATAAGCTTGGTATAAATGCTGTGTTTTACTCTTCTTTGATTGTCTGATGAAGTGGCTGGTGCCACAAAAGCACTCTCCTCTTTTACTAATAAAGCTGTTATTCTACATAGCCGTGGCTGCTACCTTCTGCTTTGTTTTTTACTGTTCATTTATTGTTGTTTGTTTATATATTTATGAATATTTTTCATGTTTTATTTATTTGTGTTAATGTTTTCATTATTATTTTTTATTTTTTATCAGATTTTATGCCAGTAAATATTAACTTCATATGCCTTTAAACTGAGAATGTGGCTGCATGAATGATTGTTTTATTGGCTGTTAAGCTGTTTGAGATTATGTCATTTGTATATAAGTTATTCTGTCCCCATTCATGTTTGTCTGAAGAAGCGGTATGGTATTACCATGAAAGTGCTAACTTTCTTTCTCTGCAATAAAGTTTTTGGTACGATTACTTGCTGGTTCATAAAATTTTTGGATTTAGCTGTATATCGAGCTGTCTTTTGCCTGCTTTGGGAAATTTTACAGTTTTACAGTTTTTTTGGTTGCTGCAGTTGGGTTAGTTTTTGTTGTTTATATATATATATATCTATATCTCTCTCTCTCTTTATATATATATATATATATATATATATATATATATATATATATATATATATATATACAATATATATATATATATATATATATATATATTTATATATATATATACACATATATATATATATATATATATATATATATATATATATATATATATCGCAAAACCACAAAAACCCCTTAGATGAATGAATAAAATCCAAGCAGCAGATAATCAACGACTAAAAACTTGTGAAGACCAGTGTCAAAGTAATCTTTCCAGTAAAAAATTTTAATAAAACAAATAGAACAAAACGTAAGCGCTTTCACGGACACAGATCCGCTTCCTCAGACGTTAACATTTCAAAGTACTTGCTGAACTATATATAGTGTTAACAATAAACATTAATTAAACAATTAGCCATTAAAAACTAATTATACTTAATTCAAAAACACATTATTGCCTGACTTCTGCTTGCAGTGCTAAGAACAACAGTTAAATGTGCTCATAAGAGACATAAGCAATATAAAAACAAATCAGTCTTCCCATTTACAGTTAAAATCATGCATAAAACACTTTGCCCAAGCATTATTGCAATTAATATGGCTGTTGCTGTAATGAATAAACCAAATTCTTAGTATTGATATAAGATTTAACTATGAAATGAGCTAGAACAATTAAAGATTTGTAACTAAAAAACTATAGCTTGAACTAAAATAAAATATATATAATACAGTATCTAAGAAAAAATGAATATGGATTAGTAGTACTCATAATTAACACGGGAAACGGAGCATGTTATCTAAGGGGTCTACCCTGTAGAATGGGCTTAAGTGGAACATTTTCATTTAAACCACTTCCACGATGTGCACCTAGTCTCAAAATCCATTTAACTTCTGCTGACTCAGTTAAGTTAACTACATCACCCAACCTAGCATTTGGTTTATTCATTACAGCAACAGCCATATTAATTGCAATAATGCTTGGGCAAAATGGTTTATGCATGACTTTAACTGTAAATGGGAAGACTGATTTGTTTTTATATTGCTTATGTCTCTTATGAGCATATTTAACTGTTGTTTTTAGCACTGCAAGCAGAAGTCAGGCAATAATGTGTTTTTGAATTAAGTATAATTAGTTTTTAATGGCTAATTGTTTAATTAATGTTTATTGTGAACACTATATATAGTTCAGCAAGTACTTTGAAATGTTAACGTCTGAGGAAGCGGATCTGTGTCCGTGAAAGCGCTTACGTTTTGTTCTATTTGTTTTATTAAAATTTTTTACTGGAAAGATTATTTTGACATTGGTCTTCACAAGTTTTTAGTCGTTGATTATCTGCTGCTTGGATTTTATTCATTCATCTAAGGGGTTTTTGTGGTTTTGCGTTGTCTATGGAAGGTACGGGAGCAGCAGCAGTCAGCATGGATGTGGCACCCATTAACGCCACTGAGAACCAAGTTAACAGGCTGAAAGGTTTTTTGGTCCCTTCTTTGAATCCGTTGCTACATTTGGATTTCGGACCAGAATCGGAATTGGAATTACCAGCGAAGGCAGTTGACGATATAAGAATTAAAAGTTTAAAACGGGAATTGGAAGACAACTTGTTTAAATATAAACGCTTTATTTGTCAACGCTTCCACCTAGAAGCCTGTATCCAACTGAAGGTGGTACCGCGTGGACTAAGAATCCTTACCATGCCTAGTTATGGTAATGTTTATCCAGGGCTACTCACCAAATGGCAACAATTAAATTTACAAACAGGTAAAGCCTACATGCAGCTTATTTTGGACTTTTTTGCTCCGGTAGAAGCTGATTTATGTACGCTCATTATTAAACAACAGCAAGAGCTGTATAGTCTATATGGTGATATCTCCACCGATATCTTCCTACAAGACCTTATGGACAAAGTGGTTAGATATGAGAATAAATTAATGGAGATCAAAAAGAAAAAGCTTATGCGGGATGTGGGTGATTTTAGAAAGCAACACGTCTTTACTTGGCCGAAATTTAACACAGCAAGGAACTTTAATGTGCCATCGCATGAACAGACACTAGAGGGTGCTAGCGTCCGTCCGAACACTATTATACATCCCAAGAAGGGCAGCTTACATGACGTGAATATGAAACGCCAGCATTTGGAGGGATTCGGAAGGTCTGAAGAGACGCCACAAATACAACAAGGAGAATTGCGACATGATAGACTTCAGCATGAGACAGCAGTACAGTCACCACCTCAGGCTGTCTCTACTTATTCCACTCCATTAGAAGTTCCCCCACCCCCTACTATTGCAACGGATGTTCCAGGGGATGTGTTGAGGCCCAATATGGACGTGAGAAGGAAGCTAATTGCTGATAATCCACACAATAGTGATTCTTTGGCTTTTCCCCTGCCATTCAAATCAGCGAGGAAGAAATCTACAGAAATAGAAGTCTCCAGAGGAGCGAAACGGAAGGAAGCACCCTCCAATTACCAGGTACAAACAATAAAGAAAATGTGGGCAAATTAGTGTGGAATATTTCCAAACACACCTTGTCAGCAGCAGAATTTAGTCTGCTTAATAAAGGTTTAAAATTTATTCCCTCAACTAACATAGATCAAAGTGAAGTTTTAATAGCTTTGAGACTGTTTGTTCGAGAGGTTGCCCTTAAATTATCCCTGGGTAACCAAGTGGAGACACATAAGACTGTTTTTAAAAAACGCAGTAATTTTATACCATCTTTACCCCCGCATTTGGAAGTCTTTCTCAATGCCATGGACAATGACATTTACAGTGACAGTTTCTTTTTTGGTTCGGACAATGTAACTAACTTAACAACTGAAGAGCGTGCAGCTCTAGAAAGTATTAAGAACAACATCGACATCGTTGTCAGGCCAGCCGACAAAGGGGGACCGGTGGTAGTTCTGGACAGGACATTTTATAATAGAGCTATGTTTACCATGCTGGCAAGTGATGCCTATTCATTAATTGACTTATCTACTGTCAAAAATATTATTTCACAAATACAGTCTGCATTATATGATTGTTTTAGTATTGACAGCATGAGCCAATATTTATTTGATTATTTTACCGTGCCTCATCCTATAGTACCCAGACTACATGGGTTGCCAAAAATTCACAAAAACCCCCAGCTACCATCTTTTAGACCCATTGTAGCTAGTGCAGGATGGGTCACAGAACCTATCTCCATATATCTGGATTTTGAATTGAAGCAGATATTAGGACAATTTACATATGTTCTCAAAGATACTGAGGATTTTCTACGAGCATTATATCAATTTTCCATTGATTATGGCTATCAGAATTCTCTTATATTTGTG